>NC_137610.1:56392696-56413363 GCF_963280865.1 Gymnoscopelus braueri
CCCTATAACCTCTCCTTCTCCTCCACCCCCCCCCCCCCCCCTCCACTATACCCCAATAACGTGCTTTTAATCATATCTCCTTGGCTGGCTTGCCGGCTGACTTGTGTGTGTGGGTGAAGCGCTAGCGTCCAGGCTCCTTTGATGGGAATCTGCGATGCGCCCAGAGGCCCTTTTGAAGTGGCCGGCTGTGGGGGGGGGGGGATATGGGGGGGGTATGGGGGGGACTGCGGAGCCGGGCCGCCTCTTTGATGTGCCGCGCGGGGCTCTGGAGAATCCGGCTGCACGCTGCCCTGCACCGATCTGTCAGTAGCACAGCTGTGCTGCCGCTCCAGATAGAGTCCACTGCAGTGGATCTCAACCTTTTGCATGTCAAAGGACCCCCGGAATAATGCAGAAACCTCTTATCTCCATATTCTAGCTTATTTGTGTTTTTATGTTTTTTGGGCGGTGAAACCGCCCCTATAAGTGAGGTTTGGATATTTGTACAACAAATCCTGCGCTGTGATTGGCCAAAAATTTACAAAAATTTACCCCGCCTAACCAGTCATGTTTAGTCAGTCACATGACACATGTGCATAACCCTATATAAGAAACCATAACTTTAAAAAAAACATAACTTAGTTTTTTTAAAGTTATGGTTTCTTCCATCATAAAGAGTGTTTAAATAAATGTATTAATTTTTTGTACATGATTGGTTGACTCCATTCAGTATTGTGATTAGCTAGCAAGACACCGCCCACTTCACACTGGGTGTGATTTTTTATTAATGCTCTTGATCTCTCGATCTGCTACTTTTACTTGTTTTTATTTTAATCCTGAAAAGTAACAGTTTTGGGAGGTTTTCCACCCGACAGAGACCATTATATTTTTGGCTGCACACCCCCATCTGAGAATATGTTGTGCCAGTGGACCCTCCCATGAACCAAAGACCCTCCCACTAAAACCATGCTCCCATATATACCATTTGTGTTGTTCAAATGTTTCTAAAATATTCAAAATGTTTAGAAATTGTTTCCACAAAAATCTGTTTCCATGATGTGGGTTTGATGCCGTTCAGACTTGATTAAAAACAACTTGATTCCACTCTGGATATAAAGACCAGAATCATGCTTTGGGCTGAACACTGTGAACACAGTGAGCCTGACTGACTGACTGACTGACTGGATGGCTGGAAGGCTGACTGACTGACTGACTGACTGGATGGATGGCTGGATGGCTGACTGACTGACTGACTGACTGGATGGCTGGAAGGCTGACTGACTGACTGACTGACTGGATGGCTGGAAGGCTGACTGACTGACTGACTGACTGACTGACTGACTGACTGACTGACTGACTGACTGACTGACTGACTGACTGACTGACTGACTGACTGACTGACTGACTGACTGACTGACTGACTGACTGACTGACTGACACACACCTGGCTGGCTGGCCGTGCACACACTCCACCACTGTACCTGCACCCACACAGGTGTTTGTGCTTATAGGCTTAAGCCCCCGTTCCCCCCCCAGCCCTTTACTCACCTCTGAAGAGAACAGCCTGCTCACAACCTAATGCAGAGAGTGTCTATAGGGAGGCGGGACTTCCGTCGTTCCCCCGGAAACCATCTTTTTCCACCAATCACAACACCTTGTCACAACACCAACCGAGGTCTTGCCCAGCGTGACTTTGGCCTTGTTCACACTGTCACCCAAATCAGATTTTTTTGCCTATCCAGATTGGAATCAGATTGTTTTTAATCCCCCCCCCCCCACACACACACACACACGGAAACAGTTTAGTTTTTTGCAAATCAGATTAGAACCACATTGTTTGAAATGTGAACCTTCAAAGTGTTGCTTGCTGAACATAGCAGACATGTGACACGTTTTGAGCTTGTAGCTCAGATATTTTCAGTATAGGCGACACCATCATATGACGGAGTACAACATTACGCATTACTATCTTATGTTGTTATTGATTGATTGATTGAAAGACATTTTTATTAGGCAAAAGAATGTAAAACAACACAGTTACATTTATAATACTTTTGTCTAAAAGGTCCGACCAAAAAAGTCCTTACGGACTTGTTTCCGTTGGGGTCCTTGAATCAATTTCATGACATATATAGTAGCAACCAAACATTTCAATTCAACATAAAAATACAGAGAAAAAATACAGAGAAAAAATACACTATTTACAAAATAAAAAAGCATGAACAATAAAAAATATATACAAAAAAAGGGGAGGGGGGTCGTCTGTCTACCGGGAAACTGGTACTACCTCCTCTTATGGCCACCAGAAAGATGAGTTTTTAGGGCTGTTTTAAATGAGCCCAGCGAACTGCATTTTTTGAGGGTTGGGGTTAGACTATTCCATACCTTGGTGGCCGTGCTGTAGAAGGAGAATTTGCCCATGTTTGTTTTATGGGTGGGTGGTACCAGATTGTTGTTTACGCTCCCTCTAGTTTCGTGACTGTGGGTGTCACTAACTTTTTGGAGGTATTTAGACCACATTTTAGGTATTTATACCGCAGCAAACGATGCAGATACTGTAGGTCAACGCTAGTCTGATTATTACGCAAAACTGATGTGATCGCTTGCAAATAACAGCGTGGACATTTGATTTGATTTGATTTATTTGTCTTTCTTTTTTTAAACCATACAAACAGTACACAAATTGTAAGAGGGAAGAGTGTCAGGAGGAAGTTCTCCAAAGGGCTTATACGAGGCCTCTACCTATGTATAACCCACTAATAAACTTTAGTAGGACGTGATTTGCAAACAGCAATTAGCCAACAAAGTTGGCACGCATGATCCTATAGAATTATAATCGACATGATTGCATCATAAATTAAAAAAAATTGGCAACATAGTTGAAATACATGATTATACCTGATTACCAATGACATGATTACTGATAATAACAATAATTAGCCAACATAGTTGACATATATGATTATACAGGGTGTCAAAGCCATACTGCAAAACAAGCAAACAGGGAATAGACAAAAAGAAAAAAGGAATCAATGAGTCTGTGTTAAGCTTTGCTCCCACTACAACACTAGTGGTATAAAGTAACAATATATAATGTTGAGGTATTTTTACTTTACTGGAGTATTTCCAATTTTCAGTACTTTTACTTCAACTCCACTACATCATGGCAAATATAATACTTTTACTCCACTACAATTATTTGAAAACAATTGTTACTAGTTATTATTAAGATATAAATTATGATATTATAAAACATACATTAACCACTTTAGCCCTATTTTATACATAGGCTATTTGAAAATAGCCGATCTACAAGCTCACAACGCGTCGCGATGCGACGCGTTGTGAGCTTTTAGATGTGCTATTTTCAAACATTTTAGTACTTTTACTTTTGGAACTTTGAGTACATTTTGATGCCAATACTTTTGTACTTTTACTCAAGTGAATTTTGAATTCTAGACTTTTTCTTGTAACAGAGTATTTCTATGTTGCAGTATTGGTACCTTTACTTAAGTAAACCATTTGAGTACTTTTCCCACCACTGGTTAAGCTTGGCTCCCGCTGGGAGCATATGCGGGTGATTCTGGGTCAGAAGCAACCCTCCCAAGTTGGGGGGGGGGGGGGGGGGTGGTTGCTCTGTATCTTTTCAGATGGGGGTCCGCAGCCAAATACATATTTATTTAGAGGTCCTTGACATGAAAGAGTTTGACAGGCACTGGAGTATAGGTATGTGCAGATGGAGGATGTTGCGCGGCTATAGTTTCTTTTGACAATTAACGTGCTGTTGTTTGTCCAGTTCTTTTCTCCAAAACAAGTAAAGAGTAAGTGAACACCTTCGTTGGATCGCTCACTGGCGTCAGAGAATGCTTTTGAACTTCAAATGCTGTATATCCATACATACCTCACCAATGAATATCAAACCAATGAAATGCAGATTACCAGAGAGTCTATCCAGAGTTCATGCGGGTCCAAAGCACCACACTCCACTCCACTCCATAGAATGTCTTTCTTTCTTTCTTTCTTTCTTTTGTGCCATTTCCTTCGTTTTCCGTCAAGCAGCCCCTGTGGAGAAAAACACTGGGGTTTGGATGTCTGTTTTGCAGTGGTGTAAAGTAACTAGGTACATGTACTCAAGTACTGTACTTCAGTACATTTTTTAGAGGGTTTTTTTATTTATTTATTTTTGCTTTAGTGGAGTATTTCCAATTTTCTATACTTCTCCATTACAATCTCAGAGGCAAATATTGTACTTTTTACTCCACTACAATTATTTGAAAACTTTACTAGTTACTTTGTAGATTTTGATTATTATTACAAAACATACATTAACCACTTCACTTATTAATTAACCACTTTGGCTATTTTCAAAGGATTTATTTTTAAATGCATCCTTTGAAAATGAAAACTTGTGAAATGAGACATTTTGCATAATGAGCACTTTTACTTTCGGCATTTTTAAGTATATTTTGATGCCAATACTTTTGCACTTCTTTACTCTTTTTACTCGACTTTTACTTGTAGCAGAGCATTTCCACATGATTGTGGTATTGAGTAAAACATGTTGAGTACCACTGCTGTTTTGCAGCGCGGAGTAAATGTAAATACGCCACTGGGATTTTTTTTGTTTTTTTGTTGCTGGCCTCGTTGCCAAGAGGAATCTGTTTTCTCCCGCACGCAGCTGCACCGAGCCATTAAAAAACCAACCATGTGTTGTAACCTGTTAGGTTTCACTAGCGCTCAACCTTGGCTCAACTCTGCAAACCTGGAGCGGAGAGCACTTTCCAAATCGTTTGCTGTACGTTGTGCAGAAACCACGTATATCCATATTTAAACTTTTCTGTTTTAAACGCAAATGAATACCTTACCTCACAGTACAAGAGCATAGTGGAAATAGGCTCACGTTGTTAAAGCTTGGACAGTGAACAGTTTTGGACCCCGACGGAGACGATATGGTGTACATCTGTACGCTTTATTCATATTTAGTTTGAGGGTGTCTCTATTGTTATTCGTCTTTACCTTATTGTACTTCTTTGTCCTGTGTCCGTAACTTTTACTGCTGTTTCTGGCACCTGAATTTCCCTTGGGGATCAATAAAGGTTGATGAGAATATACTTATAGATTAACTATAATGTATTCGAAGGCGTCTTTTACTTATTTAATATTATAGTATTGGAAGTTTATCAATTAAATTACATTTGCATAGTTTTCTCAAGTCACCTCTGGAATATATATGTTTTTATCTGTCTGTCTGTCTGTCTGTCTGTCTGTCTGTCTGTCTGTCTGTCTGTCTGTCTGTCTCTTCTGCCTAGATATGATATTTTTGGGGGTATTTTTCTTTTTTTCCAATGAAACTTATTAAACATAGTTTTCTATCCCCTTGCCAGCGTATAATTACCTCAATACGATGATATTTGAAACGCCGTGGAACCGACATTGTGTCCCAAAAACACAAAAAAAATAGTCCCCGTGGGTTAGCGGAGGGATCTGTGTATCCATAGGAACGACAACGTTCCAACCACGATCCGCCATTTTGGGGCTTCGGCCCGCTGAAAACTAGTGGTTTTCAATGCAAAAAAAAGAAAAGCGGATGGCTTCCTGTTTTTTTGGAACGACGTCACATCCACATTCTACTTCTCTGAGTGACGATCGATCATTCCAAAGCTGTGTTAGGGCGCCCCTTGTGGAAATTTCCCCCAAAAATTTAAGAACGCATCAATGCGATCTTGGCAATCAATGTGTTAACAAGAGCTTGAACACCCCCCCCCCCCCATATCCTGAAAATTAACTGCTTTTTGGACATACAAGGTTTCCGATAGCCCGATGGCGAACCAAATGCTATTGACACTTAGCTCATTGCACACAGCCCTCCTTCCTCGCCTCCTCCTCCTCCTCCTCCTCCCGCTAGACACCCGCTGCATTAACCCATTAAGACCTAGAGGCCGATTCTACAAAATGTCTTCTAAATCCTAACAGTTTTCTGAAACACATGTAAGTAAGTAAGTAAGTAAATTTTATTTATAAAGCACCTTTCGAAACAGTGTTACAAAGTGCTGTACAATGGAACATAAAATACATACAATTAACAAGATACCAACAGGGTATTATAGTAAAAAAAAAAAAAAAATAGTGAAAAGTACAAAACAGCAAGGATAAAAACAAAAGCATTGACCTATGTGAGTCAGGTCTTCAAAGGACAAAGTGCTTACGAAACAAAAGTGTTTTAAGCATTCTCTTAAAACAATCAACCGACTGAGCATTTTTTAATGCCAGGGGAAGGGCGTTCCACAGTGTGGGAGCAACTACTGCAAAGGCCCTGTCACCCTTTGTTTTTAGATTGGACGCGGGTATCTTCAAAAGGCCTTTGTCAGAGGACCTGAGGGACCTCACCTTGTCCTTAGGGGGCAGTAGATCAGTAATATAAAGTGGCGCTAGCCCATGTAGAGCTTTATAGGTGGTTAACAACATTTTAAAATCTATCCTGGACCTAATTGGTAGCCAGTGAAGTGCGGCTAACACTGGTGTTATGTGTGCTCTGCGGTTAGTGTTGGTGAGAATTCTGGCCGCCGTGTTCTGTACTAGTTGAAGTCGGGATAGTGACGCACGGCTCAGAGTGGTGTAGAGTCCGTTGCAGTAATCAAGACGGGAAGAGACAAATGCATGCATGATTTTTTCCAGGTCTTGAGATGTGATAATTGATTTTATTTTATTAATGTTGCGCAGATGGTAGAAACATGACTGAGTTACCTTTTTAACATGGAACTCAAAGTTCATCTGGTTGTCGAAAAAGACACCCAGGTTTTTTGCTGTCTGTTTGACATTAGTAGCCAATGGACCAAGGGACAGCCGAATTGCATCTGAGCTACACTCGGGGCCTATGATGAGGATTTCAGTTTTATCTGGGTTAAGTTGTAGGAAATTTTGTGCCATCCAATTGTTAATGCCGGTTAAACAGTCATGCATGACTGTGAGTTTACTGAGGTTGTTTTGCTTGAATGAGAGATACAGCTGTGTATCATCAGCGTAGCAATGATATGACATACCTTCATAACTGTTAATGAGAGTACCAAGGGGTAGCATATATAGGGAGAACAGGACTGGACCAAGTATGGAGCCCTGGGGGACCCCACATGTCAAGGGAGCTGAGGAGGACGCATAACTGTCAACAGCGACAGCCACACTTCTCCCTGACAAATAGGAGGAGAACCATTCCAAGGCCGACCCGTTTAATCCCACCCACTGTTGAAGCCTATTTAGAAGGATGGAGTGATCGATTGTGTCAAAAGCTGCGCTTAAGTCGAGCAGCAACAGCACTGAACACTCACCAACATCAGCCCTCATGAGGATGTCGCTAGAGACTCTGAGGAGTGCAGTTTCAGTGCTGTGCTTCTGGCGGAAACCGGACTGAAACTTGTCAAAAATGTTATTGTTATTTAGAAAATGTAAAAGTTGATTACAGACAACCTTTTCTAATACTTTAGAAATGAACGGGAGTTTGGATATGGGTCTGTAATTGGAGTGAACTAGTGGATCGAGGCTTGTTTTTTTTAGGAGTGGTTGGATAATGGCATGCTTAAAGTGATCAGGCACACAACCAGAGGATAAGGAGCCAATGATGATGGATAAAAAGTAGGGGCTTAGACAGTTAAAAGCATCTTTTAAGAGTGCAGTAGGCATGATGTCAACAGGACTAGAGGAGGGGTGCATATGTGACACGATCGGTGAAAGATCAACCAAGGAGATCATATTAAACTGGGACATTGAGGGGACTAGAGGAGGATGGTCAACTATGGTGGTACTAGGTGGTATTATCTTGGATCTAATATTGTCAACTTTGTTCAGAAAGAAAGATAAGAATTGTTCACAATCATCGTCAGAGAAGACCGGAACTGGGGGGATGGCTGGGTTAACCAGAGTGTTAATGACGGTAAAAAGTGCTTTTGGCCTATTTTTATTAAGATTGATCAGATTTGAGAAATATGCCGATCTTGCATCCTCAATTTTAAAATTAAAAGCAGACAGCAGTTCCTTCATATGGTTGAAATGGACTGTCTCCTTAGACTTTTTCCACTGCCGCTCTACCTTTCTGCATTCCCTTTTTAGGCTGCGGATGTCATCGTTCATCCATGGGGATGATTTAACGGCACCAGCGCATTTCTTTTTTATTTTGAGGGGGGCAACTACATCAAGGGCAGACAGACATAAATTGTTAAAATGGCAGACGAGGTCATTGGTGGCGGTTGGAGCTGTTACATCGCTACTAAGGGCTGAAAAAGCAGAGCAAAAATTTTCAGCAGAGGAACTGTTGAGAGTGCGGGAGCGGATAGAACGTATGATGGATTGGGTCTCAACAGTAACATCTATGTTAAAAAGGATATATTTGTGGTCGGAGAGAAAGAACTCACCCAAACACAGATTATTGAGGTTCACGCCCATTGTGAAAACTAAGTCCAGTGTATGGCCATGGTCATGCGTTGGCCCAGACACGTGCTGAGTTAGATTTAGCGATTGAGTAAGGCTCATAAACTCATCAGTTAAGTTGTCGGAGGGATTGTCAATGTGATAGTTGAAATCTCCTGTCAGAATCAAGTTATCAAATTTCATGACAACCGATGATAAAAATTCTGAGAATTCAGTTAAAAACTCGCTTTTAGAACCTGGTGGGCGATAGCATAATAAAATAAAGAGAGGATTAGCAGATCCAATCTTAAGCAGGAGAGCTTCAAAGGTAGTAAAATTATCAATGTCCATAGAGCGGCAAGCAAATTGTTTAGAAAAAACAGCCGCTATACCACCTCCACGTCCAGATATCCTAGGAGCATTTATAACTCTACAGGCAGCGGGACAAAACTTATTCACAGTTACGTTGTCATTTTCTTTCAGCCAAGTCTCTGTTAAAAATAAGAAATCAAGGTGATGAGAGTTAAAAAAGTCTCTTATAATGAAGGGCTTGTTACAGACTGACCTAGTGTTAATTAAAGCCATTTTAAAATGAACAGACTTAATGGGAGGAGCTATAGGTAAGCAGGGAATGTGAGTGAGGTTTGATGGAGTGACTGTACGAGGGGTGATGTTGTTGAGTGAAGAGAGTCTGGTCCTGATAAGAACAGGGATGGACAAAGGGCAGAAGAGGGAAATGGAATCAGCATGACCAAAAAGGAGATGCTCATGGTTATTGCAATGTAAAGCTACAGTAGTGGGATCATGCTGGGGTGCATGTCACTTGGAGCTGCAAGCGATGAACTGGATGTAGTGAGTAATTAATAGATTTGTGCCTTTTGAATTAAGGTGCAGGCCATCACGTTTATACAGGTGGTTACTGGTCCAAAACCTGTCAAAATTGCTGACAAAGCCAGCTCCAGTAGCGTGACAGAAGGCTTTTTGCCATTCATGCAGGCTCCAGAGTCTACTAAAGTGTTCAGGACTCTTTGAGGGGGCTGGGATGGGGCCAGAAAAGACACATGTTTTGCCCAGGCTCTGTACAGTGGTGGCAAGTGATTCGAGATCTTCCCTGAGTTTGACCGAAAGTCTGTTTAGAACATCATTCGAGCCAACATGAACAAAGAGAGTTGCTATAATATCAGTGGTTCTCAAACCTTTTCATGTCAAGGACCCCCAAAATGTGGTTTTTTGGCCGCGGAACCCCCCATCTCAAAATATTTTGTTCCAGGGACCCCCCAGAAGCAAAGATTTGAGTTACACATTGAGTTACACACACAAAATATATATATTCAAAGATTTGCACAATTTTTCACGATAAAAAAAAAATGCAGATCTACAAGCTCGTAGCGCCACGTGATGAGCTTGTATATCTGCTATTTTTTCAATAGCCAAAGAAATAAAATAAAAAACTAGAAAATGTGCTCCTCGGAGCACAAGTCTCCGCCAGCAGACTATAGCAATTATATTATCATAGCAATAACTAATGAGATACAGTAGGGTTCGGCCTTGTTGTGGGATCAATTCAACTCTAGTCCTCTTCTGTGTTACTGTTGTAGATGAGTATGCTTTCTTAGCTTTGGCCTTCTGCGCCTTTGTTTGACCAATGTTACACACATACGCACGAGGGACACACACACGCACGGACGGGTGATTTGGACTAGAAGATACTGTTCCAATCAAGACTGATTGATCCTGTCTTACCTCGCTTCAAAAACGTAAACGGCTTTTTGAAGTGACACACCTATTTATAGGATTGTATTTCGTCATGCATCCCTCTAGCCAATCAGAGACATTGATGTCAACATATTGACACGTATTAAGACTTCGGCTTTGTTGTGGGATCATTTCAACTCTAGTTCTCTTCTGTGTTACAATTGTAGATGAGTATGCTTTCTTAGCTTTGGCCTTCTGCGCCTTTGCTTGACCAATGTTAGGTGTTCTCAGAGGGACACACACACGCACAGACGGGTGATTTGGACTTACTGAAGGTACTGTTCCAATCAAGTCTGATTGATCCTGTTTTACCTCACTTCAAAAAGTAGGGGCTTTTTGAAGTGACACACCTATTTATAGAATTTTATTTCGTCACACGTCCCTCTAGCCAATCAGAGGCATTGGTGTCAACAAATTGACACGTGTCACGTGGAGCTTGCCCAATGTTAGCTTGGCTAACAATGTTTGCTCACACACGGCGGGACGAAGCGAAAACATATTCTCCACCTACGGCGGAGACAATGACACAGATACGTTCCCCGGTGGTAAAGGGTTAATTGTCTGGCACGGACACCAGAATATTACACAACAGCCCAGATATTTACTTTGTCCTCATGCAGCGCTCAGGATGATGATGACACATGTTCCATTGGGTTAGGGTTAGGGGTTAGGGGTTAGGGTTAGGGGTTAGGGTTAGGGTTAGGGTTAGTTAGGGTTAGGGGTTAGGGGTTAGGGTTGGTTAGGGTTAGTTAAGGTTAGGGTTAGGGTTAGGGGTTAGGGTTAGTTAGGGTTAGGGTTAGGGTTAGTTAAGGTTAGGGTAAGGGTTGTCCTCATGCAGCGCTCAGGATGGGTTATGGTTAGTTAGGGTAAGGGGTTAGGGGTTAGGGTTAGGGTTGTCCTCATGCAGCGCTCAGGATGATGATGACACATGTTCCATTGGGTTAGGGTTAGTTAGGGTTAGGGTTAGGGGTTAGGGGTTAGGGTTAGGGGTTAGGGTTAGGGTTAGGGGTTAGGGGTTAGGGTTAGCGTTAGGGTTAGGGTTAGGGTTAGTTAGGGTTAGGGTTAGGGTTGTCCTCATGCAGCGCTCAGGATGATGATGACACATGTTCCATTGGAATGAACAACCAGCTTCAAATCTCACATATTTTGGTAAAAGGATCACAAAGGTACAGTTTGCCAAGAAAGGCTCTGAATGTTTTAGTCTGGGTCTAAACACAGATGTAGCCCAGTCTTTTTTTTTATTTTTACTACGCTACATGTGGTGCATGAAAACAGTGACTTACTGCTGAACTATTGCTCCTAGGAGCACACCCCCCCCCCCCCCTCCTAGGAGCACCCCCCCCCTCCTAGGAGCACTGTCCAGTGGAAACCTCACATGTCCCAAAACTAGGCATGTTAACAATTAATCTATAATCCATGAATTGCCGTTAAGAATTTACTCAATTAAATTGATCGATTTTCAATGAATCGGACCCCACTTTGAGAACCACTGATTGAATACATTTCATTGGTTCAGTATTTATAAAAACCCACAGACAGACTTATTCACTTTCACTTCAAAAACGTTCATAAATAGCAGATCTACAAGCCTGCGACACGTTGTGAGCTTGTAGATCAGCTAGTTTTTGTGACAACGTAGTATGACAAAGTAGGGCATACATTTACAGGAAAAAAAACATCTCTTATGGAGATACAAGGTTTCTGCCCGACACCAACTAAATGTTAATCTATTCACTTGATTGATTGATTGAATGAATACTTTATTAACGCGCTGCAAACGGTACAGCGGGTACAATTAAACAATCAATGCTAAAAGGATAACACAAAAAAAGCCCTGGGGGCTTGTTTCCATTGTGGTCCTATGTACTCAATAAATTCATTTCAGACATGCAATACATACAGTGGTTCTCAATGTATTTTTGCCTTAGGGCACCACGTACTGTAAACCACGTTTTATCATCCACGGCAACCTAGAATGACATTGTTCCTTTAGAGCACCTTACATTTACGTCATATTACGGAACGTAAATATGTTAATCTTTCCCCCTAAGATACAGTATGTAATATATCCATTACCATTGAAAATAACTTCATACACTTGACCAGTGTTGATTTCGTCAACTAAAACTATGACGAAAAATGTTTGTCGACTACCTTTTTTCACTGCCGAAAACTAAATAAAAACGAAATATAAACTAAGCTATGATGACTAAAACTAGACTGAATATATTGACAATTTCGTCAACAAATAAAAACTAGACTAACATGTTAGTGAGGATCTAGTGGAGAAGAGATCCAGTAGAACTAAAAGACAAGTCATTTTATGCTTGTTTGTGCTCGGGTGTTGTGCTCTAAAAATAGCAGATCTACAAGCTCACAACCAAGTGTAAAATCAGCCATTATGACGCCATCAAGGCACCGCCAACATACATTATAGTCGACTAAATCAACTGTAGATTTAGTCGACTATAATCTTATGATATTTTGTCGACTAAAACTAGACTAAACTAAAACATTTCAGATGACTAAAATATGAATAAAACTAAATGAAAATTTGCTGTCAAAATCAACACTGGACTTGACGTTTAACCACTTGAGACACTTGTGTATATATATATATACATATACTCGCAACCCATAAACACATGTCCGTGACACAGAATTGGTCAGGACCATTATGTTGGGGAACCACTGTTATCTGTTATATGGTGTAAAAACACTCAATGTGTCCCTTATGTTCCTTTTTTTTATGTTCCGCTTTTCTGGGCAAAACTCATTCATGGCTTCCATTACTATGTCCTTGTGCATTTTTTAATTGGTGTAATTGGTGGCAATTCTTCCAGTCATTTAGTCGTGCTCTGATTAGTTTATAGTGTTATTCTGGGAGAACAGCTTTGCGGCGAAAGCAGTACACACAGTTCTTTGACACGTGTTCTTTAACACGCCAGCTTCTCTTAAATTCTCTTCCCATTTACTAGTGTCCTATAAAAAGTTATGCAACTTCTCCCTTCCTCTCTTTTTGAAGAAAATAAAATAATCATTCTGGTTCTATGTGATAGGGTCCTCTTCTTCCTAACGTTGTGCACCTGGAAACACAGATTTATGTATGCTTCAATCTGTGGTAATATTCAGCAGCCTGACTATAGTTTATTGTAATTGCCTGAAGGGCCATTTATGCAAAACACTTAAGTGGTTTTGGCTAACCTTAGCTGCATTTTATAATATCACTTGTCCTACTCACACACACACAATCATTTTATGTACATTATTACCGTTTGAGATTTATAAGTCAGACGGGACCAAATAGATAATTAGAAATGTACGCTCCACAGAGTACAAATCTCCGCCAGGCCGGGTTGCCTACCCCAGGCCCGTCAGGACATGAGGGAGGAAGCTTTTTGTGCGACAGACGGTGCAACTGTTCGCATTCGTGGAGCTCCCTTTGGGTACAAGGGAAAGCGCTTTTGGAGATATGCTCTATGAGCAGGGTTTCTGAAAGTCCAGAGGTGCCGCAGAATACTTCAATAATTGTTTAGGAATTTATAAATATAACTTCAGTTTAACCACTTTTAGACCCTCTATACTTAGTAAAACGGACCTGAGATGCGCTGTAGCTACTTGGTGTGTTCTTTTCATCTACACCAAATCTCTTAGAAGATCTACAAGCTCACAACGCGCCACAACGCGACGCGTTGTGAGCTTGTAGATCTGCACTTTTTGGCCAATGTTCCATCCAGAATAGGTAGGCTGGGGTTCAAGTGGTTAAAGTTTTTTATCTGTCTTAAATGGAAACTGATATTCTCTCAGGTTTTCCTTATGAGATAGGCCTACTGTATTGTAGGGGGGGAGATTTACATATTTGCGTACATGACAGAAATGTATGGTGCTATAAAGTAACAATGTAGTTCAGGGTTATCTACAGTGGTGTCCTGAGCCAAAACAGTTTGAGAACCACTGCTACAGAGGCCCCTCATCGTGAGATTCCAATTTGGGTTTGATTGGATGTTGTGCTCATGAAATATGCTGTTTTTTGTAAGAGATATAGGCCCTGCACACAACATTGTTGTCAGCTTGTAGATAAGCTATTTACACTATTAAAAAGGGCTTAAGTGGTAGGGTAGGGGATATTTTTTGGAGAAAACAAAGTGTTTTGTTAAAAGGTTAAAGCACTATAGTATTCATTGCTATATAGAGTGCAGCTCTTCAATAAACAGAACATATATTTTCAGGCAGGTGACAAAATATCAGCCAATCAGGATAGAGTACCCATTAATCAGCTTCATTTTTATAGTGTTCCAGTTCCAATGTTGTATCTGCTCATTTATTTGTGTCATCACTTCCTATTTCACTTGTTTAATCTGTATCCTGTGTGAGTTCACTATCCTGGATGGATAAAATTGGTATCTCGGCCTTGTCTGTTTAATAGAGAACTGGGGAGACATGGAGACTCCTGTTACTAAACACTCTATAGCAATGATTACTATCAGAATATAGAGCTATTTAACACTTATTATAACCAAAGAAAATCACTTACCCTACCTTTAAGTGGTTAATTCATAATGTATTGTTGTACATTTGGGTCCAGGGGAGTACACCAAATTATGCACAAAAAATGGGTAAGAAATCGCTGTCCTATAGGAGGTGAGTCTCTACTAAGCAGTGCTCCTAGGGTCTGTCCTATAGGAGGTGAGTCTCTACTAAGTAGTGCTCCTAGGGTCTGTCCTATAGGAGGTGAGTCTCTACTAAGTAGTGCTCCTAGGGTCTGTCCTATAGGAGGTGAGTCTCTACTAAGCAGTGCTCCTAGGGTCTGTCCTATAGGAGGTGATGGTCTCTACTAAGCAGTGCTCCTAGGGTCTGTCCTATAGGAGGTGATGGTCTCTACTAAGTAGTGCTCCTAGGGTCTGTCCTATAGGAGGTGATAGTCTCTACTAAGTAGTGCTCCTAGGGTCTGTCCTATAGGAGGTGATGGTCTCTACTAAGTAGTGCTCCTAGGGTCTGTCCTATAGGAGGTGATGGTCTCTACTAAGCAGTGCTCCTAGGGTCTGTCCTATAGGAGGTGATGGTCTCTACTAAGTAGTGCTCCTAGGGTCTGTCCTATAGGAGGTGATGGTCTCTACTAAGTAGTGCTCCTAGGGTCTGCCCTATAGGAGGTGATGGTCTCTACTAAGTAGTGCTCCTAGGGTCTGTCCTATAGGAGGTGATGGTCTCTACTAAGTAGTGCTCCTAGGGTCTGCCCTATAGGAGGTGATGGTCTCTACTAAGTAGTGCTCCTAGGGTCTGTCCTATAGGAGGTGATGGTCTCTACTAAGCAGTGCTCCTAGGGTCTGTCCTATAGGAGGTGATGGTCTCTACTAAGCAGTGCTCCTAGGGTCTGTCCTATAGGAGGCGAGTCTCTACTAAGCAGTGCTCCTAGGGTCTGTCCTATAGGAGGTGATGGTCTCTACTAAGCAGTGCTCCTAGGGTCTGTCCTATAGGAGGTGAGTCTCTACTAAGCAGTGCTCCTAGGGTCTGTCCTATAGGAGGTGATGGTCTCTACTAAGCGGTGCTCCTAGGGTCTGTCCTGCAGAACAGGGAGCCTGTGGGACGTGCTGCCAGTCGCCAGCGTTCCTCCTCGGTGGACTGACCTCGCCGAGTGAAAAATGAGGCAGGAGAGTGCTTCTCCAAAGGCAGTTTGTTTGTTGACATTTCCATTGGTTCTTTATTCTTCTTCTCAGTTAACCTAAGCTTCAGTGGAGCGAACATCACGTGGATTTATGGTTCCTCCTCCTCTCTCCTATGGTCTCCATCCACCACAAAGGGGTCCTACTAGGCAGACACTAATGACTACAAACCCTGGCCTCAGATTAATCACACTCACTCCATTCAGCTTGGCTCTCTAATGCTATGTGGGATCGTAAAGAAGTGCAAAATAAAGTCTGGATTATCTTCTGCACAGTGCGGAGTAACCATCACAGGAAGATTCTTTAATGTTAATGTAAAGCTGCACTATGTAACTTTCCTCTTCTACCCCGGATTTGAACCAGGTTTCCTGCGCAAATGCTGAATATTTTACCATTGAGCTAATAGAGCCTGCCTGCTTGCTCAGGGGATACATTGAATCTTGACCATCAAGTTAAAATTTGCGTCAGATCCTGTGTCTATGTGAGACACAATCTAAATGTCTCAATAGAAGAGCAGGGAGACCAAATACAACCACCCCAATTGTATAAGTTATATTGTATTAGCATACTCTACCATACAGATTGGACATAATTACCTTTTATTCATTAAATAAAAGTTACATAGTGCCGCTTTAACTCTGAGAGTGTGAAAATGGACCCGCCAAATGTGCCAATTATGACAGAACAGGGTTGCTAGGGTTCATGTGGTTAGTACTCCATGGTAGGGTTGGGCAATATATCAATATATATTGTAATATTGTAATAATTGTAATATGAGACTAGCTATCATCTGGAAAATTGTAATGTAGTGTGGTCTTTTCTACGGTAAAACTTTCTGGAGTGCTCCTCTTCCCAGTGCCGAGCATCGCGTTTCAGCGCTCTGGTTTCATCCTCCTGGTGAGGTCATGTATGACCTGACATTGAATCGTTACCAAAGTCATGAGAAATCCATGTTTACCGTTATTTCAGCCAGGCTATATTTTGTACTATTAACACATGATGACATGGCGTTTGAGCACAGCAACGATTGATAGTTTTGAACGTTGTGGTCATCAATAAGTGTTCTGTGCGAGTGCTCTGGAGAAGATGACATCCAAAGTGTTCCTCCGCTCATAAAAGTCTTTCCATCCCTTACGTGATGTAAAGTGAAATAGGCTCTATGAGTCTATGCACAGCAGCCCTATTGGAAAGACATTTCGCCTCTTCCTTACTTTGAGATTCTCTGATACTCTGAGATTGTACTTACTTTACTTACTTATCCTATTCGTCCCGGTTGGGGCATAACGCTGCAATCATACACTGCCACTGAATCATGTCTCGCGCTTTGGCCTGCGCTTCGTCCCAGGAAAGACCCATCTCCTTCAGCTCCATCATCACTGTCCTTCGCTGGAATGATGGAGTGGAACCAAATGGAACCAAATGGGTCCATTTGGTTCCATTTGTACACTCTCAGAGTTACACAACCGTAAGGGGCCATTTGGAACCCCATCAAGGAACTATGAGGGTACCTGGAGTGTTTGCAGTACGAGCCAACATGCACAATATCAACACCCTGACTCTGTTTGAGCAGAATGGAACAGAGCCTTCATTAGTATCATTGGTAACACCTGTGAAGGAAGTATGGAAGATCGAAGCCAATTTCTTTCTAATATGACTGCTGTGCATAGATCCTATTCTCTGAACTTACAGTACCTGGTTGTTCTACTGTAGCTGTTCTGTTATTGGCATTTACCCACTTAGTTATTTATTATATACAGTAGGCATTTCTGATGATTCTCAAAAATCCTGTATTTTGTGAAACCACCAATAGGCATACATAGTTATTTGGGAAAAAAATATGTGACATAATAAATGTACTTGTAGTGATATTCCTACTCCACTGAGAGAAAGGAGATCTGGCTTAACACTTTGTTCTTTCTCACCCATAAAGCTCACAAGCTTTCATTCTGCTAGTGGACTAGATCTGGTGAGGAGATAAGCCAAATGTCAACATGTTCTCATGCACTTCACTTTCAAACGCAACACACACTTGGCAGTGTGATGACAATAAAAGCTAACCAAAATTTGTCTCGAATTTACCGAAAAGAAGCTTGGTGAAGGGTTTGGCAAGGATCTCTTCCAGGAAGTTGGGTTGTGAGTCATAGTGGGCTTTCACGGCGGAACGTGAAATTATGGAAATAAATCTTCTGCTGTCAGACCAAAAACGTACGTCCGAGAAAAATAATAACCTGTGTTACAAATGGATCTAATGTAGATCATTTTTCGGCACAAGCTCTTTTTAATACTTTTTCATTGTTTATAAAACCCACAGACACACTTAACCACGTTCACTTTCAAAACCTTTCAAAAATGGCTAAACAGTAACAGATCTTCAAGCTCACAACGCGTTGTGACCTTGTAGATCGACCATATTCACCACTTTTGCAGGCCATTCCTGTACAATGAAGTAGTGCTAGTATAGTAATAATTGAAATATCGTCTGAAACGATGTAACCTGTAACTTTTCACGATTCAAATTCAAAACCAGCAAAAGTAGTAGATCTACAAGCTTGTATATCAGCTACTTTTGATACTTTAGTTGTGTGACGCTGTAGTATGATCAAGTAGGGCATTAATTTACGGGGAAAAAAACAAACAAAAAGTTAGATCATGGAGATAAGAGGTTTCTGCCCGACAGCAACGATAATCAGATACAAGGTTTCTGACCGACATAATACGCCAAAGAAATAGCTTTTTGAGCGAGCGGCAGCGAGCGCGTCCGTTCCCCATTGGCCCGGGCATGACCTGTGCGAGGCTAACCGCTATCTTCAACACATCTGTGCCTGGTTAAACCAAGGTTGTATTTTAGGCCCATTATAGTCAAGGAGACAACGTTCCTCTGAACTGCCACTTTCTGACCACTCACCCCTGTGTGACTCACACAGTGTGGTCAAGTCGCCATGGAGACCATACTGGGGCCGAGAGGAGAGAAACCGGGGCTTCCTGAGACGGCGTTTTCTTGGTGTTTTTTGGGGGGGAAGTTGGCTCGGCGCGGCATTGTAACCTACATGTTATTTTTAGCTCCACCAGCGCCTGAGAAGGAATGCCCACAGCGTGTGTTGATTCAGGATGTGAACTGGGTGACTTTGTAGCTCGGACTCGCGCGCGCACACACGCACGCACACGCATGCACACACACACACACACACACACACACACGCATGCACACACACACACACACACACACACACACACACACACGCATGCACACACATGGATGTTCATATTACTATACTTGTGAGGATATCAACATTTTAGGCCAACAATGTTATGAACACGATATTTACTATTTCTTGGCATTTTTCAGCCTGAAGCCGAAAATGTTCAGATCTACAAGCTCACAACGCGCCGCAGAGCTTGTAGATCGGCAATTTCTCGGTGCATGACACTGGCACGTAACTACACTGTATGTATAAATCATGTTTACTCTAATTCCAACCCCTGAAACTAACCTCTAAATGTCTAATCCTAATCCTAACCCCAACCTTCAATCCTTGCCTAATTGTAAACATTATCTATAAAAAAATAAATGCAACCATAAAACAACACTTTTTCTTGTGAGGAAAATACGTCCTCACAATGTTTGTTTCTCATATTCTATTATACTTGTGGGGACATTTGGTCCTCACAAGTATAATAATACAAATACACACACACACACACACACACACGCACACACACACACACACACACACACACACAACACACACACACACACACACACACACACACACACACACACACACACACACAACACACACTGAAGCCATGCAGCTACTGCAGCATCAGGGCATTTCAGCTTGTGTTGTGCTACTGAATAATACACAGTAGTGTATTAATATAGTAATAATACACAGTAGTGTATTAATATAGTAATAATACACAGTAGTGTATTAATATAGTAATAATACACAGTAGTGTATTAATATAGTAATACACAGTAGTGTATTAATATAGTAATAATACACAGTAGTGTATTAATATAGTAATAATACACAGTAGTGTATTAATATAGTAATGATACACAGTAGTGTATTAATATAGTAATAATACACAGTAGTGTATTAATATAGTAATAATACACAGTAGTGTATTAATATAGTAATAATATACACAGTAGTGCAGTTGGTTCTCGACCCGTCAGAAGTGTTAACGTGGCCCACTGGTCATCTGACCAGAACAAACAGCCCATAGGTGGTCAGAGGTACTTTTCAGGATTCAAAGTACTTTTGATTCTGATGCTTTTTGTGTGACACTGTATGATCATGTAGGGCGTTAATTTACGAAGTTTAAACGTTTACGAAAAAGTTAAAATATGGAGATAAGAGTGTTCTGCCCGACAACGACGATATACTTTAAGTTCCTATATGTAGCAATGAAAACGGGTTGTCAAGGTTTAAATACAAAAATACCATGATGAGTTTTCCATTTAAAAAAATAATATTAATGTTATATTATCATTAAAGTCTTAGTGTTTTGATAATTATTTGACACTTTGTATTAGATGGCAGAACACTGAGGTCACTAAGGTCAGGACACTGAGGTCCAGCAACAGTGTGTGAGAACGCTCTCTGTTTCTCCACTATACCTCTGTGTTGTCCCTAACACATCTGTGACCTCTCTCTCTCTCTCTCTCTCTCTCTCTCTCTCTCTCTCTCTCTCTCTCTCTCTCTCTCTCTCTCTCTCTCTCTCTCTCTCTCTCTCTCTCTGTGTGTGTTAAATAAAAAACGATAAAAACTGAGAAATGATGCAGATTTGCAACTTAGAAAAACTATCTTACAAAACCATGAAAATGTCCATTTGCTGTAAGGAATAGTTATATTCACATGAAGGCAAG
>NC_137610.1:56413563-56428563 GCF_963280865.1 Gymnoscopelus braueri
CTTCCAGTAAGAACTACTGTACAAGACTAGATTTGATTTGATTTGATTAAGGATCCCCATTAGCTGGTGCCATAGCAACCAGCTAGTCTTCCTGGGGTCCACACAAAAAAACATACAAAAACAATTATTACAGTTGCAAATACAAAATGATTAAACGTCAGTACTCAACACACAATACATAATGAAGCTACACATAAGATGCTAAGCTAAAATTACATATGAGCAAAGAAACAAAAAACACTACAGGTGAACAAAAAAATAAACCGAGTACATTGAGATTTCCATTTCTGCAAGATTTGTTTTCCCTTGGCAAGTGTACAAAAAACAAATTGCTGCTGATGAGGAATTGTCATTCCGTTCATTTGCTTTCCCCGCTGGCGTTCTTGACCGTATCAAACTCGGAGCCTGTTTTAAAACGGAACATAATAAAACCACTTTGTCGCAAATTCGTCAAAATAACGGGTCACGGCCGCAACCCTTCTTGCCTTTCTAGGTCTTTCTGGAAAGACATGTATTCATTGTTTTATCACCAAGCAAAACAATAGCCATAACGTCCCGGGCAGCCCCTCGTATAAGTGGTTCTCGGCTCGGGGAGAAAAAGGCCTTGAGAATCAAACAGAAATGTAATAAGTAGTGACGGTTTGTCTTAAGACCTCGCTCTCTCTCTCTTTTTCCTGCAGAAATATTGTCTTTGGGCGAGGTCCAGCAGTTTCTCCTCGGCCGCTGCCAAACTCTGGGCTCGTCCAAAAAAACCTCAACTATTCTCAAGTGGGCTTAGTGCTGTTTTGGAAAAACAGCGCCGGCTAGGACTACACACCGCCAAGCCCTGAGTGTCGATTGAACTCGGAGAGGGTAGCAAAACGGAACCAAACGGACCCTCAGCAGGTCCGTTTGGATCTGTTTGCTACCCTCTCCGAGTTCAATTTAACAGTCGTTGCTTTGCAGCGTACGCAGTAGTAGCTCAACATCCTTAGTAATGCATTCAGCAGAACTCTGAGAGAATAAGCCCAACGGTTCTCCACTCCCCCCTACACACAAACCCCCTCCCCCCTGCGAGAGACACACACACACACAAAAAAAAGCCCCCCCGAAAAACTCATCTCCCTGTAGGATGAACTCTCATTCCACCTCATTTGCATCGATATGAAATTCGGGGACGGAAAAGTCGATAAAAGGAGGGGGGGGGGGGGGGGTAGGGGGAGGGATGGAGGGATGGAGGGATAGAACCACGGGGTCACTAGCCGGGCTATAAAGGGAACGCCGCCCGCTTACAAGCAAGCCGACCGCCTCCGTCGGCCGTTGCTAAGAAAAGGAGCGCGGCGCGGCTAGCGTGCGTCTGAAACAACCCCGGCGCTCCAGACTGTGGGGCTCATTGTGTCTGCTATCTGTTGCAGCACAATGAGCCGTCTCTCTCTGAAGGGACGGGTGTCAGGAGTTCAGCCTTTATCGTTGCGACCCGCGTTTGACCTCACGGGAGAGAGAGAGGGGGAGAGAGAGAGAGAGAGAGAGAGAGAGACACAGAGAGGCGAGAGCAGAGAGAGAGAGAGAGAGAGGAGAGAGGAGAGAGAGAGAGATGAGAGAGAGAGAGAGAGAGAGAGATGAGAGAGAGAGAGAGAGAGAGAGAGAGAGAGAGAGAGAGAGAGAGAGAGAGAAGAGAAGAGAGAGAGAGAGAGAGAGAGGGGCCTCGCCTCAGAGACACGGAGCGCTCGCATGCGCGTGTGTGTGCGCGCGTGCGAGTGTGTGTACACACACACACACACACATCGAGACCCGAGGCGCTTCTATTAGGCACATCACTCAGGAGGAGCTAAGGAAACAGCATGTGCACGCGCACGCACACACACACAACATCTCTCTATATATATTTTTCTTTGTCTGTCTCCCTCCCTCACTCTCTCTCTAATAAACACACACGCACGCACACACACAGACAGACAGACAGACTCACAGACTCACAGACTCACAGACAGACAGACAGATAGACTCACCAGACAGACAGACAGACAGACAGACAGACAGACAGACAGACAGACAGACAGACAGAGTGTGTAGGCTGTCAGGTGTGATGTGCAGATAAAGAGTTTAAGTCAACAGGGACAGCGTCTTGGTGACGGGCGGTGAGCTGGGATGTGACAGACAGCCATGTTTATTGTTCCCTGGGGGGAGGGCGGGGGGGGGGGGGGCTGTCATGAGGAGTGACGGGGTCTCATCCCGTCTACAGCTGCAGAGCAGGAGAGCCCGTTGACCCCGTGTGACAGAGGTCAGATGAGAGCCATCTATCTTGAGTATAAAGATGGAGACATTTCCATGTGCCCTGTGTTTGTGTACAAACATCATTATTCTATCTGTTTGTGTACAAACATCATTATTCTATCTGTTTGTTTACAAACATCATTATTCTACTGTTTGTGTACAAACATCATTAATTCTACTGTTTGTGTACAAACATCATTATTCTACTGTTTGTGTACAAACATCATTATTCTACTGTTTATGTACAAACATCATTATTCTACTGTTTGTGTACAAACATCATTATTCTACTGTTTGTGTACAAACATCATTATTCTACTGTTTATGTACAAACATCATTATTCTACTGTTTGTGTACAAACATCATTATTCTACTGTTTGTTTACAACATTATTATTCTACTGTTTGTGTACAAACATCATTATTCTACTGTTTGTGTACAAACATCATTATTCTACTGTTTGTGTACAAACATCATTATTCTACTGTTTGTTTACAAACATCATTATTCTACTGTTTGTGTACAAACATCATTATTCTACTGTTTGTGTACAACATCATTATTCTACTGTTTGTTTACAAACATTATTATTCTACTGTTTGTGTACAAACATCATTATTCTACTGTTTGTTTACAAACATCATTATTATACTGTTTGTGTACAAACATCATTATTCTACTGTTTGTGTACAAACATCATTATTCTATCAATGACTTTTTTCAATTAATCGAATCAATTTTTTTTTTGATGATTTGTTTTATTTTTTATAGGCCTATATCAGCAAATCAGAATAAAATATTTGTATGATTAACCATTTTAGCCCTATTTTATACTTTGTTAACAGCAGTGTTGCTCCAAAAAAGCAAAAAAAAAAGATATGATATCTACTATATATTATTGTATCTGATATATTGTCTCTCAGATACAATTGCAGCAGATAACAATCACGACGCGTTGTGATCATCATTGTACATCTGCTATTTTCGGTAAAAAAAGAAGAAAACTGTTTTTCTCCCAAAATGTATTATTCTTTATTATAACTGATTATCAGTATTTTATTTATATTCCCCTTTTTTATAATCAATTAGCTTGACTAACTGTTTCACCCCTACTGCACATGTAACAGTGTTGATCTACAGTACCGCTCAGTTAAAGGGGAAATCACACACACACACACACACACACACACACACACACACACACACACACACACACACACACACACACACACACACACCACACACACACACACACACACACACACACACACACTCTGTCCATCTACAGTAACACTGCATGCATCATCATCATTGTGGTTGTCATCATTATTTTGCGGCCCCTCATTTTTCCATCCTGCGTGACTCACGGCAGGCGTCGGGTTCAAACCCCTGACACTTTAACATGTTTTTCTTCCATAGGCGTGAACCCCGCCCGGCCCCGGGTCGGCCCGGCCCCGGCGCCCCAGTCGGCCGGGCCCGTCCCGGCCAGCTCAGCTCACACACACACACACACACACACACACACACACACACACACACACACACACACACACACACACACACACACACACACACACAGTATATTCCATGAGGGGAAAAATAAGCCCCCCGTTTGATTTCCCCTGGTTTTTTTCTGGTAGAGGATGAAACACTAGAGCTGGTCCCAGGTCAGCGCCGACACTCACACTGTACTAACATTCCACATCCGCCAGCGGGGCGGGGCTGACCTGCTGTCAGTCACACGCAGTGTGTGGAAAAAGTACTCAAAATGTTTTACTTTAAGTAAAAGTATCAATACCGCAATGTAGAAGTACTCTGTTACAAGTAGAAGTCCGGAATTCAAATTTACTCGAGTGAAAGTACAAAAGTATTGGTATAAAAATGTACTTAAAGTACCAAAAGTAAAAGTGCTAAAGTGTTTGAAAATAGCAGATCTACAAGCTCACAACGCCGGCTATTTTTCAAATATCCTATGTATAGATCAGGGCGGAAGTGGTTAATGTATGTTTTATAATGTAATAATTTATATCTGCAAAGTAACTTGCAAATAAAGTTTTCAAATAATTGTGGAGTAAAAGTACAATATTTGCCTCTGAGATGTAGTGGAGTAGAAGTGAAAGTATAGACAATTGGAAATACTCCAGTAAAGTAAAAGTACCTCAAAATTGTACTTAAGTACAGTACTTGAGTAAATGTACTTAGTTACTTTACACCAGTGGTCACACACACAAGTGTGTGTAAAACACATCGTTAAGCCTACGACTTTTTTTTCTTTTCTCGACCACAATGTTAAAAACATTATTCAGTGTTATTTAGACAGATGCTATATATAGGATATATATAATAGGATCTTTACTGAGGCGCTACGCTGTCTCTCTGCATTCCATGTATGTAATAATCACGTTGCTATATTGTAAGTCATTCCATGTATGTAATAATCACGTTGCTTATTGTAAGTCATTCCATGTATGTAATAATCACGTTGCTTATTGTAAGTCATTCCATGTATGTAATAATCACGTTGCTTATTGTAAGTCATTCCATGTCTGTAATAATCACGTTGCTTATTGTAAGTCATTCCATGTCTGTAATAATCACGTTGCTTATTGTAAGTCATTCCATGTATGTAATAATCACGTTGCTTATTGTAAGTCATTCCATGTATGTAATAATCACGTTGCTTATTGTAAGTCATTCCATGTCTGTAATAATCACGTTGCTTATTGTAAGTCATTCCATGTCTGTAATAATCACGTTGCTTATTGTAAGTCATTCCATGTATGTAATAATCACGTTGCTTATTGTAAGTCGCTCTGGATAAGAGCATCTGCTAAACGCCTAAGTTGTAAATTGGCTGCTTTGACGTGAGCTTGTGCAGGGATGATGCTCAACCTCTACCAGCTGTGTGACATTACAGACATGAACGCATTACTAATTACAATCCAACAATACGACCCGTGAAATGGACCGTTTTGCCTAATAATGAGTTTTTCTTTTACTTTTGGTACTGTTGGTTTTGATGCCAACAGGCTCTATGCACAGCAGCATATTGGAAAGAAATCGGCCTCTTCCTTACTTCCTCCACAGGTGTTACCAATGATACTAATGAAGGCTCTGTTCCATTTAGTGTAGCACAGTGGTTCACAATTTATTTTATATATTTTTTCAAGGAACCCCATAACTCTGAGAGTGTACAAATGGAACCAAATGGACCCTTACGGGTCCATTTGGTTCCATTTGTACACTCTCAGAGTTACACACCTGTAAGGGGCCATTTGGAACCCTCTCAAGGACCTTGAGGGTCCCTGGACCACACGTTGAGACCCACTGGTGTATCAGAGTGTTTCCAGTGAGTCAACACCCTGACTCTGTTTGAGCAGAATGAGTATCATTGGTAACACCTGTGGAGGAAGTAAGGAAGAGGCCCAATTTCTTTCCAATATGGCCGCTGCCTATACTTTTGTATTCGAGTACACCTTTGAACACGGCACTTTTACTTGTAGCAGAGTATTTTTCTGCATTGTGGTGCTGCTACTTTTACATTTAGTAAAAAAAAAAGAAGAAAATGGTACTTTTTTTCCACCACTGACTTTATGTGCACACACAAAGACTATGTTGTGCACACAACACACCACAGTTCACGTGTATGTGCCATGAGGGCAGTTTGCGTGCGTTTGTTTGTGTTTTGCTATAGGCATGAGTTTCTGGTTGTGCGTGTTTGCACTCATATGCCTGTCTACCAGTGGTGGAAAAGTACTGAAATGTTTTACTTAAGTAAAGGTATCAATACGACAATGTATTTTCAAATGGCCTATGTATAAAATTGGGCTAAAGTGGTTAATGCATTTTTCATAATATTATAATTTATATCTGCAAAGTAACTAGTAACTAAAGTTTTCAAATAATTGTAGTGGAGTAAAAGTACAGTATTTTCCTCTGAGATGTAATGGAGTAGAAGTAAAAGTACTGAAAATGGGAAATACTCCAGTAAAGTAAAAAATCCTCAAAAAATCCTCAAAAGTGTACTTAAGTACAGTACTTGAGTAAATAGTTACTTTACACCACTGCTGTCTGCACATTAAACTGAGACGGTGTAAGAATGCACCCGTAAGGCGTAGCTCAGACGTTCTAATATTTAATCTATGCTCGTCGTACGACGGTATCGCGCACCGAAAATAGCCGATCCACAAGCTCGTGAGCTAGTCGATCACCTACAGTATGTCCAAGTATAAAACGGGTTTAAAACGGTTTGATTTGCTGGAATGTTTTGGTCTGAACACGGCTTAAAGGTTGAGCTGAAGGAACATGTGTAACGGTACAGATGTGTAACGGTACAGATGTGTAACGGTACAGATGTGTAACGGTACAGATGTGTAACGGTACAGATGTGTCACATCAGCATCAGGACGGTATTTGCTGAGCCGTCCTCGTGGTTTGATCAAGCGGGCTGAGGTCAAAGGTCAAGAGGGAACCGCACAACTGTCAGGAGGCGACTGTAAGCCACACACTGCTACAGGTGGCTTACTGTACTATACTATACTATACTGTACTGTCTGCAGCTGCTTCTGCTTTACACCTCTCTCCTCTCCTCTCCTCTCCTCTCCTCTCCTCTCCTCTCCTCTCCTCTCCTCTCTCCTCTCCCCTCTCCTCTGCTCTTTTAAAAGTTCAACTTTATTGTCAACGATATCAATCACAGATTAAAAGGCACTTGAAATTCCTTGTGCGCTAAAACCCCACAACAGTCTTGTCTTCTCTTCTCTTCTCTTCTCTTCTCTTCTCTTCTCTTTGTAATTGTTGTTACTAGTTGACATTCATTCTGTCTCTCTATCCTTCAGTCCTGTCTCTTCATGTCTTTCTTTCTTCTACCTCTGTCTCTAAAGTGAGAGTGGGTTTCATACAGCAAGTAGAGGTGAAACATGTTAGATGGGGTTGTGTGTGTGTGTGTGTGTGTGTGTGTGTGTGTGTGTGTGTGTGTGTGTGTGTGTGTGTGTGTGTGTGTGTGTGTGTGTGTGTGTGTGTGTGTGTGTGTGTGTGTGTGTGTGTGTGTGTGTGTGTGTGTGTGTGTGTGTGTGTGTGCGCGCGCGCGCGCGTGCGCTTGCGTGCGTGTGTGCACGCGCCTGCATTCACACGTAACTCTGCGGTTTGTGTTTGTAAATCTAACTGCACATGGAGAATGTAGACTTCAGCTTTGTGTTTACTGTGTGTGCGTACTTGTGTGTGCGTGCGTTCACACATGCGTGTGTGTGTGCGTGCATGTGTGTGTGGGTGCGTGCATGTATATATACGTGCTTCACCCAGCTCTGGAGGTAAGCAGGTTACAGTGTGTAGTCTAGCTCTCAGAGAAGGGAAAGCACCTTTCTAACCCTGACACAGGAAGTAGAGAGTGCTGTGGTGGAGCCAAGCGTCAACAGCCAAAACAAGCCCCCACATAAAACCACCTCAGGTCTTCCCCTTCTGAAATGCCTCTGAAATGTCAGCGCTTCTTGGATAGAGAGATAATAGCTTTTACATTTCGTTGCTGTCGGGCAGAAACCTCTTATCTCCACATTTGAACTTTTTAACGCCCTACTTGATCATAAAAAAGTAGCAGATCCGCGTTTCGCCCTTTAAGATCTGCTACTTTTGATATTTTCGAATTTGAATCCTGAAAAGTAAGTTTTGGTGTGATGTGAGGTTTCCATCCGACAGAGACGATTTATCATTTATGTTTGACATGTTCTTTAGATTTGCGTTTTTTTTAGCAGCACTTATGCAGTTGCCACTTAAATGACAAGCGCAGTCTTGTTCATTTCTACAGTGTGAACTGCAGTGCTTCATAAATGATTATTCCTGCAGCCCTAGGTTGATATTGTGAGAATAGTCATTAAGTAAGAATGGCTAGGACAAGAAATTAACGGGAGCACTTTCAACCTTCACTCTTTACAAACACTGTTCACTCTTCTTAAAGCTCTGTTGTGTTTGTTTTTTTATTGATTAAAATGTAATTTTATACAATCTGTATGATAGAGTATATTAGTACAATATAACTAGTACATTTGGGGTGGTTGTATGTAGGCTTTCCTATTGAGACATTTAGATCTGTTTCTAGGTTGGACATGACCGTTGACACCATCCTGTTTCTGGTTCGACACAAACTTTGACCTAAAGGTCAAAATAAAATTGCTCCCCAGAGCAAGCAGGCTCTATTAGCTCAGTGCTAACTATTTCAACACTTGTGCCTGAGTCCCGGGTAGAACAGGAAAGTTACAAAGAGCAGCTTTAAAGGTGATTTATACTTCAGTGCATGCCGGTACCTCGCACCAGAAATAGCCCACAAACGCTCACATCGCAGTACGACAATCTTGTAGATCTGCTACTGTCGGTGAGTGATACTGGCATGCAATAACGTATGAATCAGGCATTAGAGATTTATGTTGTCCTCAGTCACATATCATTCTCCGTTGATGCCATCTCCAGAACTACATACATTACATTACATTACATTACATTACATTACATTACATTCAGTCAGGGACACTCACGTCATACAGTAAGTACGTTTAACCATTTAGTGCAACAAATGGCTCCGCTCTTCAGATGTTCCCAAAATGTTGCTAAGCAGCATGCTAAGCAAAATCAGGGGCCGCTATGCAAACCCCCCCCCCCCCCCCCCCCCCCCCAGCAGGTATAAAAGAGCGGGCCAGATTAATCAGATTAACTGGAGTCATGCAAACTTGAACGCAGTTTAACATTAAAGCCATAGAACATTGAATTCAGTTTAGAGCCATGCAGACATTGGCTTTCAGTTTACTTTAGAGCCATGCACGCATGAATTTCAGTTTAACATTCAGTTTAAACCTTTGAATGATGCAAGACTCTGAACTATAAGGTGGAGGCTGGGGTGGTGGAGGCAGCAATTGAAAAGCAGAGATCCAGTGTAGGAGGGAGCCGTCCCTTGTTGAGTAGCCTCGATCTCCAGGCTTTTATTGTTTAGTGTTGCTAAAAAATAAAAGCCTGGCCCAGCACGTCGGTGTACTCGGTATGAGGAAGTGTTTCACTTCCCAACCAACCAGAGTGCAGTGGGCGTCGCTCGTAATGTTGTGTTAACGGGGCGGGGGTTGACGGACAGATCGGTGAACCAATGGGATCAGCCGCAATCTCTCGCCGGCTCTTTACACCCGCCCCTCTATACACGAAATCAGGAGCGTTGGGGCAGTCTACTTGTTGAGGGAATGAGGTGTGAATGGTCTGTACAAAAGTGTGGCCGATTGAAAGCACTCAGCAGACTGACAGCTGATTAGAGCTGAGGCCTGTGTGACTCCCGTACCCTGCGGGAACTAACGCAACGCTTCATTTGACTAGTTGACTTTTTGCAGGGGCGGGGCTTCTGTGTCTTCTTGAGCACTGGGACAGTACTTTATCTTTCTGCATCCGGCAGGATGGTTTTATAGGGTGTATATGTTTGTATATTTTATAATACTAATTGATGGTGTCTTTATTGCGATGTTACTCTTCCTATGAACGTACAGTATCTCACAGTAGTTCTAATGCCCCTGTATCTGTAACTTAAACTGCTGTACTGTCTCTGGTCTACAGTATCTATTACGGATCCTGACAAATAGATGGATTGATGCTCGCTCAGGGTTTTTGACTCTGCAGTGCACTGCCAAAAAGCAGCTCAGTGGCCTTGTGGTTTAGAGGGTCCGCCCTGAGACTGGGAGGTCGGGGTTTGATTCCCCGGCCGGGTCATACTGTACCAAAGACTATAAAAGTGAGACTCTCTGACACTCAGCATTAAGGCCCTGAGACACTAGCATCACGTCCTTTTACATCAAGCCGCCTCACGCTACAGAAACAGGAGATAGGTTCCTGTGTGTGTGTGTGTGTGTGTGTGTGTGTGTGTGTGTGTGTGTGTGTGTGTGTGTGTGTGTGTGTGTGTGTGTGTGTGTGTGTGTGTGTGTGTGTGTGTGTGTGTGTGTGTGTGTGTGTGTGTGTGTGTGTGTGTGTGTGTGTGTGTGTGTGTGTGTGTGTGTGTGTGTGTGCACTGATTCCTGGGTGCAAAGTCAGGAGAGGAAAACCAACACAGAGCCAGTCGTGCCAAACCTGCTCCCCTCCTCTCCTCTCCTCTCCTCCTCGTCTCACCGTCGCTAGGCAGCCCTCTCTGCTTTTCTTTCCTCCCCTGCTCCCCTCTCTTTTGGTGTATCTGAAAGGGGTCAATGCTTGTGCATGCTGGAACCACAGGGCTAAAAGTCTTTGGGCCAGACACTGGAGGAGTCCGCTACTAATTGCTCTCAGCGAATCCCCCGGCTATTGTCCCCCCAAAGTCGGGTTTTTCCATTTGAATTTGAATGGCGGTGGCTGGCTGGTGCTGAGAGTGTAAGGTACACAAATGACTGTCAACCCGGAGGAATGGATGGGCAGCTTTTAGCGAGAGGCTTGTCGACTTGTCCTCCTCAATGAGCCGCTGTTGGCTCTTTGGCTCTGCATAAGTTGCGGCGGTGTTTGCGCTAGGATGAGCGCCATATTGATGCAAGCTTGGCTGAAGTAGCATTAGGTTTGAATGAGAGATGTTTTGAGGGGCTAGACATTTTTTTTTGGTTGTTGTTGTTGAGGAGGGGATTTCTTTCTTGGCTTTTTGAGGGTTAGACGTGTGACGTGTTTTTTGTCACAGTGCCATTTTGCTCTTAGAATGCTTCGACGGGGAGATTTAGTCAAATATACAGGGATGGTATAGCTGAAAGCCGTGCGTGCATGCATGCGTGCGTGTGTGCGTGCGTGCGTGCATGCATGCATGCGTGTGTGTGTGTGCGTGCGTGCGTGCATGCATGCATGCATGCGTGTGTGCGTGTGTGTGAGAGTTTTTTATATTCTTAACCACACACACATTACTTACTGTACATTACTCCCTACTTGGCATTTCATAGTAGGCGAACATTTGGCAAAAATAGAACATTCAACACTCAAATGATCTTCACACTTCATCTGCGCTCACCAGGACACTTCTGGACAAGTTCAAGTTTCTTTCTGAGGGCCAAAGGCAAAGTAAACACTTCCAGAGCGAGAAAGAGCGAGACACAGGAGAACTGGCAAAGTCAAGAAAGTCACACACACACACACACACACACACACACACACACACACACACACACACACACACACACACACACACACACACACACACACACACATACACAGACAGACAGACACTCAGATAGACAGACAGACAGCTGAACAAATTGGCAGACCTCCCCCTCCCTGGGGTTCACTTGTTCCTCTCTATAGAAGCGAGGGTCCGAGTCTAGCGCCCCCCCCCCCCTCTTCTCCTGCCCCACTAGTGGTTAATTGGGCCCCTGCCAGGCCTCACCCCTTTATTGCCTCCATTTGTCAAAGCCTCGACGGCCTGAATGGAGCCAGAGACCTTAAACAAATGGAGAGCCTCCTCGCCTCTCCACCTCTCTCTCTCTCTCTCTCTCCATCCCTCTGTCCCTCCGTCTACTGCTCCCATCTCTCCACCTCTCTCTCTCTCTCTCTCTCTCTCCATCCCTCTGTCCCTCCGTCTACTGCTCCCATCCCAGAGAGCAAACAGCCTCCAGACCGGGGGCGGCGCAGGGCAAACACCGGCCCAACAATGGCTGCCTCGGTTTGGGGGTTGAGGGGAGGGGGGGTGATGGGCGGCCGGCCGGATTTTTCCGAGATCACCACTATATATATATATATATATATATATATATATATATATATATATATATATATATATATATATTGGCACCGAGTGCCGCGCTATGAGCTTGTGGATCTGCTATTTAAAAGAAAAAAAGAACATTTGTGCAAATATTTGAATATATGTTTTTTAAAGCAAACATTTTGTAACTGTCAAATGTCTTAATTTTTCTGTAAAACTTTTGTTGCTATTTCAATGGTGCTCAAAATGTCTCATGTCAAAGACCACCCAAAATGATATGTTTTTGGCCACCGATCCCCATCAAAATATGTTGTTCCAGGAAATCCCCCAGAAGCAAAGATTTGAGTTAAAAATGTTGTTTAAAAAAATTATATGTATTCAAAGATTTGCACAAATGTTCAAGATTTAAAAAAAAAATGCAGATCTACAAGATCACCGCGCTACGATCTTGTAGATCTGCTATTTTTGAAATGCCAAAGAATAAAAATAATGGTTATACTGTAGCTAAAATCAAAAAATGACACAATGCGTTCCCGGTCTTAATGGGTTAAACAAGCTGTTCATTATGTTGACTAAGACTATATGATATTTACTAAGACTAAGACTATATGATATTTACTAAGACTAAGACTATATGATATTTACTAAGACTAAGACTATATGCTATTTACTAAGACTAAGACTATATGATATTTACTAAGACTAAGACTAAACAATTTCAGAAGACTGAAATATGACTAAAACTAAATGGTGTTTTATTCAAAAGACTAAATCAGAATTTGCTGTCAAAATTAACACTGTTGTGAAGCGGTGTGAGTAACTTCTAAATATGTTATCCTAACCCTAACCCCAACCTGCCTGAATCTTTTTCCAATCGTAAACTAGTCTAAAGATATTTTTTCAACCATAAAACAATTGTTCTTGTGAGGAAAATGTGTCCTAAGCCTCACATGCATCGTGTGTTTCTCACATTCTACTTGTGGAGACATCTGGTCTTCACAAAGTAGTAATACAAACCAACGAGCACGCACGCACGCACGCACGCACGCACGCACGCACGCACGCACGCACGCACGCACGCACGCACGCACGCACGCACGCACGCACGCACGCACGCACGCACGCACGCACGCACGCACGCACACACACACACACACACACACACACACACACACACACACACACACACACACACACACACACACACACACACACACACACACACACACACACACACACACACACACACACACACACACACACACCGACACACACCAGGTATAGTATTGAAGTCCACTGCAGACCCCCTTAGACCCCCGGACAAGGGGGGGGACAGGTGTACAGTGGGACGTATTGTACGGCGCCCAGACCTGGCCACTGTGACGCTGTCATCAGCACATGTGCTGCAGCCTGCCATCCCTTGGCCTCCACTCAGCAGATAAGACCCAGGCAGCCATTCAGCCAGCTCTCTCTCTCTCTCTCTCTCTCACTATGGACATCTTTGTCTGACCAGGACACAGAAAGACAGACCTGCAACGTACACAGAGAGAGAGAGAGAGAGAGAGAGCGAGCATTGCCATATGGAATGAAAGCGGCCCACAGGAGACTATTTGTCTGCGTGTGTCTGCTGCCACACTTAGAGTATCAGATGATGGCGACATTAGAATTAGAATTGAAGCCGGTGCTCCAGTGTTGCATATGGACGCTTTATGGCCGCTGGCTTGCTGTTTCCCGGGTCGTATGGCTCCACGTGCACTTTGTGCACTTAAGCCTCACTCCGTCCGGACTTTAGGGCTGCGTCTATACATTTTCTTAGTGTTTATTATTCTATTGATTACTTATTTTTGTATTAATTAATCGAGAGGCATGATTTTTGGGAGGGATAGTTTGTTTTAAACCTCTTATCTCCATATTCTAACTTTTTGTGTGTTTTGGTAAATTAACGCCCTACTTGATCATACTGCAGTGTCACACAAAAGCATCAAAAGTAGCAGATCTACAAGCGGCGTGAAGCCACGTGTTTTGAGCTTGTAGATCTGCTACTTTCGCTGTTTGGGATTTGAATCCTGTAAAGTAACAGTTTTGGACATATGAGGTTTACACCCGACTGAGACGTTATTTTTGTCTATCAGTGAATCAACGCTAAACAATTCTAATTGATTTATTTATGGTGACTGAATGGAGTAGTATGATTAACCACTTCAGCCCTATTTTATATTTTGTCCTTCAACGGTGTCGCATAAAAATAGCAGATCTACAAGCTTGTAATTTTTGCAAGTTTTAAAAAGAAATTGAAAAAAAGTCTTAAAATTGTTCCCCCCCAAATATATATATATATATATATATATATATATATATATATATATATATATATATATATATATATATATATATATATGTTTTTTAAAATCCATTCAATAAAATGTTGCACACCCTACTCATGACACCCACTGCAGGTTTGAGCAGTGAATAGCGTGAAATTAATTGTGCGCTAAAACCCCACAACAGCTACAGTCTTCTCTTCGCTTCTCTCCTCTCCTCTCCTCTCCTCTCCTCTCCTCTCCTCTCCTCTCCTCTCCTCTTCTCCTCTCTTTGTAGTTTTGGTTACTGTCATCATTTTGTTCTGAGTCATAATGACATGCATATATTTGGGCGTTTGGGGTTTGTTTATGGTTATGTAGGAGGACTTTTGTTGAAAGTTTAAAAGCAGGTGCGTAGGCAAAAACCAGTAGACGATATCAACAAAAGATACAATGCCAACACACACTGTGCCACTTGCTAGTTCAAGAAGGGAAAAGTAAAACAGCAAAACAAATCTATTTAGGTTGATGTTTTATTATCATAACATTCATAATGGCTGTGATCTAATCATCTATTCAAGTGGTTGTGATGAGTAAATCTCTTACAAGGAGCTGCATAGAGTAAACACAGATGGTCTGATTCCACATGAATTCTCCTAGTTTAAAATATGCTCTTTGTCAGGGGGAAACTTCATGTGTCCAAAACGGTTACTTTTCAGGATTCAAATTCAAAAGTATCAAAAGTAACGTTTTAGGGATAATGGGTAAGGCACCGGTGAAAATAG
>NC_137610.1:56433563-56441744 GCF_963280865.1 Gymnoscopelus braueri
AAAAAACTCGGGATAACTCGTAGCTTGGCACTGAGAGAGTTAAAAGTATCAAAGTATCAAAAATTACTTGAGTAGAAGTGCAAAAGTATTGGCATCAAAATATACTTAAAGTACCAAAAGTAAAAGTAGTCATTATGCAGAATGTCAATATGTTCAATATGTATAAAAAATCTTGTGAAAATAGTCAAAGTATATACAGGGCTCGTTAACGTACGTTTTAGTTATAGTTACTTCAAAGTAACAAAAGTTTTCAAATAATTAAAAAGTGCAATATTTGCCTCTGAGATGTAGTGGAGTAGATGTAAAAAGTAGTGGAAATTGGAAATAAAGCAACCTCAAAATCGTACTTAAGTACTTGAGTACATGTACTTAGTTACTTTCCACCACTGAAGCTCAGCTTGTAGATGTGCTGTCTTTGAATGTGAATCCTGCATAGTAACAGTAACTTTGGACATATGAGGTTTCCACCCGACAGAGAGGACGTCTCAAGCTGACAGCAGATCTATACACATCATTAGACACCTGTACGGCAGCCAACAGGAATTAGTCCTCGCTCTGCAAAATAAAAGCGTGGGCAGAGCGACACTCAATCTCCCTCTCCTCCCCACACTCCTCCTCCCTCTCCTCCCCACACTCCTCCCTCTCCTCCCCACACTCCTCCTCCCTCTCCTCCCCACACTCCTCCTCCCTCTCCTCCCCACACTCCTCCCTCTCCTCCCCACACTCCTCCTCCCTCTCCTCCCCACACTCCTCCCTCTCCTCCCCACACTCCTCCTGACGTCTTGAAAAAAAAGGACAAATCTCCCCAAATGCTCTCTAATTGAATTAGACGTGTCTGTTTGAAATCAAACTGCAACTGGAAAAGAAATCCTCCCCGTCTCGCTGAATCGCCTCTCTCCACACACACACTGCACCACCAGGCCCATTAACAAAAAACACATTGCCCTGCGAGAGAGAGGGAGAGAGAGGAAAAGAGTGTAAGAATAAGACAGCAGCAGAAAGAAAGAGAGAGCATTGTAATAAGCAGTGATGGAAGAAGTACTCACATGTTTTACTTATAAGTAAAAGTATCAATACTGCAATGTAGATGTGTACTCTGTTACAAGTATAAGACCCGTGTTCAAATGTACTTGAGTAAAAGTGCAAAAGTATCGGCATCAAAATATACTTAGATTACCAAAAGTAAAAGTACTCATTGTGCAGAATGTCCCATTTCACAAATTCAAAATGCATTAAAAAAATATTTTGAAAATAGCAGATCTAGACCGGCTATTTTCAAATGGCCGAAATATATAGGGCTGAAGTGGTTAGTGTGTTTTGTAATAATAATCTAAATCTACAAAGTTACTAATAACTAAAGTTTTTAGTTAATTGAAGTGAAGAGTTAAAAGTACAATATCTTCCTCTGTGATGTAGTGCGGTAGAAGTAAAAGTATTGACAATTGTAAACACTGAAAAAAGTTTTTTTTTAAATAACTCAAAATTGTACTTAAGTACAGTACTTGAGTACATGTACTTACTGTAGTTACTTACACCACTGGTAATAAGAGGGAGAGAGAGGGGGGGGGGGCTGGTAGTTTGTGTTTGATATATAATGTGAGAAAGAGCCAACAGAAAAACAAGGAAACATCTGGGTGATTAATCTTTTGTAAGAGAAGAAAACAGAGAGAGAGAGAGAGAGGGAGAGAGAGGGGGGGAGAGAGTGAGCGGTACCAGCCAGTTGGAGAATGGGCCTGCACGTGCACACACACACACACACACACACACACACACACACACACACACACACACACACACACACACACACACACACACACACACACACACAGCTGGGAGCCAGAGAGAGAGAGAGAGATCTATCCATGTGAGTCATGATGCTCATTAATATTATATCAAAGCCTCTTTGGTTGCAGCAGCATTTAGAAAGACAATTAAAGGAAAGTTTCCCTTACAGTCAGATAGATGTTATTACATCCTCCTGGTCAGTCAGTACAATGATATACCATGTGTCTGTTGTCTTCATGTTTACCTGGTCAGTCAGTATACCAAAAATAGCAGATCTACAAGCTCACAACGCCTCGCATTGCGAGGCGTTGTGAGCTTGTAGATCTGCTATTTTTGGCAAAGAGGTATATAGGTATAGAGAGAAAAAAGAGCAGACCAAGTTAAAAAATTACACTTTTATACAATATAGAGGGGGTTGAAATATGGAGATACAATGTTTCTGCCCGACAACGTCGACATTCTTAACCACTTAAAAACCCCAAGCGTCCGTATTCTGGGAGAACCTTCGCAGAAAATAGCCGATCGACAAGCTCACAACGAGTTGCGTTGCAACGCGTTGTGAGCTTGTCGATCGGCTATTTTCTGCGAACATATTGAACGTAGAGATAAAAAACAAAAAGAGACCGGTACAGAGCCCTGAGGTCAACCATATGGGGTTTAAGTGGTTAAAAAAGAAACAGAGCACTTCTTCTCCCTCCACGGTGTGTTGGGCCGGCTGTGTGCTCTGAATGGCTGAAGGAGAGGAAGGAGGGCCATACATACGTTACTGAAGGAGAGGAAGGAGGGCCATACATACGTTACTGAAGGAGAGGAAGGAGGGCCATACATACGTTACTGAAGGAGAGGAAGGAGGGCCATACATACGTTACTGAAGGAGAGGAAGGAGGGCCATACATACGTTACTGAAGGAGAGGAAGGAGGGCCATACATACGTTACTGAAGGAGAGGAAGGAGGGTCATACATACGTTACTGAAGGAGAGGAAGGAGGGCCATACATACGTTACTGAAGGAGAGGAAGGAGGGCCATACATACGTTACTGAAGGAGAGGAAGGAGGGCCATACATACGTTACTGAAGGAGAGGAAGGAGGGCCATACATACGTTACTGAAGGAGAGGCAGGAGGCCATACATACGTTACTGAAGGAGAGGCAGGAGGGCCATACATACGTTACTGAAGGAGAGGCAGGAGGGCCATACATACGTTACTGAAGGAGAGGAGGGCCATACATACGTTACTGAAGGAGAGGAAGGAGGGCCATACATACGTTACTGAAGGAGAGGAAGGAGGGCCATACATACGTTACTGAAGGAGAGGAAGGAGGGCCATACATACGTTACTGAAGGAGAGGCAGGAGGGCCATACATACGTTACTGAAGGAGAGGAGGGCCATACATACGTTACTGAAGGAGAGGAGGGCCATACATACGTTACTGAAGGAGAGGAAGGAGGGCCATACATACGTTACTGAAGGAGAGGAAGGAGGAGCCATACATACGTTACTGAAGGAGAGGAAGGAGGGCCATACATACGTTACTGAAGGAGAGGAAGGAGGGCCATACATACGTTACTGAAGGAGAGGAAGGAGGGCCATACATACGTTACTGAAGGAGAGGAAGGAGGGCCATACATACGTTACTGAAGGAGAGGAAGGAGGGCCATACATACGTTACTGAAGGAGAGGAAGGAGGGCCATACATACGTTACTGAAGGAGAGGAAGGAGGGCCATACATACGTTACTGCCGGTGTTTACTCTGGATGAGGCTGACTTAAGCGTAACGGGCCGTAGTAAAAACCAGCCTGCCGGGGATGAGTGGAAACTGGAACACATGGTGCAGCCTGTACCGCCTCCCATCCTGATGATGAGATGGACAGATAGACACAAAACATCTGCTCTGCAGAGCACGCACACACGCACACACACACACACACACGCACGTGTACACACACACGCACGCACGCATATGCACGCACGCGCGCGCGCATACACGTACACATACACATACGCACGCACGCACGCACGCACGCACGCACGCACGCACGCACGCACGCACGCACGCACGCACGCACGCACGCACGCACGCACGCACGCACGCACGCACGCACGCACGCACGCACACACGCATAACAGGGGCCCCAAGTGAGGGGTCCGATCCTATCGTAGTGAACTGCAGGTGTTCCATAATAGGCACACACACACACACACACACACACCCCCACACACACACACACACACACACACACACACACATACACACACACACGCTGATGTGAAGAGCTTACGGAGCATGTCGCAGAAGCATCTCACGCACAGTTGGTAGTGTGATACTCTGACCAGCTCATATTGGCACCACCTGTTGTTACAGAGGCCTCACAGTTACAATAATGACCGTTTTACACAGGACACACTCACTGCTGTGGATGGAACGCTCAACGACACAATAACACATTGTTGTTGAACTTCAATGAATACATTCTGTCGGGCAGAAACCTCTTATCTCCATATTGTAACTTTTGGTGTTTTATTATTATTTTGTATGAATGACATCATGTATTTGTATGGTTTAGTGTAGATTTCATAAGTAGGCTAACCACTGTGGCCTGTTTGTTTTTTTCCCTTTCTAGTAAAAAGATTCAAACCTCAGTCAATAACGACGCACTCTGTGTGTCAACAACCACAGATTTGTTAAACATGTTCATGATTATTCAAGATTGTGTGTTGGTTCTCCAATGTTCTTTCACTCCCTTACTGTACACACACACACACACACACACACACACACACACACACACACACACACACACACACACACACACACACACACACACACACACACACACACACACACAGGCCCAGGTCCGATTGTGTTGGAATGGACTTTTCCATTCAGACATAATGGCATCAGGGGGCTAGAGCGGGCCGAACGTCCCTAGAGCCAAAACGCTCTCTCGCTCTCTCACACACACACACACACACACACACACACACACACACACACACACACACACACACACACAGCGTGGGCTAGCTGCCCGTGCTAATGAAGCGGTCAGTCACTCAGTCAAACATTCATAAAGGACCTGGTCCCACCGGGAACAAGAGGGGTTTGAACCGGCAGCCAAGACATACTGGCAGCATTTCCTGTGTGTGTGTGTGTGTGTGTGTGTGTGTGTGTGTGTGTGTGTGTGTGTGTGTGTGTGTGTGTGTGTGTGTGTGTGTGTGTGTGTGTGTGTGTGTGTGTGTGTGTGTGTGTGTGTGTGGTGCTCCCTTTGTAATCAGTTCATTGTACTATCAATGTGTTTGTACTGTATGTTCTTTCATAGCATGAAGGAACAAGGCAAAGCTAATATACAGTAGTACTGTACAAAGCTAATATACAGTAGTACTGTACAAAGCTAATATACAGTAGTACTGTACAAAGCTAATATACAGTAGTACTGTACACACTAGGCATGTAGCCATTTATCGTAAATCGATTAAAATCGATTCAAACTGGTGACGATTTAATAACAAATTCATTGTGATGCAAACAGCCAAAAAAAAGAAGAAATTGCAGGATCTTTGTAAGAGAGAAAACATTTAAATGTTTTTTTCATGTCATTTGCTACTGTATTGAAAAGAGGATAAGAGAAAACATAGTATTGTAAAAAAAAAAAAAAGATTAAAGAGAAGAAAATACTGGATTTGTGTAAGAGAGAAAAAACAAAAATTGTATTGTGAACCTAGTATCGTGATTAGAATCGTATGGTGAGTTGAGTGAGTGTTTACATGCCTAGTACACACCTAAACAATCAATCAATCAATCAATCAATCAATCAATCAACAGACATGGTGCTACAGTATCACCTTTGTCAAACAGAATCTAAGTGTAAGAACTAACAGAGAACTTCTGTAGAAGCATTAAGGAGATGAACAGGTTCTTTGTATCATAGTGGTGCTTTATAGCAGCAGGTTCCTGACCTCTGTTTTTCCCCTCGGAGCCCCCTTTCTTACGGAGAAAATCTGAGACCCCCCCCCCCCCACTCACACACACACACACACACACACACACACACGTCACAATGTGACACGTTGTGAGCTTGTAGATCTGCTATGTTCGCAATTTTTCTGAATATTTTGGACAACATTATGACAATGTAATTTGAGGTTGAAAATGGATGAAAGCAAAGTTATGATTTGACACAACATAATTTATTTAAAATTATGTTTAAATGTTGGAAAAAAACGTAGTCTCTGCCTTTCGGCCTTAACCACTTAATCAGTAGAACATCAGCATCTGCTCTGGTCCTCATAGTTTAGTTTTGGACAAACACACCACTGACTGTACTGCATGGTCCTGCTCCCCGTCCTGTTCTGTGACCTTTATGAAGTACAAACTGACTGTTAGGGGTGTGGGGGAAAAATTGATTCATACTCGAATTGCGATCCTAATGTTGGACGATTCAGAATCGATTCCCATTTTCCAAATTATTATTATTATATATATTATTTTATTTAATTTTAATGAAAAAAAAAATCTTGAATTTACCTTTGTCTGTTATCAGTTATCAGTATTATCAGTTATTATCGTTTTGAATCGGAAAAAAACGATTATGAATTCTCGTGACCCCAAGAATCGGAATCGAATTGTGAGATAGCAGACGATTCACAGCCCTACTGACTGTACTGAACAGTCCTGTTCCCCGTCCTGTTCTGTGACCTTATGAAGTACAAACTGACTGTACTGCATAGTCCTGTTCCCCGTCCTGTTCTGTGACCTTTACCTTATGAAGTACACACTGACTGTACTGCATAGTCCTGTTCCCCGTCCTGTTCTGTGACCTTTACCTTATGAAGTACACACTGACTGTAATGCATAGTCCTGTTCCCCGTACTGTTCTGTGACCTTATGGAGTACAAACTGCCACGACAAGGCCCTTTGTGCCACATTCCTGAAACAATATGCTTTCTCTCTCTCTCTCTCTCTCTCTCTCTCTCTCTCTCTCTCTCTCTCTCTCTCTCTCTCTCTCCATCTCTTGTTCTCCCCATTTCACCCCCATCTCTGTCTACCCCCCCTATGCGCGCGTGCACACACACACACACACACACACACACACACACACACACACACACACACACACACACACACACACACACACACACACACACACACACACGGAGGAAGTATGGACAGTGTTGTGTCTCTTTCTGTGTCCATTGTAATCACTTCCACGTTAGAGCTTCATTGCAGGTTTATTTATAGCAGTCTGGTAGTAGACTGTAGTTTTAACACTGGATATAATATGTCAATTATCCTGTATTGATGTGTGTGTGTGTGTGTGTGTGTGTGTGTGTGTGTGTGTGTGTGTGTGTGTGTGTGTGTGTGTGTGTGTGTGTGTGTGTGTGTGTGTGTGTGTGTGTGTGTGTGTGTGTGTGTGTGTGTGTGTGTGTGTGTGTGTGTGTGTGCGTGAGTAGGTGAGTGCGTGAGTAGGTGAGTGCGTGCGAGTGTGAGAGAGAGTTCACACTGTTTTTATGGAAATTATGAAAATCTCTCTGGAAACATTCCTCAATATTGCAACAGTTTTTACGTTCGCCTCAGGTGGGAACGTTATTTGTCGATAAATTTAAACGACACATAATTAAAATGATACACAGTGTTGGAAATGACTTTATTGGAATAAATTATGACGTTTCATGTGATTTTTATCACTCGTGTATAGCATGTGTTTTCCATATCTACATTGCATTCTACATTTAGATCATCCCATGTGTCCGTTTACTAAAGTGATGCCTCACATCTATGCAAGAAATAGAACAAATGTGTCTTTTCTGTTATCGTGGGGAAAGCTTTCGCTGAAAATCGTTCGGCTATTTTCAGCTAAAGCTTCTCCCACAATATGGAGGCTGGGGTTTAAGTGGTTAAAGCACCGAATGACCACTTATAGTAACTTATAGTCACATTTATAAGGATTATTATCACAGTGACTATAACGCATTACAAATGTATTATGACATACAAACCATGATCCATGTGTGTAACCGGCAATTATACATTTTTATGATACTTGACCGTATAAGTCTGACCAACCGACTTCAAACTCGGCGCGCACACCACCGAGCAGCCGAGGTAGTGTGGTGCCCGCCGCCGAGTCCACCGGATCGGCGGTTGTCCAGAACCGCCGATTGGCAGTGGTGGGAAAGTAACAAAGTACATTTACTTAAGTACTGTACTTAAGTACAATTTTGAGGTATTTCTACTTTACTTGAGTATTTCCAATTTCCAATACTTTTACTTCTACTCCACTACATCTCAGAGGCAAATCTTGTACTTTTACTCCACTACAATTATTTGAAAACTTTAGTTACTAGTTACTTTTCAGATATAAATGATGATATAATGAAACATACATTAACC
>NC_137610.1:56444444-56446944 GCF_963280865.1 Gymnoscopelus braueri
TAAAACATGACTAAAACTAAATGGAATTTGAGTCAAAAGACTATTATATTTTCATTTTCCTAGCGCGAGTGCCGCGCTACGAGATCTACTATTTTTTTAAATCGTGAAAATGTGTGAAAAAATCTTTGAATATGTATATTTATTTTTAAAGCGAACATTTGCGACTAAAATCTTTGCTTCTGTGGGTCCCTGGAACAACATATTTTGAGATGGGGGTCCGTGGCCAAATACATATCATTTTGGGGGTCCTTGACATGAAAAACTTTGATAACCACTGATGTAGCAACATACGTTTTAAAAAAAAACTGTCATTCTGTAGATTCAGCCTCAGGTCTAAAGGGTTAAATTAGGCCTTTTCACTTGTAAGTGATAAATGAAACAAATCAGAGCTCTTCTTCCACACTGCTCTCTGGCTGAGCCAATCAGAGCTCTTCTTCCACACTGCTCTCTGGCTGAGCCAATCAGAGCTCTTCTTCCACACTGCTCTCTGGCTGAGCCAACACCCACTGAAAGCCCAGAAGAAGCTTTTCCTGGACGAGGACGAGGACAGACATCTGAGACGTCCTGAAGAGAGGAAGAGAGAGAGGAGAGGAAATGAGCTGCTTTGGTCCTGGAGGTTTCCAGCCATCGCTGAGATGGAACAGTCCTCCTGGAGGAGAGACAACGCAGAGGAGCCAGAAGGACCCGTCCTCCTCCTCCTCCTCCTCCTCCTCCTCCTCCTCTGCCAAGACCCCAAAACAAGAAGGAGTCCAGGGTTAGGGGAGAGCCAGCAGAACGTCTAATAATAATAATAATAATGGATTTTATTTATAACGCACTTTACATTTACAATAAATCTCAAAGTGCTACAGAAGGCAATTGCATAAAAACAGAAACATCGCACCAGTAAAAGAAAACAATAACTAGGAAACTAGGTCTAAGGTCATTATTACCCCCCCGCTGGCAGGAGGAGGTGGTGGAAGAACTGCTCTGATTCTTTTGTCTAAAGGATCTACACCATGAATTTTAAAAATAATAATAATATTGAATATCATATTGTTTATGTCCCTCAAACGTTTTTCAAAAGGTTTGAGCCTAAATCAAGCCTCAGATATACTCATTCCAACTAACGTCTCTCTGGCTTATAAAGCACTTTCACCTGCAATACCACATTGTCCTGTTTGGCACGGGGCGCTATTGAGACAGTTTGTATGCATTTTATCTCCTGGTTCTGAGTGGAAAAAGTAAAAAAAAAAAATAAGAAAAAAAAAAAAAAATGAATATAAATAAAAATTAAGATCTTTTTCTTTTTCTTTTTTTTTTAACTGAAAAACGGGAGGTATTGCACCCTGACGTGATGTCACGTCAGGGTGCAAATCAGTTTGGCCTGTTTTGAGACCAATTTACAGAAAACCCCAGATTTGTGTGAAAGCCTGAGTGTTCAAACTGGGGTATTTTTGGGGATAAGAGAGACCAGAAATACACAGAAAAGAAGAAAAAGTTAAAAAGCATGGTGTAGTCCCTTTGAGTGAAAGTATACTGCAATATGAAAATATGTTTACTCGTGACTCTTTTTCAAAATTCTACAATTTAGAAGCTCACTAATGCATTGCATTGCGAGCTTGTCGATTGGCTGTTCAAGTGGAAATTGGATGGAAGTGGTTTCAGAGTCATGTTCTGTCTATTAAAGAGCTGAAGAGACAGGGAGACCCCTGTTACTGAACAAACACACATCATTTTGTGTAGTTTACACCCAGGGAGTGTCAGTCTGGTGATCGTGTGGATTGTTTTTCTGTACTGAATCCAACAATAATATAGTGTAATACCATTTATTTGATTGATGAGTATAGATTCCTATTGTATTCCTTGTGTTAACTGCAGTTGCTGCTGTGTACAGGGTGCATGCAGCAGTTGCAGGTGTGTGTTCAGGGTGCATGCAGCAGTTGCAGGTGTGTGTTCAGGGTGCATGCAGCAGTTGCAGGTGTGTGTTCAGGGTGCATGCAGCAGTTGCAGGTGTGTGTTCAGGGTGCCTGCAGCAGTTGCAGGTGTGTGTTCAGGGTGCCTGCAGCAGGTGCTGTTGGCTCCCATGCCTGTTGTGCAGAGAGAAAGAGAGAGCTGGCTGTCAGCTCCAATGAACCTGTGACACATGGCATCACTATTGTAGGGCTCTGGAAAATCCATTCACACAAACACACATGCTCAAACGCACGCACACACGCACATACACACACCTACATGCACGCACACACCTACACGCACGCACCCACGCGTGCAAGTGCGTGCACACACACACACACACACACACACACACACACACACACACACACACACACACACACACACACACACACACACACACACACACACACACATCCATAAAAAAATACACACACGCACACATGGAAAAACATATGGACAAGTGCAGGAGGGCTGGTTCCCCCCCTCTTTCTCTCTCTCTCTCTCTCTCTCTCCCCCTGACACACACATGCAGTATACATTTGAGTACAAATACACAATAATC
>NC_137610.1:56449444-56451944 GCF_963280865.1 Gymnoscopelus braueri
ATATGAGGCAATGGAAACAAAATGGCGTGCATGTGCTGTCATATATCCGTAGGTACCTGTGTATGCATCCTGGTGTTCACATAGGTGTGTGTTTGTATATCTGGTATTTCTGTGTTCACCAGAAATACCAAATATAGAAAACAATTTGCAAATCGTATCGGCTTTCACATGTTTTTATTGGAAGCCTCTGATGAAGGTTAAAATAAATATTTTTTATACCTATAAAGACATTTCACATTTCCAATGGCATTGCAAGGATAAACAGTATTGACTATGTAAATGTAGTCTTTAACCACTTAAACCTTATATACAATTATACATCGTTTTACATCAAACAGCGAAAATAATAGAGCTATTTATTTATGAATTTATTTATTTATTTGTAGCTTCGTACTTTTGCTGAATGTTCACCTATTTTTACAAAGCTGGAGGTTCAAAAAATGTTTTGCTTTTCATTTTAAAATGGGTAAAACGAGGGAAGCCCATACACATTTAGAATGTGTGTGTGTGTGTGTGTGTGTGTGTGTGTGTGTGTGTGTGTGTGTGTGTGTGTGTGTGTGTGTGTGTGTGTGTGTGTGTGTGTGTGTGTGTGTGTGTGTGTGTGTGTGTGTGTGTGTGTGTGTGTGTGTGTGTGTGTGCGTGCGTGCGTGCGTGCGTGCGTGCGTGCGTGCGTGTCAGGTGCAGTGGACAGCAGAGAGGAAAAGAGTCACTTACTCCTCAGACGTTTGAAGTCAACACTCATTTCCTGTCATCACAGCGCTGTGCTGTACAGAGCAGGGAGGGAAATAGAAACAGCATGACTTTGAACACGCTCACGCTTTGTTTTGGCTTGAAAGCTTCTCACTCACTTTGTCCCCACTGGCTCTGACACGCTCACTGATGAGTACATTTACTCACTGATGAGTACATTTACTCACTGATGAGTACATTTACTCACTGATGAGTACATTTACTCACTGATGAGTACATTTACTCATGTCCTGATGACTACATTTACTCTCACTGATGAGTACATTTACTCATGTCCTGCACAACAATTATTTGAAAAATGCAGTTAGATTATTGTTACAAAACATACAATTTACCTCTTCAGCCCTATTTTATACAACGATCTACAAGCTCACAACACATCGCGATGCGACACATTGTGAGCTTATAGATATAGGCTATGTTTTTTGACAAATTTTGAAAACTTGGACATTATGCATAATCAGTAGCCTACTTTTACTTTTGGTGATTTAAGTCTATTTTGATGCCAATCTTTTTGTGCATTTAAAAACATTTTAAATATAGGATTCATTTTTTTTACAGAGAATTTCTGCCTTTTGGTATTGGTGCTTTTACTGTAGTAAGAAGTCTAGTATACTTCTTCCACCACAATACAGGGGAATTAAGAGTTTTGAGTTTTAATTATTAGCACATAAAGAGTTAATGACAGAAGAAAAAAAAACACATTGCGCAGGAGAAGAAGGCTTCTACAGAACTTCCCCTTCTTGTAGAATCAGACGTATAAATATCACGTGGAAGCTGGATTTCTCCCGGTGTCCAAGCTTCAGTCTCATCAGAGGTTGAGTGGCGTCCATATTGCACTAATGTTTTTCCAAGGTTCAGTTGACGGGGCAACTCCAGTAACTTGAGAAAATATTACATTTCCGCACAAATGGCCTTTATTCCGCTCAATTGCATTTGAAGTTCATTTCTCAGACACCCACCGAAACAAAGCCCGTCCAATTCCTGCAATCCTAAAGCACCAGAGAAATGTAATCCTGTGGATCTTAAAAAACGTCGAGGCTCCAATGTGGAGCTTGGCCTTAAGCGCAATACATGCTCCAAAATCCCACATCCAAACGTTCTCCCCTTTTTTTTCTTTTCCCGGAAAGGGAGGTGATACAGTTTACTGTCCAATCTAGTTAGGACGGGTTTGGACAGTCCGTCCGAACCAGTCATCGGAAGGAGAATGTATTTCTCATATTCTCCTATATCTCATATATCATTAAAAAAAAAACGTAGAAAATAAATGTGTGAAGGCATTTCTATGGCTTACTGGCAGAAACCCCTATAACCATATCACAAGAAAGATGGCGCTGAGTGGTTCACTAGTTTGCAAGATTAGACGGACGCACGTGCACGCACGCATACGCACACGCACACGCACACACACACACACACACACACACACACACACACACACACACACACACACACACACACACACACACACACACACACCAAGACTTATGGACGGCTAGCCTCATGCAGAGCCACGCCTTAAAATAAAAAAGAAGCAACATGAAGGGGAGGCAGTGACGACATGCTTGACGTCAGGGTCAGGTACACTTCCGCACTTCGCCTGGAGAAATACCCAGAAGGCTTAGGGGTATTTATTCCCACACACATCAGAACAATGGAATTTTTAGGTAAGAAAAAATCTGCAAAGTTTCCCTTTAACTGGCCCCTGGGGGGAACAAAAGGAGAACATTGTGTTATTGTTTGCAGAGAG
>NC_137610.1:56456944-56476944 GCF_963280865.1 Gymnoscopelus braueri
GTGTGTGACTGCGCGTCTACATAACGTTGTTGTCGGGATGCAACGCATTGTGAGCTTGTAGATCTGCTATTTTCAAATGATTTGTATACATTTTATACATTTGAAATGGGACATTCTGCATAATGAGCACTTTCTACTTTTGGTACATTTTGATACCAATACTTTTGTATTTTTGCTCAAGTAAATTTTTATTCCGGACTCAGTACAACACAGTATTTTTTACATTGCAGTATTGATACTTTTACTTATTTTTACATTGCAGTATTGATACTTTTACTTAAGTAAAAAATGTGAATACTTTTTCCACCACTGCTCATTTGTCAACTTCTACTATACTTGTGGGGACATCTGCATTGGCCAAGTATAATAATACACACCCCACACACCCACACACCCACACACCCACACCCAGCCCATCTATCCATCCACCTCTGGCTTTGGCTCTCATACATGTGTTCTTCTGGCATGGCTCCTGGGGCCTGGAGGTGTAGCAGGAGAGGGGGGGGGGGGGGGGGGGGTCCTTCCGTGTCTGTGGGACGGACCTGTCAGGCGGGCGGCCAGAGGGAGTAATGTGGAAATGTGGCCGGCTGGCGTCGACTTGATTAAGTCTGCGCACGTGGCTCTGGCTAGGAGAGGAGACCCCTGAGCTTAATCACCCCCTAGCCCCCCTACATACTCCCTCCTCCTCCTCCTCCTCCTCCTCTCTTTCTCTCTAATTCTCTCTTTTTTTCCTCCTCTCCTTCTCTCCAGTGCTGGAAAGAAACTAAGTACATTTACTCAGGTATACGTAATACTTCAGTGCAGTTTTTATTGTTTTTTTTTACTTTAGTATTTCCCAGTTTGTTATACTTCGGTCCCTATATGTCACACAACTACAACCCCCCCTCCCCCTATATGTTCTTTCTGTGTGTGTGTGTGTGTGTGTGCGTGTGTGTGCGTGCGTGGGTGTGCGTGTGCGTGCGTGTGTGTGCATGAGTGCGTGTGCGTGAACTGCTCTGATCAGCCAGCACAACAGTGGTCTGAACATCTAGTATTATTATCTGTGCCTTCATCTGACTATAATGGTCTTAAAGGAGTAGTTCACCCAAAAAATGACTTATTTTCTATCAATTACACACCCCATGAAGCCTTGAATTCAAGGTGATGTTTTTGTTTGTGACGCATTCCTAAGCCAACAATTTGATTATCGGTGAAAGATGCTAATGTATCCGGTAGGAGACTCAAAGTCGACACTTTGAGTCTCCTACTGATACATCCGGTTATCAAATTATTGGCTCAGGAATGCGTCAAAAACCAAACAATCTACATGAATTCAAGGCTTCGTGGGGTGCGTAATTGATAGAAAATAAGTAATTATTTGGGTGAACTATCCCTTTAAGGCCATTCCACACCAATGCAACGAGTCCAGTTGCAAGGAACTGCAGCAGTCTGGACAGACCAGTGGCAGACCGCTGCCATTTGGGGATAATGGTTTCAAGTAGTTGGTTTGATGTGGACTGGCCAGTGTTGCCAGATGTACCATATTTATTGTATTTGTACTATAATTTTACCCTCTCTACGATGTACCATCAATAATTCCCAAAATGCCCAAATGTACGATCATTTTGCCATATCACAAAAGAGTGTGTGAATGTACTAAATTCCCTGGCTGCTGCTTCGGGATCCGCTTTGGCTTTTCAAAATAAGTCAGGAAATCAGTCAATCTGACCCTAGATCTGTAGTTGGAGGCATTAAAAACACCGGTCGCGTCTTTCCAGTCCAGTTTCAGGCTTTTCCAGGAAGTTGCCTGCTTCCACGCAGCATGTGATACGTTTTTATCTCATAGGAGTCTCAAACAAGGTTGTTTCTTGAATTTCGTTTGGGTGAAATTACATATTTACACCCGTGTGATTTATCTTTTTTGGCTGCGTACGATAGTTTTCTTTACGATAATTGAACATTTCCCATCTGGCTACACTGGGACTGGCCTTTTACCGTATGTTAATCTTCTCTGTCTCATGGTATGATGGGATGTTGTGCAGCATGTTATAAGAGTCAAGGTGTCCTGGCTTAGGCCTGATATCTATTGTTTTGGTACAGCCCGTCTTGTTTTGGTACAGCTTGTCCTTGTAACACTAGAGCATGCTTGTGTGATAGGAAGTTTTATTTTATTAACCACTTGTACCCTAGCATCCCTATTCTGTGGGGAACATTTGCCGAAATTAGCAGAGCTACAAGCTCGGCTAGCTCGGCTATTTTTAGCAAAGAGGTTTTGGTTGTAAAGGGGGGGGGGGGGGAGCAGACCAAGTACAGAGTCACAGGTCAAGTTTAGGTATTGAGGACTATTGAGAACTAAAGATGACGTGCGACATATGGTCTTTGTCGGGCAGAAACCTCTTATCTCCATATTCTAACTTTTTGTGTTTTTTCGTGGTTAAATGTCTTAACATTTCTCATGAATCCAACAAAAACGTTGAGACCCGGGGTTGGTTGGCAGAACTAACTTACCACCGACCAGTGTGTCAAATGTGCTTTTCTCCATGATATCATGTGTCCAAGTACAACAACCGCCACCTTGAAACAGTGTGACCGACTCTGTCTTCTTGGGTGATGGGGTTCAACAACCCCCCAGTTTGATATGCATTAGACCACGGACCCCCCATTTGATAGCATTCTATATCTCTGATGTCCCAGGCTAGTCACATGAAGTCACACATCCACGTTAGAGCCACAACGTTCAAACGTGGACCCTGACATCCATGATTATTCTTTTATTTGTTTTATGAACACTGAGGGGCCTCGCTGCTTTGGGATCTTCTACTGCAGTGGTTCTCAAAGTGGGGTCCGGGACCCCCAGGGGTCCTTGAGGGAGTTCCAGGGGGTCCCCAGCTAAATGTTAGTTAGGAACCAAATGGACCCTTATGGGTTTTCAAATGGAGGGTCTGCGGGCTAATAAGTGTCAATTTGGGGGTCCTTGACATGGAAAGGTTTGAGAACCACTGTTCTACTGCACATGACACAGACAATATGGACATTGGACACACAGAAAATGTCAAAGACATTTAAAGGAGAGAGGAAGTATGCGGGTCACTCCTTTGTTTGTTGGGGGTGGGGTTGAAATGGAACACTATAGTAGAGCTGGGAGGGTGACAGTGTGAAGGTAAATCCCACCATGCAGTCAGTCCCCTGGCGGGATTTGATCCTATATACTTGTAGGTCATCAGGGGTGGTGTTTTTTCCCCCCGCTACTACAATATACAGTATGAACTAAAGATGACGTGCGACATATCGTCCTTGTCGGGCAGCTTTAGGAATTATAGGTAATTCAACCTTACGCCGGCTCACATGCTCCTGTGTCTTTGTACCTTTGTTTGACGGGGTAAACATTTCTAAACGCATCCATACTCCAGAGAGCCGTTGTTCAGCGTTGGATTACAGTGTTCATGGTGTTTGTTTAGCTCGCCCGCCCGGAGAGAGACTGCCGCGGTGCGATGAGTGACTGTGTCTGTTTTTAGGGAGTATAGAGAGAGAGCAAACATGATGATGATGATGATGATGATGATGATGATGATGATGATGATGATGGTCCCACTTCATAGCAAACCCTCCAAAAATAATATCAGTGCTAGACGGTAACTACATTTACTCAAGTATGTACTTAAGTACTTAAGTACGTACAGTAAGTTACAGTTTTGAGGTACTTATACCTATATAAGTGTTTTCATTTTCAATACTTTAATACTTCTACTCCACTATATCTCAGAGGAAAACATTGTACTTTTTGCTAAAATTATTTGAAACCTATTTTATGCGTTGTCTATTCGCGAATCACGATGCGACACATTCTGAGCTTGTGAATTGACGATTTGTTTTACTAATTTTTTTTTTTATTATTGACGATTCACAAGCTCAGAAGGGTAGGGCTAAAAAGGTACGTTGTATAGTATTTATTTGATACCAATACTTTTGTACTTTTACTCAAGTAAAGTTTTGACTTTAACTTGTTACAGGGTATTTTCTTATTGTTACCTCAAAACTGTAACTTACATAAGAACATACTTGAGTACATTTACTTAGTTAGTGTAATAGCACTGATATTGTTTTTGGATGGTTTGCTAACATCTCAGCTCAGAGAAGGTCTTGTTTGCCCTCTCTGCTGCTACTCCCTAAAACAGACAGTCACTCATCGCACTGCGGCAGTGACTGTGTTTAAAAATAAAAATAAATCCTGAAAAGTAACAGTTTGGGACACATGAGGTTTCCACCCGACAGAGACGATATACAATATATCGTCGCTGTCCAGCAGAAAGCTATGGTAACCTTGTAAAAAGGTTGTTTCACAGCCGTTTAAAAAAAAAATGTGACCACTCTGTCTTTACTAAAGACACGTAGAAACTCTACACTTTACATATTTGATACGACATTCAGAAATGGGTTAAAAGTAGCTTTCTGGATGCTGTGTGGATACAGTGATGGGGGGGGGGGGGGGTCACAGATAGAGCTATTCCAAAACCATGGTATCTGCCGGACATTAAACCACCATCCTTCAAACCTCCTAACAATAAAACGTTTTAAGAAAAGACCAGGATTTGTCCGCTACATGAAAGATCATATAGTTTGCATTTTGATTCAATAATAATAATGTGTCTTTGCGCGCCTTGGGGCCAATGATCTTAATAGGCATGCCATCCCGGGTCACCGGCGATTGTAGCTTGTTTTTGCATTAAAATTGGGGAAATGTGGGATTATGCAGGGAAATGAATGAATTAGTTTATTAGATTTGTAGATTAGACTTTTATTTGTCCCGGACGGACGTTTGTTTTCACAGCCTGTTGAAGACACAGAAGCAAATAAACACGGTAGCATGAAGACGACAACAGCATACAGGTAAAGATAATATGTAGAATGTCTATAAATATATCCATACGTCCTCCTAACATATAACATCGTCAGTCAGTGAGGACGTTGTTTTTTATGCTGAAATGGCAAAGTAGACAAAACTCCAGTTAAAACATCCTATTGTGTTTTCATTGTTTCAATATTTTTATCTAAAAATAGCACAAATAGCAGATCTACAAGTTCCAGTGAGTCACATCGCAACGCGTTGTGAGCTTGTAGATGGACAATTTTGCTTCATTTGTGTGACACTGTCAAAGGAGGGCGTTCATTTACCAAAAACATTATAAATAGAAAGGCTTCTTGTTACCCTCTACAGCAGTTCAGTGGAACATCAGTGGATTGTCCAAGCCTTGTCACAGAGAAAGGGGGGATTTGCCAGGTGTGAAATGGTACCAGGTATGCGAATTGGCCTCATTTCACACCTGGCAAATCAGGCACGACAATGGGTGGGAGAAAGACTTTCCCTGGAAGGATCAGGAAAAGTGAAGAGATCAGATAACATGTCTGTATGTAGTGGGGGGGGGGGGGGTCCCTGCTTCATGTCTCTCTCAGCTAAGGGGGGTCTTTGGCCTGAAAAACATTGAAGACCCTACAGTAGTTCTTCCACCCCATATTGTGAGTGCTAGGTGTGTGAGTGCTAGGTGTGTGAGTGCTAGGTGTGTGAGGGTATGGGAGCGGAGGCAGCGCATACGGGCAAATCACAGTTAGATTTACGACTCTAGAAATTGCTGCTGCACCTGTTCAGAACAATTAAATCAGTCTCTACCCAGCAGTATGAAGTCTCTTCACTTAAACTCCAGCATCCATCATTGGACAGACATATGACATTAACCCGGGCAGAGAATGGCCTAAGGGGGGTGTGTGTGTGTGTGTGTGTGTGTGTGTGTGTGTGTGTGTGTGTGTGTGTGTGTGTGTGCGTGTGCGTGGGGGTGCGAGTGCGCGCACACACACACGCATGTTAGGAACATCTCTCCCTAGTCATTCTAACCTTAAAGCCTAATTACTTCCCTCTCCTGTCTCTCATGTCCAAACATGTCCAAATGGAGCTTCTGCTTTTACCTAATAAAAAAAAAGGTCATCCGATATCTGTTCTCAGTAACTCATATTTGCCACAAATGCGGGCTAAGACACCACACCACATCACATCACATCACACCACACCGCACCGCACCGCATCGCATCGCACCGCACCGCACCGCACCGCACCGCACCGCACCGCATCGCATCGCACCGCATCGCATCGCACCGCACCGCACCACACCACACCATAGAGTGTAGTGGCCGCCATGTTTACAACAGGTTCTTTAATAAAGAGCTGGAGAGACAGGGAGACCCCTGTTACTGAACAAACACTCTACTATACTATCAGAATATAGAGCTATTTAACACTTATTGTAACCGATGAAAATCACTTACCCTACTTTGTATTTAAGTATTATTTGTGTTTTACGGGCCTGGGCACACTGAATGCTGAGACGCATCCATTGTTTACAATGGCTGTATAGCCACACTGTAGGCGTCAAGTGGGCGCGTCACAACTGTGTAGTGAAGACGTTGAAGGAAGTATTTTTTTTGAGAGCTTTCTACACTTCACACACTACCTACATGTATCCACACTGCAGTGGGCGCGTCACGCCCATAAGGGCCCTACATGTATCCACACTGCAGTGGACGTATCACGCCCATAAGGGCCCTACATGTATCCACACTGCAGTGGGCACGTCACGCCCATAAGGGCCCTACATGTATCCACACTGCAGTGGACGTATCACGCCCATAAGGGCCCTACATGTATCCACACTGCAGTGGGCACGTCACGCCCATAAAGGGCCCTACATGTATCCACACTGCAGTGGACGCGTCACGCCCATAAGGGCCCTACATGTATCCACACTGCAGTGGACGCGTCACGCCCATAAGGGCCCTACATGTATCCACACTGCAGTGGGCACGTCACGCCCATAAGGGCCCTACATGTATCCACACTGCAGTGGGCACGTCACGCCCATAAGGGCCCTACATGTATCCACACTGCAGTGGGCACGTCACGCCCATAAGGGCCCTTGCCCAGGTATTTTTGGGGGCAAAATGTAAGTTATCACCAGTGGTGAAAATGAAAGTTGCTCAGTCAAATTTGTAAGAACAATGGATTCTATTTTGGGGATTCTAACCTTCCAGGAAGAGAAAGGCTGTATAGTTTCTATTAGCTTGGAACCCCCCAATATCCCACCAATGAGACGCAGAATGAGTTCATGGAAATTGTGCTATCTTACTCGTATAATAAGTATTAGTGAGGAGGACCGATTATACGAAGATAATGTTGAAATGGAAGTGAAGTGGAGTGTTCTATTGGTCCAAATTAAAAACAAAAAATGTTCTTAAAATGCACGCGGCCCAACCATCTGGCCATTCGGCCGCCGTGTTAAGTGGTCAGATGGGTGGGCCGCGAACGCTTTAAAGATTTCCACGTGGGCCCTGATTCCGAAAAGGTGGGGAAACACCACTCTATAAGATGTCATCCACGGTCAGTATAAAAGAACACGATCCTTTTGGATCCTGACGGCGTGTTGTGTAGCAACATATTAAGAAATGTATTCTCCTCTCTGGGAATGTACCCTGGCACAGCTGGGGCCTTACTGAGTTCCACACACACACTGAACCACCATTCATTCATTCCTTCATCGGGGAAATAACAGTCATCTAAGCCAGCTGAACACTGAGCAGGTACACAGAGCACTGGACACAAAGACAAGACCAGAGAACGCGCCAGACCGGGGCTTCCCATTGGAGGGGAGAGGAGGGGGGGGGGGGGGGGGGGGGAACAAGCCAGACAGACCGGGGCTTCCCATTGGAGGGGAGGGGAAGGGGAAATATATCAGTGGTTGGTCAACAACATAAACAGCCGTTTAAATCAGAGCTGACCTGACAGTTCAAAGACTAACTGCGACCTCTGTCTGTCTGTCTGTCTGTCTGTCTGTCTGTCTGTCTGGCTGTCTGGCTGTCTGTCTGTCTGTCTGTCTGTCTGGCTGTCTGGCTGTCTGTCTGGCTGTCTGGCTGTCTGGCTGACTGACTGACTGACTGACTGACTGAGCTTGTCTTGATGGACTGTATCAAGATAGATCACGCACATACTCTGCAGGCATACAGCATATATTATGAAAGAAGGCACACCCTTATAAATATAGGGTTTATATACACAATATATCATTTATGTACACACGCACTCATACCAATGTCCAAGTGAGTGGACCCCCAACGCGCACAGTCTTTCCCTGTTTAGACCAACATTCTTGAGGTGTGTGTGTGTGTGTGTGTGTGTGTGTGTGTGTGTGTGTGTGTGTGTGTGTGTGTGTGTGTGTGTGTGTGTGTGTGTGTGTGTGTGTGTGTGTGTGTGTGTGTGTGTGTGTGTGTGTGTGTGTGTGTGTGTGTGTGTGTGTGTGTGGCAGCGAGGGTCTCCATTTGGGGTGGGGGGGGGGGTGGGGGAGAGGTGGCGAAGCAGGATTTATAATTCATGGCCTAATAGGATTGGTTGGTGTTTAGCAGGATTAGGCATGTTAGAGAAAGAATCTATTTATTGCTGCCAGTCAGGGGGTCCCCGCTCTGGGGTGGGGGGGTTCTGGGAGGGGTGAGAGTCCACACTGGACCCTTGTTGTTTTGGGAGGGGGGTAGGGAGCTGGTTCTTTATCAATTTCTCCTGGTGGTATAGGGTTGTCACCATTATGACATTTCACGCCTCTCAAATAATTGTGATTAACGATTTAATTGCTTTTCTGTCGTTGTGGAACATTATGAATGAAAATGACATTTCTGTTTGGCTTTTAGGCTTCGTAAACAAAAGGTGCACAGGGCAGATATGACAAATAACTTACAACATTTAATCATTTAAAAGCAAGCAAAAAACGTGAATAGTGGAAATAGCCGATCTACAAGCTCAAAACGCTTGTCGATCTGCTATTTCCACTATGTTTTTTAAATGTTTGAAAATGTTTCAACATGGTAATGATTATGATGATTATGACGATTACGCAAAAAATAATAACGATTAGGCGTGACAGGCCTACTCGTGGGCCTGCTATCACAGTGATTCTCAACCATTTGAATTTCAAGGACCCCCAGATTGATATGCATCAGACCATGGACCACCATTTGATATGATTTTTTTAAAATCTCTGTGACCCCCAATCTACACATCTGTAAAATCCTCTCATTTTAACTCATTTTATGAGAGAACGGCTGAGAATAGCAGAGCAACGAGTTCACAACACGTTGTGAACTCGTTGTTTGGCTATTCTCGCCTTGTGACACTGTCGCACAGCAAAGTATGAATTTGGACCCCTGGTGGTCCCCCGACCAGACGTTGAGAACCAGTGGCCTATCCTTCATGCATTCAATTGGTTAGTTCTCTGTCAAGGCTTCTGTGATGATCCTAGACACACTGTAACATGGACTGTGTGTGTGTGTGTGTGTGTGTGTGTGTGTGTGTGTGTGTGTGTGTGTGTGTGTGTGTGTGTGTGTGTGTGTGTGTGTGTGTGTGACAATTAGCAGCACCCTCCTCTGGGGGAGCGAGGGCCTGTTGGAGGTGGTGGTCACAGGCTTGCCCACGTTCAGCCTGGCTTAACCCTCACTATGGCCTCATCAGGACAAGAGAGAGACGGGAGAGAGAGAGAGAGAGAGAGACAGACAGAGAGAGTTCTGTTGACCTGAGGGTCTCCCTCACTAAGGGGTTTCCCTTTCAGAAGCTCAGGGTCAGGATTATAAAACCACGCTGCTTTTCAAAGGCAGCGAGTTATTCTCTCATCCATAGTGTGTCTGCATGCATGGGCCCACACTGGGTCCCATTAATGACTGCTGTTTAATTAGGCCTTTCTCCATCACAGATCACAGCCCTTGTTCAAAGCGTTCAGATGTAGGGGACTCCTGCTCGGCTGCCCTAATTATGATTAAAATGTGCGAATTGTGTGCATGTGTCCATGTGTGTCATAGAGCAGTTGTTCTCAAAATACAAAAGGACTCCCAAATGAATACGTATTTGGCCGTGGACCCCCATCTGAAAATATTTTTTGTCAGGGACAAAGTAGGGTCCGGGGCCCAGGGGTCCCCCGCAATATTAGTTAATAAATGAAGCCGGCACGGGAGTCATATACTACGCCTCAGCTGTAATCAGCTGTCAGTCTGCTGATTGCTTTCAATCGGCCACACTTTTCTACACATCACCTCATTCCCTGAACAAGACGGTCCGTTTAAATACGACTCCCTCCTACACTGGATCTCTGCTTTTCAATTGCTGCTGGCAAAGCTTGACTCCACCGCCCCAGCCTCCACCTTATAGTTCAGAGTAATTGCATTACTCAAACGTTTAAACTGAATATTAAACTGGAATTCATTAGAGCATGGCTCTAAAGTAAACTGAAATGCAATGTTTGCATGGCTCTAAACTGAATTCAATGTTCTATGGCTTTAATGTTAAACTGCATTCAAGTTTGCATGACTCAAGTTAATCTGATCAAATGTTTTGCTATGGGTCTGCTCTGTAAGTTATAAGTTATGTAAGTTATCACCAGTGGTGGACAAAGTACTCAACTCCAGTACTTGTGTCAAAGTATAGGTACTCCTGGTCAAATAGACAGTTTTCTTGTTTACAAACATCGAGACTGGAAGTGCATGTAATCAATTCCCAACAGATCCCCAAACCTTTGTTTTGAGGAGCGTTGGTTTCTGTTCATTCAGCCTCCTCGTGTGTGTTGGCTGGTGAGACACTCCTAGCGAGACATACTTTACCGGTAGCGTGCGCCGAGAACAGCTGACATACACGCTCACATCCCGTCGCGAATGCGACGGGATGTGAGCTTGTAGGTCTGCTGTTCTCTGTCGTTCTCTACGCACAACACCTTTGCACAGCGGAGAATAAATTAGGTTTGAGGGGATACAGCTGCACGATCAAGCAGGCTCTGGTGCCGTGATCGTTGGGAGTGCTCCCTCTGCGTCTGGAGGTTGGGTTTGGAGGACAACTGCTTTAAGAATCGCTATAATTGTTTACACACAACATAAAACCAAGGTATTATTTCAAGAGCGAGAGCTCACAGTAAACATCCATCCTAAGCATTCTTCCTCCACACTGGGAGGAAAACAGCATCTGAAAGTTTGATGGGATGCATTTTTACACGTGAGGCTGTGACCACTTTTACATTACATCTAATGAGCGGTCGGGTTCTTCTGGCCCCGGCCTGCGCGCGCATACTGGTTCTTATCAGTTTGACGTTGTCTGGAAATGCGTCTATATCACTCAACTACAAGTGAAAGTTGCTCTGTCAAATTTGTACCTTTAGCATTCCCTGATTTTGCTTAGCATGCTGCTCAGCTAAATCTAGGGAGCATCTTAAAAAGTTGAACTGTATTCCATTTGTTGCAATGAATGGTTAAAGCTACTTATGACATGAGTGTTCCTGACTGAATAGTATCTAAATCAGTTTAACACTAAATTAAACCCATGCCATTAAAATATTTGAAAAGTTTGGAGTGATTTAGATTTTTTTTTAACACAAATCTTCTCTCATGGGGGTCACTGGCATAACATCTTTGCAGACTGTGGTCTTTGTCCAAACACATATACATTTTGGGGCCATTGACATGAAAAGGTTTGAGCTGCATTGCTTTAGAGACTGATGGAGACTTTTCCCCCATCGTGTTGAAGTGTCTTCCTCATGAAATGTGATTAGGATTCTAGCGGTTAGGTCTGCCCACTCAAACACCCTTTTAGCTCTTTATTATAGGAAGCATCTGATCTGGGCAGAGGTGTTTTTTATAGGATAAATAAGTTAATGCAAATTAGGATGTATAAGCCCTGTCTCCTTCCTCACACACACACTACACACACACACACACACACACACACACACACACACACACACACACACACACACACACACACATTTCAACAACAAGGAAATTCAATGTGCTTTACACAGCCCATCAGGCAAAGGAAACGCAATTATACGATGACGTTAGGATGCATAAAAGTAAAGAAGTAAAACATAACAGATACAATTACGGTGCAGAAGAGGGGAAACAATGTAACTCAATCAAAGGCAGCGGCAAACAGAAAGGTCTTTAGTTGTGATGTAAAAGAAATAAGAGTGTCAGCAGACCTGCTGTTTTCTGGGAGTTGGTTCCAGATACAGTGTGTGGTTCATAAAAACTAAAAGCTGCTTCCCCATGTTTAGTGTTGGTTATCGGGACAGAAAGCAGACCTTTTCCCAGATGACCTGAGAGGTCTGGATGGTTCATGATATCGTCCAAAATCAGAGATGTATTTTGGCCCCTAAACCAGCTTTATATAGACCAGTTAGCATGTAAGGCCTGCCCCCTGCCTGCCTCACAGTGCCCACACTATGGACATCACCTCACAGTGCCCACACTGCTTTTTACATGAATGGACATCACCTCACAGTGCCCACACTGCTTTATACATGAATGGACATCACCTCACAGTGCCCACACTGCTTTTTACATGAATGGACATCACCTCACAGTGACCACACTGCTTTATACATGAATGGACATCACCTCACAGTGACCACACTGCTTTATACATGAATGGACATCACCTCACAGTGACCACACTGCTTTATACATGAATGGACATCACCTCACAGTGCCCACACTGCTTTTTACATGAATGGACATCACCTCACAGTGACCACACTGCTTTATACATGAATGGACATCACCTCACAGTGACCACACTGCTTTATACATGAATGGACATCACCTCACAGTGACCACACTGCTTTATACATGAATGGATATCACCTCACAGTGACCACACTGCTTTATACATGAATGGACATCACCTCACAGTGACCACACTGCTTTATACATGAATGGACATCACCTCACAGTGCCCACACTGCTTTTTACATGAATGGATATCACCTCACAGTGCCCACACTGCTGTTTACATGAATGGATATCACCTCACAGTGACCACACTGCTTTTTACATGAATGGACATCACCTCACAGTGCCCCCACACTGCTTTATACATGAATGGACATCACCTCACAGTGACCACACTGCTTTATACATGAATGGACATCACCTCACAGTGACCACACTGCTTTATACATGAATGGACATCACCTCACAGTGCCCACACTGCTTTTTACATGAATGGACATCACCTCACAGTGACCACACTGCTTTATACATGAATGGACATCACCTCACAGTGCCCACACTGCTTTTTACATGAATGGACATCACCTCACAGTGCCCACACTGCTTTTTACATGAATGGACATCACCTCACAGTGCCCACACTGCTTTTTACATGAATGGATATCACCTCACAGTGCCCCCACACTGCTTTTTACATGAATGGACATCACCTCACAGTGACCACACTGCTGTTTACATGAATGGACATCACCTCACAGTGACCACACTGCTTTTTACATGAATGGACATCACCTCACAGTGCCCACACTGCTTTATACATGAATGGACATCACATCACAGTGCCCACACTGCTTTATACATGAATGGACATCACCTCACAGTGACCACACTGCTTTATACATGAATGGACATCACCTCACAGTGACCACACTGCTTTATACATGAATGGACATGACCTCACAGTGCCCACACTGCTTTATACATGAATGGACATCACCAGCTGATTTATTTCACATGCAGCCCAAAGGAAGCACTACAAGTGGACTGTTTCTAAGAGAGTGTGTGTGTGTGTGTGTGTGCGTGTGCGTGTGCGTGTGCGCGTGTGTGCGCGTGCGTGCGTGCGTGCGTGCGTGCGTGCGCGTGCGTGCGTGCGCGTGCGTGCGTGCGTGTGTGTGTTTGGGGGGGTCTAGCAGGAAAAGAGGTAGTAGGACCCCAATGCAGAGGGAGTCCAGGGGTGCGTAGTTGTGTGTGTGAGTGACCTTCTTTTCACTTTGAACCTGGCCTTCCCATTTATCGTAATGAATGCATGGACATTTTCTAGAAATGTTCAGAAATATAGAATTTTTCTACATAATATAGTGAAACAGTAAGTGGTATTTTGTGGGGATGTGTTTTCTCACAGCCTGTACTTTTGAACAGAGCTCTTTCAGTGTCGCTGTGACTGTTTGTTCCAATGCCGCGTGCGAGGAGGAGTTCTTTCAAAAAAAGAAACGTCTGGCTTCACGCCAGAGAGCTACCGGCATGCAGGCAGGCAGCGAGCGCTGATGAAGAGATTGGCCTCGCCACAACAGTCACGTAATCTCATTTCAGCCGCTGAACAAACAATGGCCCAGAACATTTAGGACAATGTTGAAAACAGGAGCTCCTGCCAAAGCTCACGGGCAGGACAGGACCTCAGTGTCCCAGCTCCACTGAAACACTTTAGTGCCACCTCACTGCTTTCAGCACAGACTGTATAACACAGTATGTGTCTCTAGTCCAGTGGTCTTCAACAGGGGGTCCGGGACCCCTTGGGGGTCCTCAGAGTTACTACAGGGGGGTCTCCAAATCTTTGTGTGATTGGATTATTTTTTTCCATTAATCACGAACCCTTGAATCCCTATTCTGAGGGGAACATTAGTCGAATATAGCAGATCTATAAGCTTGTAGATATGCTATTTTCAGCAAAGAGGTTTGGTGTAGAGGGAAATGGTATCTATTTACTATAGTATCTACAATTGTATACAATATGTAGTGGGGGTCATTGCTTCATCTGTCTCTCAGCTAAGGGCTCCTTGGCCTGAAGACCCCTGCTCTAGTGCAACGCAGTGCTTTTCAAACATTTTATTACGGGCACACCTAAGTCAAAAATGTCATGTCGCTGTGTCTGAGGAAGAGAGACGCTCAAAACGTCACCTGGGTGGTAATGAATTACTTGGGATAGTATCGTACGGGTGTAAGAGCTTTGTGAACGTTTTGCTTCAAATCTCAAGGCACACACCTGTCTGTAATCAGTGAGAATAGCTGGTCCTCAAGCTCACAATTCACTTTGTGAGCTGCACTGTACTTGAGTACAATTTTGAATTTCTATCACTGTACTTTCCTTGAGTATTTCCATTTTCCCAATACTTTATATACTTCTTATTCCACTACAGGACTTGTTACACAGTATTTCTACAGTATTTGTTACTTTTGTATAATAACAAAAAATATCTGAGTACTTCATCCCCCACTGGCTGCCCTGCCCTCCATGCAGTCACATGAACGCTTTGATAAACATGACAAGCAGCAGCGCTACGGTGCACACACACACACACACACACACACACACACACACACACACACACACACACACACACACACACACACAGACAGCCGTGGGAACTGACTGACAAACATGCTGGCTCTGCGCCCGGCCGCCACAGAGAACATCAAATGACAGGCGGAACATTGAGTCTTTCCATGAGCGTACGTCTTTGACTGGAGATCAGCTGAATCCTGTCAACATGCTGCCTCACCTGACCGGCTTACCTAAGAACGGCTTACCTAAGACCAAGAGGACGACTGACGGAGTGTAGGGTAGGGTAGGGTAGGGTAGGGTAAAGTAGGGTAGGGTAGAGTAGGGTAGGGTAGGGTAGAGTAGGGTAGAGTAGGGTAGGGTAGAGTAGGGTAGAGTAGGGTAGGGTAGGGTAGAGTAGGGTAGGGTAGAGTAGGGTAGGGTAGGGTAGGGTAGGGTAGAGTAGGGTAGGGTAGGGTAGAGTAGGGTAGGGTAGAGTAGAGTAGAGTAGAGTAGGGTAGGGTAGGGTAGAGTAGAGTAGAGTAGAGTAGGGTAGGGTAGGGTAGGGTAGAGTAGAGTAGAGTAGAGTAGGGTAGGGTAGGGTAGGGTAGGGTAGAGTAGGGTAGGGTAGGGTAGGGTAGAGTAGAGTAGAGTAGAGTAGAGTAGGGTAGGGTAGGCTAAGGGGGGAGAGCAGGAAAAACAATATGGTCCCTAAATAAGTGAATAGAAGAAAGAAGTAGTGGTGCACAATCAAAGTCATTGATTTAATCGATTATAATAAATAATCGATAATTTAATCAAATAATTCATTACTAATCGATTCCAATGCCGACATGTCATGTCAAGAAAATTTTCAAAAAATGATTAACACATTTTCTAAATTGTGAAAGTAGCCGATCTACAAGCTCACAACGCGGCATGATGCAACACTTTGTGAGGTTGTAGATCGGCTTTTTTCCACTACGTTTGCACAACACCGTTGTGCAACAAAGAAGAGCCTTAAGTGGTCAATCGATTTGTTGATATATAAAAAAACGTTTTATTATATCGTCTCTGTCGGGTGGAAACCTCATAATGTCCAAAACTGTTACTTTTCAGAAAAAGTATCAGATCTGCGAAACGCGGTGCGAAGTGGCGCGTTTCGAGTAGATCTGCTACTTTTTCTGTTTTGGATGCTTTTGTGTGATAGAATGATCAAGTAGGGAATTAATTAACGAAAAAACACAAAAAGTTCGAATATGGAGATGGGAGGTTTCTGCCTTTATTATTCAATTCATTGAAAAAAATCTAAAAAGTTATTGACAGAACACTCAACGCTCAATAAAATAACCGATACGTCCAGCCCTACAGAGAGAAGTGAGTGGGATCCATTCATCCGCTGCGTTCCAATCAAAGGGCCACAGTTATGAGAGGTCAGCCATTTGAGAAATGAGGAGGCGTCTGGGAACAAGGGTGCAAGGCCATAATTGGATGCCTGTCCCTGGCCAATGTTTCAGGGCAAATTATCAACGCATGGGTTGAATTGCCAGGCTGCACATCGCGGAGGTGGGAACAGTGGAGCGCTTTGAGGAGGCAGCGTGACGCGCTAATAGAATCATTTAGTGCGCTGGGATAATGACAGGCGGTGATGGACGAGCTGGGCCAGGTCCTCGCATCTGTTGCTGCGTGCGGGCCCCGCTGGCACGTAAAGGCCTGCTGCTTGTTAGCGCTGGAGGGGTGGTTGCACCCAGGCACCCTGGCCTTAATGCACAGCCTTTAGGGCAAGGGTTCCCAAACTTTTCAGGCCGCGACCCCCCAAAATAATCAGATTTGAACTGGGGACCCCCCCCACCCTGACAAGCACTTGGAATTGTAGGCACAGATATATATATATTGTGAAAATAGCCAAACTACAAGCATCATGCCGCATCATGCCGCACCCCTCCAAATGATTTGGGGACCCCCCTGGGGTCTCAACCCCCAGTTTGGGAACCACTGCTTTAGCGGCTGCAGACCAGGGCACCAAGCTTGAGGGTCGGCACCAAACGCCTGGCCAAAAAGAGAGAAAGATCGGACGAGTAATGGTGCCGGAATACTGTCCTGGGGCTTCTGAAGTAGCAGCACCCCTCACTTCGCTGATGAAGCTTTTCAGCTGTCGCGGGAGAAGGGGGGGGGGGCGGGTCGTAGCCTCGGGCACCACAATGAGTTAGTCCGGGCCAGTGTTCACCAAATGATTTGCAAGACAAACCCGATTTATACTTTGTCATACGGCATGCGTCATGTGGCCAAAATAGCTCATCTACAAGCTAGCAAGCGTGTAGATTTTTTCTGTTCGGCACTTATAACCCCCCATGACCATTTCTCCTGATTGTAGTGTCAGAATGTTAGGAATATTGTGTGGCTTGTGACAATTGGTTCCAATATTTAGTTAAGTGACCATGGGGCTGAAGGATCGTTCAGAAGCTGTGTTCACGTTCACTCTCCCATTGGAATGAATAGACTCCAACCTGCTTCCGGTCTCCTAAAGAGGCGGCCACCTACGTCGCGGGCAAATCGGGAGGAGCGGGCAAATCTGCCAGGCAGAGCGACACAACGGGCGTAATTCCGTGAAACTGTTGCGGTGTCGTGCTTGTTTCAACTCCTGTGACAAGAGTTGAAAAGTACCTCAAAATTGCACTTAAGTGCAGTGCCTGAGTAAATGTATTTAGTTCCTCCACTGACTATAAGCCCTCTAACCATTAGCACTGCCTCGGGCCTGGAATATAAATCCTTTGATCTTCCATGTGATGTGGTGACACATGTAGCCATGTCAACACAAGTCTCACTTTTACTGTGTACAAATGTGGAAATAGCAGAATTACTAGAGCATTACTGTAGACTCTAAAACATTCCCTGGAGGAATCTTTTTTTTTTTTGTGCTTGTTTTTCAGACTTCAGAAGGAACTAATGAATTGGTCTGTCCACCCCGATGCATTCTTTGAGCAGTGGTGGAAAGTACAGTTACTAAGTAAATGTACTCAAGTACTGCACGTATAAGTAAAATTCTTAGCAACTTTTACGGAAATATTGGAAAAAGCTCAGAATTGTACTTAAAGGTAGGGTAAGTGATTTTCTTTGGTTAAAATATAAATATATTTTGTGTTCAGTAACAGGAGCCTTCATATCTCTCCAGCTCTTTATTAAACTATAAATTATAGAAAACTCAGACAGGATAAACAAGTGAGGTGGAAGTGATGACACAAAGAAATGAGCAGACAAAATTGGTTTTCTGCTTTTTTTTTCTTTTTTTTAAACAAGCAGAAAACAACATATCTGAGAACATTTTACTTTTGTGAATCCTTTAACATGAAAGGTGCCTAATTTTGTTGTTGTAGTGATCACGTGATTTCACACGTACAACACGTGAATGAGTTAACAAAAACCTTTTGTTTTAAACCAAAAATATCACTTACCGCACTCACCCCACCCCAAGTTGATGTACTTACCTTCCGTCACTGTCAACATGGTATGCATTAACGTATGGTAGCATGGCAGGGTGAAATATGACAAGTTGGGAGTGAAGATACATTTCGCTCAGTGGTGTAAAGTAACTAAGTACATTTACTCAAGTACTGTACTTACTTTACTGGAGTATTTCCAATTATCTATACTTTTACTTCTACTCCACTGCATCTCAGAGGCAAATATTGTACTTTTCTCCATTACAATTATCTGAAAACTTTAGCTACTTTGTAATTATCAATTATTATATTATAAAACATACATTAACCACTTTAGCCCTATTTTATACATATAATAGGCTATTTGAAAATAGCAGATCTACAAGCTCTACGAGCTCTACGAGATCTACAAGCTCTACGAGCTTGTAGATCAGCTAAACATTTTAGTAGATCTGCTATTTTCAAACATTTTAGTACTTTTACTTTTGGTACTTTAAGTACATTTTGATACCAATAGTTTTGTACTTTTACTCATGTAAATTTTGAATTCCGGACTTTTACTTGTAACAGAGTATTTCTATATTGCAGTAATGATACTTTTACTTAAGTAAAATATCTGAGTTCTCTCCCCCCCCCCCCCCCCTCTCTCTCTCTCACTGCGTCTCAAGGTAATGACAGGTTTGTGTGACAGTGTCGTGTTGGTTAAACATGGGTGGACCATGCTATGAGGTCACAAGGACGTATAGTTTACACTATCATCATATTTACATTGGCCACATTCCTGGTCCCGCATCAACGCACGGTGGCCACTAATCACGTGTACCTGTGTGTGCAGCTATACGTACGCAATGTACATTATGCTGCCCTACAAGTGTGTGATTTGTGTTTGCGTGGCCGCGGGGCGGAGTTTCCGGGTGGGTGTGTGCGAGAGAGAGAGAAGTGCGTCTGCATTGTGCGTCTGCAGTTACTTAACACATCTGGTGCCAGAGGTTTATTAAAATATTATACGTTCAGTGCCTGCTATTCTTCCATCCACTTACGTTGATACGTTTCGTGCTGTAGAAGCCCCGACGCGGAAGTGCATGTAAACAAAGCCCTCGTGCGAGACGGCGGAGGGTCCCGACTAACGCCTGGAACAATAATATTTCTAACGCGATCCTCCATTGCAGAGTGATCGCCGATCGAAAACGGCTCGTTTCCACCACGTTAAAAAGAAATGGAGATATCAAGCTTTTAGTCAAGGAGTTAACATTGGAAAGGCCGACCGGAAGGATTTTTGACATGGATCCACATCCGGCCTCTCCTTCTCAGAGACTCCTTGGATGATCCCAAAGTTTCGTTAGAGCGCCCCCACGTGGGCCCCACGTATAAAAAAAATGCAACCCATTTGAACCCTTTTTGAGTTACATAAACACTTTGTACCCTCTCTTAGTTACAAACCCTGTAAGGGTCCGTTTGGACCCGTTAAGAAACAATTACTTAACACATTC
>NC_137610.1:56479444-56484444 GCF_963280865.1 Gymnoscopelus braueri
TTTGATGTTTTTGAATTTGAATCCTGAAAAGTAACAGTTTTGGACATATGAGGTTTACACCCGACAGAGACTACATGCAAACCACACCCTCCCATTAGACCACACCCTCCCATTAGACCACACCCTCCCATTAGACCAGACCCTCCCATTAGATAAACCACACCCTCCCATTAGACCACACCCTCCCATTAGACCACACCCTCCCATCAAACACAGACTGTCTGCTTGCCCCGCCCCCTCCTCCCAGATGGGACTCGCTCTCATTCAGGACCTCCTAACCCTTGACCTTTATCTCAGTGTTTCTCAACATGTTGAATGTGTCAAGGACCCCCAGTTTGATAGGCATTGGAGTCGCTAGAGTCCATTTGGACCCCTGGTGGTCCCCGGACCAGACCTCCCCCCCAGACCTCCCCCCCAAAAATAATCATATTTGAACTGGGGGACCTAACAGATAGGGTTATGTTGTTTAATTCTTATTTTTGCCTGATTTTACCGATTTATTATCTGACGGCCCTCCGGCCCTCCAGGGTCGCGGGCCCGGAGCCTCCTGGCCTCCCCGGACGCTCCGCCACTGAGTGCGGTCATAAAGCGCACACACACGCGCGCGACGTTTATTACTATACTTGTGAGGACATCAACATTTAAGGACATCTCTATCCCTAAACCTAACTTATATATAATACTAACCCCAATTATATATAATACTATATAATACTAATACTAATACTAACCCCAACCTCAATCTTTTTCTTGTGAGGACCAGGAAAATGGTCCTCACAATTCTGCTATACTTGTGGGGACATTTTGTCCACACGCACGCACGCACGCACGCACGCAGCACCGCACGCACGCACGCACGCACGCACGCACGCACGCACGCACGCACGCACGCACGCACGCACGCACACACACACACACACACACACACACACACACACACACACACACACACACACACACACACACACACACACACACACACACACACACACACAGCTCCCTGGAAGCACACAGGATATTTGACTGTCCTCTGCCAAGACAAAGAACTGTGCAGAGTCTTCATCGCTCTGTTCAATTACTGTGTAGACTGCCTCACTGTGTGTGTGTGTGTGTGTGTGTGTGTGTGTGTGTGTGTGTGTGTGTGTGTGTGTGTGTGTGTGTGTGTGTGTGTGTGTGTGTGTGTGTGTGTGTGCGTGCGTGCGTGCGTGCGTGCGTGTAGATCTGCTACTTTTGGCTGGTCGGATAGATCTTCAAGACAAATGAAAAATGAACAAGGCGGTCGTTGGGACGGGGGGGGGGGGGGGCTTTGAGGGGGGGGGCAAAGGAAGAAGATGAGTGACAAGAGAGCCAGCAAGTGCTTGAATGTCGGTCAGCATCCATGGAGAGATGATGTGGTTTGATGTATGCCAAATGTGCTCTCTCTCTCTCTCTCTCTCTCTCTCTCTCTCTCTTCTCTCTCTCTCTCTCTCTCTCTCTCTCCAGAGGAGTGTGAATGTAAGTAGTATTGAAGGGAAAAAAACTCTGTGTTATTCTTTTATGGTGCTGACCTGCCCAACATGTGTGAAAGGCGGGAAAACGGGGGGAATGGAGGAGGAGGGAGGAGGGGGAGGAGGGGACAGACGTACAGCGATCAAAACCACACATGTTTTTTGTTTCCTACATGTGTTTTCTTTCCCAATTACGCTGGAAGAAAAAAATAACGCACACATCCTCCTTTTATGATGATGCAGAGAGAGAGAGAGAGAGAGAGAGAAAAAAGGGAGGAGACCAGAGGATGGCTGTGCCCCCCCCTCCCCCTCCCCCCTCATGCCTATTCTATGCTCCGTCGTACGTGCTGTGAGCTTGTAGATTGTAGCTATTTTCGTCGTGTGATGTATAGCATAAATCTGGCTTCTCTCTCTCTCTCTCTCTCTCTCTCTCTCTCTCTCTCTCCCTCAGTGGTTCTCAAACTCACTTTTTCACGTCCAGGACCCCCAAATTGACACATATTAGCCCGCGGACCCCCATTTGAAAGATTGTTTGAGGGGGTTCCAGGGGGTTCCAGGGGGTCCCCAGCTAAATGTGTTAATTTGAAAAGATTGTTTGAGGGGGTTCCAGGGGGTCCCCAGCTAAATGTGTTAATATAGCATTGCATTGCAACATGTGTTTACAAATGTTGGGCACATACATTTTTTATTTGAGGTTTGGTGCTGTTTCTATTGCAATTGATTTTGCATGAAGAATAACGTCCAGACTGACCCAGGCTTTTCAAAGCGTGCGTATGCGTGGAATTGACTGCGCACGTATACAGCGCGTTTAGAAAGATCCAATTGATGTCAATGATAGCGGCTACACCAGGCGAGCGGACACACGAGCCCCGCACACGCAAGCTTTAACATAGGCTTGCGTGCGTCACACTATGGTGTGTGCCCGGCCGTAAGGCATTCTAATGACATACACAAGCTTTGGTCCCGTAAGTCTGCCTCGGAGCAGACGTGAGAGAGAGCGGACATCCGTCAAAACTCACGGACAAAAACAGATGAACTGATGAATCAGACTCAATAACGTGGGAATTTGCGCAAATGCCAGTAAGTACAAAATATAGGCGTAAACGAGCTTAGTGAATGAGGCCCTGTGTGTGTGTGTGTGTGTGTGTGTGTGTGTGTGTGTGTGTGTGTGTGTGTGTGTGTGTGTGTGTGTGTGTGTGTGTGTGTGTGTGTGTGTGTGTGTGTGTGTGTGTGTGTGTGTGTGTGTGTGTGTGTGTGTGTGTGTGTGTGTGTGAGGCAGGGCCGGGGCCAGTGACAGCCTTTGATCCACATGTTTTATGGTGCTTGTCATGGTATTGTCTGCTAACTTCTTTTGTTGTCATCCTGTCTAATTAAGACCTCAGAGCGCCTTGTTGACTTCACAGAGAGAGAGAGACCCCTGTTTGGAAGGGGTGAGGGCGAGAGAGAGAGTGTGTGTGTGTGTGGGAAATGGGAACTTTGACTGAGTATAGTCTCAGAGAAACAGTCAAAACAAGACGCATGTTGCGTGCGGGCACACAAACACACACACACACACACACACACACACACACACACACCACACACACACACACACACACACACACACACACACACACACACACACACATCACTGTCTGTGACGTTTGAATAGTGGTTCATTTTCTTTGTGAGCGGCACTTCAGTAGAGAAGATCTTATCTGTGACCACAAGCACACTGTCACCACCTTAACACACACACACACACACACACACACACACACACACACACACACATAAACATGCACGTACGTACGCACAGGACACATACAAACAAATATACAGCACGCACACGCGCACACACACACACACACACACACACACACACACACACACACACACACACACACACACACACACACACACACACACACACACACACACACACACACACACACACATTGCATGTTTATGGCAGAGGGAGGCAGCCCTTTGATTTCAGATCCCATGCCATTGACCTTTGACATGGAGCTTTTATCTTTGGCTTGTTTCTTGTACTTCATGTATTTCATGTCTCTGTCATCCTGTCTGTCTGTCTGTCTGTCTGTCTGTCTGTCTGTCTGTCTGTCTGTCTGTCTGTCTGTCTGTCTGTCTGTCTGTCTCTGCCATCCTGTCTGTCTGTCTGTCTGTCTGTCTGTCTGTCTGTCTGTCTGTCTGTCTGTCTGTCTGTCTGTCTGTCTGTCTGTCTGTCTGTCTCTGCCATCCTGTCTGTCTGTCTGTCTGTCTGTCTGTCTGTCTGTCTGTCTGTCTGTCTGTCTGTCTGTCTGTCTGTCTCGGCCATCCTGTCTGTCTGTATGTCCCCTGCTAAATTAGTTATAATATAGCATCACAATCATTCAATACATTTTAACCATATTTTATACTTTGGCTATTCACAAATAGCAGATATACAAGCTCATAGCACGTCACTTACGTACTGCACTCTGTAGATCTGCTATTTTAGAAAAAGTGTGAAAATGTGTGCAAATCTTTGAATATATATTTTTAACTCAAATCTTTGCTTCTGAAGAATATCTGTGTCTCTCTATCTCTCCCCCTCCCTCTCTCTCCCTCCCTCCCTCCACCTCTCCCCCCTCTCTCTCTCCCCCTGTCTCTCTTGCCCCCTCTCCCCCCTCTCTCTCCCTCCCCCCCTCTCTCTGATGCTCGCCCCACCCTCCCTCTCTCCCTCCCCCCTCTCTCTCTCTCTCCCTCCCCCCTCTCTCCCTCCCCCTCTCTCTCTCTCCCTCCCCCCTCTCTCCCTCCCCCTCTCTCTCTCTCTCTCCCTCCCCCCTCTCTGTCGCCCCCTCTCTCTCTCTCCCTCCCTTCTCCCCTCCACCCCCCCCTCCACCTCTCTCTCTCCTATCTCGCCCGTCACTCCTCACAAGCGCACCAAGCAGCAGAATGTCGGAAGTGACTTCAAAGTCATAGAAAAAGAAAAGCAGAAATAGTGTGTATGTGAAGTTGTGTAGTGTATGTGTGTAGTAGTGTGTATGTGAAGTGATTTGCTGTGTGAGCTTTGATCTGTCAGCAGTGCTGCTGTCAGAGAGAAGAAACAGACCTTTACTGTGGAGACGAGGGAGAGCATATCGTAGTAGTCTGGACAACAAAGTTCAGTGTGTGTAGCCCGCTTTAGAGAAGTCTCAAGGCATCACTGTGTGTGTGTGTGTGTGTGTGTGTGTGTGTGTGTGTGTGTGTGTGTGTGTGTGTGTGTGTGCGTGTGCGTGTTTGAACTTGACACCATGAGGCCCATTATGCAGTCAGCGCAGTATCTCTTGAAGCCACCAGGGCGGCCACCTCACACACACACGTTCTGAAGTGATCCTCTGAAATGTGAAAAAAAACAGAGATACTGGAACCCATAAAATCACGTAGACAGACGGACGGGGGTGACAGGCTGTCACTCAGAGCCTCGGACACGCCCAGTGTATTGCATGTTGTGTTAATTGGACAGTTAGACTGAAGCACCAAGGAGGTGGGAGGGGCCAGTTTGCAACTCAA
>NC_137610.1:56489444-56499444 GCF_963280865.1 Gymnoscopelus braueri
TAAAGTTCAAAATGGAGTTATGATTGAATCTATCTATGCTATTTGAGTAAGCGTTATGCTTCTCCTTGTCCCCCTTTTCGTCTCCTTGGACCCTCTATTATGTCATAGTGTTGATTTTGAGTTTGAGTTTTAGTCATATTTTAGTAATCTGAAATGTTTTAGATTTTGGCTAGTTTTAGTCGACTAAATATCCTAAGATTATAGTCAACTAAATCTACAGATGATTTAGTCGACTAAAATATATTTAGGCGGTGCCTTGATGGTGTCATAATGGCTGGTTTTACACTTGGTTGCATGCTGAAAATAGCCGATCTACAAGCTCACAACGCGTCACAGCGCAACGCGTTGTGAGCTTGTAGATCTGCTATTTTCAGAGCGCAACACCCGAGCGCAACCAAACATAAAATGACTTGTCTTTTAGTTCTACTGGATCTCTTCTCCACTAGATCCTCACTAACATTTTAGTCTAGTCTTTTTATCTTATTATTTGTTGACGAAATTGTCAATATATTTAGTCATAGTTTTAGTCATCATAGCTTAGTTTTTATTTAGTTTTTGTCAGTAAAAAAAAGGTAGTCGACGAACATTTTTCGTCATAGTTTTAGTCGACAAAATCAACACTGTTCTATGAAATGGACCTGACTCGCCTGTACCCTGGGGGCTTGTGTGCCACCGTGGCACCAACATGCGGTGTTCATTGTTCATAAATTGCACTGTTGTACATATACAGATCATGTATTATGATTAGTTTTTTTAATTGAACTGAACGTTCAGAACAAGCCAACACAGCCAGCATCTGTACGCTTAACCTCACAAGTACTGCAGAGAAATGATTTGTTGACATGTATCTGTCTGTCTGTGTGTCTCTCTCCCTCTCTCTCTGGGTATGTCCAGGATGTCTCACGCCCACAGGTCTGCAGTCAGAGTGCTGCGCAGGATGCAGTACTTTGTGGCCAGGAAGAAATTTCAGGTGAGAGTTGAGTGTGTGGAGACACACACACACACACACACACACACAACACACACACACACACACACACACACACACACACACACACACACACACACACACACACACACACACACACACACACACACACACACACACACACACACACACACACACACACACACACACACAGGGAGGGGAGGGCATGCAGGGAGTGAGAGAGAGATACACAGAGCGAGAGAGAGACGCGCGCGCGCGCACACACACACACACACACACACACACACACACACACACACACACACACACACACACACACACACACACACACACACACACACACACACAGGGAGGGGAGGGCATGCAGGGAGTGAGAGAGAGATACACAGAGCGAGAGAGAGAGACGTGCGTGCGCACACACACACACACACACACACACACACACACACACACACAGACACAGACACACACACACACACACACACACACACACAGAGAGAGAGAGAGGGGGGCAGAGAGTGCAGCAGGGAGAGACAGAGCGAGAGAGACATACACACACACACACACACACACACACACACACACACACACACACACACACACACACACACACACACACACAGAGAGAGAGAGGAAGGGTTTAGAGGGTTAGGGTTCAGCAGTGTGTTGTGGTCGTGCAGGAAGAACACGAGGAGCCCTGAGGGCTTATCGTACAGCTGTGTGTGTGTGTGTGTGTGTGTGTGTGTGTGTGTGTGTGTGTGTGTTTGTGTTTTGCAACTTGCACCTGCATATTTTCTTTGTTTTCAGTTGCAGCATCATGACGTGCCTGCTAACCTTTCACTGGCGAAAACACTCGAGAATTCTCTCTCTCTCTCTCACAGACACACACACACACACACACACACACACACACACACACACACACACACACACACACTGCAAATATGCTCACACGTGCGTTAGTAAACTCTTGTACACTCACTCACTCACTCACACACACACACACACACACACACACACACACACACACACACACACACACACACACACACACACACACACACACACACACACACACAGCGGGACGTGGCCTCACATAGCACTGGAGTCAGCAGAGTGCAGTGAAAGAATTTGGCTCGCTCAAAGCAGTAGTTGAGCGTGGGGGGGGGGGGGGGGGAGAGAGAGAGAGAGAGAGAGAGAGAAAAAAACTACTATAATCTCATTTTAGATATTTTGCGATCATTTTCACGCTCGGTTTTATTGCAAAACGGTTGGTGTGTTCGCGCCGCTGCCCGGGCGCGCTACATGGTTTCAATTATGCCATAACTGATGGCAGCTGGCCGTACCCTATAGCAGGGGGTGTGGAGTAACTAAGTACATTTACTCAAGTACTGTTACTTATGAACAACGTTGAGGTACTTTTAAGTACTCTTTAAGCGTGCGCCTTTTTTCAATGCTTTATGTCCTTGTTGTCGGGCAGAAACCTCTCATCTCCATATTCTAACTTTTTGTGTTTTTTCATAAATGATAACGCCCTACTTGATCAGACCAGTGTCACACAAAAGTAGCAGATCTACAAGCTCAAAACGCATTTAGAGCTTGTAGATCTGCTACGTTTGATGCTTTTGAATTTGAATCCTGAAAAGTAGTAGTTTTGGACATATGAGGTTTATACCCGACAGAGACGATAACATTTTTCACCCATTACATCATCTCAGATTTAAATATTGTACTTTTGACTCCATTACAATTATTTGAAAATGTTAATTTGTAAATTTAGATTATTATTACAAAACATGCTTAAATTAAGCCCTATTTTTATACTTAGTTTATTCGAAAATAGCCAATCTACAAGTGATCTTGTAGAGCTATGTCTTAAAACTAGGACTTTTACTTTTTGATATTTAAAAATAATAGTATGAAAGTGTAATAAAATAAAAAATAGCAGTTGTTTTGAAACATTTTGACAAATTTTAAAAAAACCTTTTGGAAAAACCTATAAAATGGGACGTTCTGCATAATGAGTACTTTTTACTTTTGGTACTTTAAGTATATTTCTATGTCAATACTTTTGTGCAAAATTTTAATACAAGACTTTTTTTTACTTGAGTATTTCTACTTTGTGGTTTTAGTTGAGTAAAAAAAACACTGCTATCTAGGAATGCTGGTGAGGGTGGGTTCAGTGGGTTCATGGTGTGTGTGTGTGTGTGTGTGTGTGTGTGTGTGTGTGTGTGTGTGTGTGTGTGTGTGTGTGTGTTTCGTCAGGCCAGACATGACCGTCACACCGTCTTAAAAGAGGCTGCTTTGCATGTGACACTCACTGAAAGGATTGTCAGTGCACGTGCACCCTCTTGCATGCATGCATGTGTGTGCGCGCGCGCGCACACACACACACACACACACACACACACACACACACACACACACACACACACACACACACACACACACACACACACACACTCACAGACTGATTTAAAACACACACTGTGACATGCATTCATGCACACGTACACACACACACACACACACAGAAAGAAAGAGGTGGGGGGTTGACAATGAACTCTACGCCCTCACGGGGGATGGGGGGGGGATGGGGGGGGGATGGGAGTGGGGTGTTGGGGATGTTTTGGGGAGGAGGGCATGAGCAGCCCAAGCTATGGTTGACAATGGCTTTTGTATGTGTGTCTGTGCGTGCGTGCGTGTTTGTGCGCGTGTGTGTGTGTGTGTGTGTGTGTGTGTGTGTGTGTGTGTGTGTGTGTGTGTGTGTGTGTGTGTGTGTGTGTGTGTGTGTGTGTGTGTGTGTGTGTGTGTGTGTGTGTGTGTGTGTGTGTGTGTGTGTGTGTCCACAGCAAGCCAGAAAGCCCTATGACGTTCGTGATGTCATGGAGCAGTACTCTCAAGGTCACCTGACCCTGATGGTTCGAATCAAGGAACTGCAGAGGAGGTGAGACTCTCCCCCCCCTCTCTCTCTCTCTAACTCACTCTCTCTCTCTCTCTCTCTTTCTAACTCTCTCTCTCTAACTCTCTCTCTCTCTCTCTCTCTCTCTAACTCACTCTCTCTCTCTCTCTCTCTCTCTCACACTTACACACACACACACGCACGCACGCACGCACGCACGCACGCACGCACGCACGCACGCACGCACGCACGCACGCACGCACGCACGCACGCACGCACGCACGCACACACACACACACACACACACACACACACACACACACACACACACACACACACACACACAGTGTTGTTAATCAGATATGCTGTGTCTGTGCATTTATCTTTTATTTGGTCTGGCTCTTACATCTCAGACAGACAGCAGGTCAGTTAGGTAACAAACGGTGCCAAAGCTTATACAAGATATTATACAAGTTGTGTCTGTCAGCCATTTCCCCAACACATCACCACTTAGTTTATAATAATAATAATAAGGGTAATAATAATAATAATAATAATAATAATAATAATAACAATAATAAGCTTATACAAGCTATTATACAAGTTGTGTCTGTCAGCCATTTCCCCAACACAACACCACTTAGTTTATAATAATAATAATAATAATAATAATAATAATAATAATAATATTAATAATAATAATAATAATAAGCTTATACAAGATATTATACAAGTTGTGTATGTCAGCCATTTCCCCAACACAACCCCACTTAGTTTTCACTGACCAATGCTTTTTACACATCCCACACCTACTGTATACACACATATATATATATATCGCTGTTGTCGGGCTGAAACCTCTCATATCCATAGGCCTATTTGTGTGTTTACTACAGCGTCACTCAAAAGTGAGCTTGTAGATCTGTAGTAGTTGTAGTAGTAGTTTCATTTCGGTCATTAAAATCAAATTAATACCATGCCTTCATCTGTTATCATTGAAAACAGACCAAAAATATATAGGCTGAAGCCTTAGTTTATTGTGCCGACCCTTTTAACCTTTGAATAACATCTGCTACTTTTGCTATAATTTTTTTATTTGAATCCTGAAAATGATCTGTTTCAGACATATGAGGTCTCCACCCGACAGAGACCATATATTTGTATATAATTTAGGACTAAAGTTAAACTTTTTTTTTTTGTAATACAGATATTTTTCATAATGGTCAGTGTCCTGTGTTGGGAGTGACTTGATGTATTTATGAGTTGTTGACAAACAAACTATCTGAATCATAACATTTATTTTTTTGCTGTAACTCAATCTCCCATCATCGTAAATCACAAATCAAAAGAATGATCAGCTGACCTCAAAGTACAATTCAGGCCCACTTGAAAATCTTCTGTCGGTGTTCGTGGGCCACCCAGTGGACCACTTAACACCACTTAATGGGGGGGCCACCCAGTGGACCACTTAACACCACTTAATGGGGGGGCCACCCAGTGGACCACTTAACACCACTTAATGGGGGGGCCACCCAGTGGACCACTTAACACCACTCAATGGGTGGACCACCCAGTGGACCACTTAACACCACTTAATGGGGGGGGCCACCCAGTGGACCACTTAACACCACTTAATGGGGGGGCCACCCAGTGGACCACTTAACACCACTTAATGGGTGGGCCACCCAGTGGACCACTTAACACCACTTAATGGGTGGGCCACCCAGTGGACCACTTAACACCACTTAATGGGTGGGCCACCCAGTGGACCACTTAACACCACTTAATGGGTGGGCCACCCAGTGGACCACTTAACACCACTTAATGGGTGGGCCACCCAGTGGACCACTTAACACCACCTAATGGGTGGGCCACCCAGTGGACCACTTAACACCACTCAATGGGGGGGCCACCCAGTGGACCACTTAACACCACTCAATGGGGGGGCCACCCAGTGGACCACTTAACACCACTCAATGGGTGGGCCACCCAGTGGACCACTTAACACCACTTAATGGGTGGTCCACCCAGTGGACCACTTAACACCACCTAATGGGTGGGCCACCCAGTGGACCACTTAACACCACTTAATGGGTGGGCCACCCAGTGGACCACTTAAAGGGCAAGACCACTTTGGTAGAGGTTTGGGTTGTGTAGTTACCTTGCCATGATGTAACTCCAAAGGTGGACAAGAAATCAAAAATAATTGCTCCATTGATTAGAAATTGATCATTAAAAATATGCTCCTCATTGACTTACATTGTACGGTAAAACAGCTCTCAAAGTCACTCTTTTAGCACGTAAACGAACACGAACAAAGCTGATTCAGAGAATATAGAACATCACCAAACCCAGTACTGTTTATTTTTTAAATAAAAATGTCAACTTCCTGCTGATTTTACTATTTGAAGATCCGGATCCGGATCCACGGATCCAGTCCGGGTTTTCTTCTTAATAAAAATAGCAAAATCAACAGGAAGTTGACATTTTTATTAAAAAAACAAACAGTACTGGGTTTGGTGATGTTCTATATTGTCTGAATCAACTTTGTTTGCGATCGTTTATGTGCTAAAAGAGTGACTTTGAGAGCTGTTTTACCGTACAATGTAAGTCAATGAGGAGCATATTTTGAATTATCAATTTCTAATCAATGGAGCAATTATTTTTTATTTCTTGCCCACCTTTGGAGTTACATCATGGCAAGGTAACTACACAACCCAAACCTCTACCAAAGTGGTCTTGCCCTTTAATGGGTGGGCCACCCAGTGGACCACTTAACACCACTTAATGGGTGGGCCACATGCATTCTCAGAACATGTTTTTATTTGGGGGCCCATTTGCAATATCCTCACAGACAGGGAGCCGCTGCCCGGCCCCTAATTACTGATGGTTTTGATCTAGCTGCCCGGCCCCTAATTACTGATGGTTTTGATCTAGCTGCCTGGCCCCTAATTACTGATGGTTTTGATCTAAACCAGAAATGAGACTTAAAATGGATAAAGTGAACAACAGTATAATGTTATTAAAGGGTTATAATTGAGTAAACAATGCAGCAGAGAATCAGACAGACTGAAAACACTGGGTGTGTGAATAGAATAGAATTTAATAGAATAGATGCGTTTATAATGCAGTATAAAGCACTTATAAGGCATTACACATTACATTACATTACATTACAGTCATTTAGCAGACGCTTTTATCCAAAGCGACTTACAATAAGTGTATTCAACATAGGTAGGGAACGAAAACTACTAATCACCAGAAGTCTTTAGTGCATTTTCTGCAAAAACAAGCAACCAAGAGTATACCTAGCGCTAAGGTAAAAGTGCAATATATCAGCTACCTATTTCCTTAAACAGATGAGACAAAATAGCTAAATCAAATGAGCAGGAGCTAAAACAAATAAGTGTATCGACTAAACAAGATCCAATAAACAATACAGCAATAGAAAACAAGCGTTCGTACAACTAGTTAACAACAAGTAGGCTAGGTCAGGCAGAGAGGAAGGGTAGTGTTTCCTGAAGAGGTGGGTTTTCAGTCTGCGGCGAAATATGGGCAGTGACTCTGCTGTCCTGACATCAGTGGGAAGTTCATTCCACCACTGTGGGGCCAGAACAGAAAAGAGTCGTGACCGTGTAGATCGGCCAGAAGGACCCTTGAGTGACGAGGCAATCAGTCGCCCCGAGGTGGCAGACCGAAGGCAGACCGAAGTGGTCGGGCAGGGATGTAGGAATCGACCATAGCCCGGAGGTGCCATACATGTTTATAATCATGTATGGCAACTTAAAACAACATTTATAAGTGCTGGTCATAATGCATTATAAGCTCAGTGGAACAGCACATTATAACTACCTTAACTTAGCTAGTTACAAAGTGTCTTTGTTATAAGTTGTTATGCATAATTATAAACATTTAGTATTATGAAGCATTATAAGTGCATTATGATGCATTATAATGCATTATAAGTAAAGTGTTACCTGGTAGTTATAATGTGCTGTTCCACTGAGTTTATAATGCTGGTTTATAAGTGACCAGCACTTATAAATTATATTATTATAAGTTATAATACTTCATAAACCTGTTATGCATAATTATACACATGTTATAATACAAATAGCACTGTATAGGACCAAAAAGAATAACATTGTGATTGTTGTGAATGTGATGCATGTGGTTTTTTCTTCCTGTGTCACTCTATAGGCTGGACCACACACTGGGCAAGCCAGGAATATTTCTAACAGGTAAATACACACACACACACACACACACGCACACGCACACGCACACACATCCACACCCTGCACTAAGTGCAAGGGTGGCCAGACTAAACAGAATGACAAGAGATCCCCTGTGTGTATATCTTTATGGTAATACTCGAGTAGAAAAGGTCCTTTTTGACTTGTAAGAGTATTCATAGTGGTATTGCTACTTTTATTTAGTATATGGTCTCTGTCGGGTGTAAACATCATATGTCCAAAACTCTTACTTTTCAGGGTTCAAATTCAAAAGCATCAAAAGTAGCAGATCTACAAGCTCAAGACGCGTCGCTTCACACCGCGTTTCGAGCTTGTAGATCTGCTACTTTTGATGCTTTTGTGTGACGCTGTAGAATGATCAAGTAGGACGTTAAATATCAAAATCGTTAAATATCAAAAGCAGAGGCATGGATCTCCCCCATCCCCCATTCCTCCAACAAACACAAACTTGTTTGTTTATATACCCCCCCCACGCACGCACGCACACACACACACACACACACACGCACACACACACACACACACACACACACACACACACACACACAGAGATTGAATCTAGCTTGTTTGTCCTAGAATGGCGCCTGTGATTTCATTGAGCTCCTCTGTGAGCGACCGATGCATGGGTGATCACTGCTGCAGGACAACTCCTCCACTTTACTGTAGGATCCTATGCTTCAGTAAAGGCTTACTGGCCGAGAGAGACTCCTTAAAGGACCATAGTGTGTGCGTGCGCGTGCGTGCGCGTGCGCGTGCACACGTGCGTGAGTGTGAGTGTGTGCGTGTGCGTGTGCGTGCGTGTGTGTGTAACATACATGGTGCAGCTCAGCATGGGGGTAATGTCAGGTGATTGAATTAGTGTGGTTACTGATAAGAATAGCCCACTATGCCATACCGCCAGCCTCATTTAGCATCCAATTAGATTACAGAGCCAGGAGAGACTTCTCCACCGTCGAGCCACTCAGCATCTACCCCGTAAACTCACTTTCTATCCAATCATACGGCAGAGATCAAGTTACCGCTATTAAATCAATGTGATCGTGATCTGAATAATATCAGACCATTATTTGTTTCATGTGTTGTAAGTCGATCAGACCCAATGAGATGACACCGCATAATGGAATCAATTACTAATTGGGAACGTGTGTGTGTGTGTGTGTGTGTGTGTGTGTGTGTGTGTGTGTGTGTGTGTGTGTGTGTGTGTGTGTGTGTGTGTGTGTGTGTGTGTGTGTGTGTGTGTGTGTGTGTGTGTGTGTTGTGTGTGTGTGTGTGTGTTTGTGTGCGCATTTTCTCTCCTCTAGCAAAAGGAGAGGACAAAGAATTGAAACTCTATCGGAGCTCGGCTGATCAGGCTAGAAGATAAGGTCAGTGCACTGTTCTGTTTGCTTTGTTTGTGTTTACCAGCTTTCTATATATGAGAGAGATCCGCTGATTGTATCACCTTTTGTGGCTGGTGTGTGTGTGTGTGTGTGTGTGTGTGTGTGTGTGTGTGTGTGTGTGTGTGTGTGTGTGTGTGTGTGTGTGTGTGTGTGTGTGTGTGTGTGTGTGTGTGTGTGTGTGTGTGTGTGTGTGTGTGTGTCTGTGCGTGTGTGTGTGTGTGTCTGTGTGTGTTTCAGCCTTATCAGATAAGTGTGTGTGGCGGTGTGTTCCTTTGAAAAGGCCATGTTATGGCTGAGTTCGTTCCGTGTGCGGGGCGTGCCGACGTCAAACGAATTCCTCAGTTTTATCCCGCCGTGCTATACCAGCATCTGTTCTGTTACAATCTCCACTCCATGAGCCATTATAAAAACATCATATATACCTGGTCCTGGTGAATACTCGACACCATTGTGGTATTCTTTCTTTCTTTCTCTCTAGCTGTTGACCACACGGTGGCCATTTTCTTCTTACCTG
>NC_137610.1:56504444-56520436 GCF_963280865.1 Gymnoscopelus braueri
TTCAAATATCATCGGATGAAGGTAATTACGCTGGCAGGGGGATAACAAACAATGTTTAATACCTTGGCGGGTGATGTGTTAATATCCAATACATTTTTGTTTTCATAGACAAAACAATGAAAAGATTTGAGCTTGAACAAAATTGACAAATCTCCATACAATGCGATAGGGATCCGAAGTACATCATTTGTTGCTTCTGTATGATATCCTGAATCCATTTCTGTTTTATAATGTGCTGTATAGCCTTATTAGGGAGATCAACAGGCATCAGCGCCCTTGTTTGGCCACCCCAACCTACCATGGCTTCGTAGATTGGTCAAGCTTTGCATGACGTCCGTGCCTCTGTAGTAATTAGCAGCATACACGATAGGACTCCGTCCCTCCTTTACACTGCAGGACTAGAGCAATCCAAGCTGAACCACAGTGGTGCTGATGTGAGAAATGTTTTGCTGGACGGCACGTCGGAAAGGACCGTCACTACTGCACCTTGCAGTAGTGACAGTAGTAGTGACAGTAGGGCACAAGGTGTATGCCATTGGAGGAGGGTACATTAATGAGAATGACGGTCATCAGATGGGCATCCACGTCTTCAACACAGTATCTTTGCGCCTTCAACACAGTATCTTTGCGCTGGGTGAAGTTGCCCTCAGTGACAACGGGAAGAGGAGAACGTCTCCTTGAGGTGCCCTCCAGGCGCTGGGGCCACACAGCTGTGCTGATAGATTTAATTTACCTCTGGGGAGGGACGCCTTACTGCAATGTGCTTTATGCATTTGATGTCGACACCCACAGATGGTCAAAGCCCATGATGTCTGGGACTGTTCCTGAGTCGAGGTCTGGCCACTCAGCCTGTGTCTTGGAAAAGGTCATGTATATCTATGGAGGAGGACACTGTTATAATGACCTCTACAAGTTGGACACCGCCACAATGGTATGGTCTTTAATTAACACCAGAGGCACGGCACCATATTCTTATGGACATCACTCTGCCACCATCATTGGGACAAAGATGTTCATTTGCCTCGAGAACTACAGCTACAACTACATCAGAGTGTTTGACACAGAGACCAACTGCTGGCTGAGCCCACCTTATACACCGGGTCCATACACATCCTACGGTCATGCAGCCTGGGCCTACAATGGAGAGCTGTACACTTCATGCTCAATGATCTGTGGAAATTCAGTTCAGAGACCTTCTCCTGGAAGAGGGTTGTGCCCAATAGTAGGGGGTACTAAGCACAAAAAATGGCCAAATCGTTACGCGGCGGATAAAAGCATGAAATTTGATACAGATGTCCCTTGGGTCATCCTAAAACATCCTAGAAGGGGTGCCCAAAAAAATCTTAAACAGGAAGTGAGTTATGGACAAAATTCAAAATGGCCACCTAAACTGTTGACCGTTGACTCAAAAGACAACAAAAGAATCTCCAAAAAGCATAAAATTTGGCACATATGTTCCTTGGGTCATCCTAAGACATCCTAGAAGGGGTGCCCAAAGGAATCTGAAACAGGAAGTGAGTTATGGACTAAATTGAAAATGGCCGCCTAGTGTTGTCGATTGACTCAAAAGACAACTTAATAATCTCATAAAAGCATACAATTTGGCACACATGTCCTTTTGGTCATCCTAAGACATCCTAGAAGGGGTGCCCAAAAAAATCTTAAGCAGGAAGTGAGTTATTGACTAAATTGAAAATGGCCGCCTACAGTGTTATCCATTGACTCAAAAGACAACTAAAGAATCTCATAAAAGCATACAATTTGGCATACATGTCCCTTGGGTCATCCTAAGACATCCTAGAAGGGGTGCCTGAAATTATCTGAAACAGGAAGTGAGTTATTGACTAAATTGAAAATGGCCGTGTACAGTGTTGACAGATGATGCAAAAGACACTCGTAAAAAATAATCTCATATAAAAGCATGAAATTTGGTACAAATGTCCCTTGGGTGATCTGAATGCATCCTAAGGGGTGCCAAAAAAAGTTTTAATAGTCTCTCAATGGAAAACACTCCTCCCACACGGGCTGCACTGCTACAATATTCAAATCGAGCAGCCAATCTGGCATTTGGTCCAGAAGCCTGAAAGCTACGCAATCTCTACCATCTCCTGACAAATATGGATGGATTAAAGTCGCTGATTCGTGGACACCTTTATGGACACTCTTGCCAGAGGCTGCTTAAGTTTGTAGAGAACTCAAGTGTGGCTGCAAAGCTGAGCCCTTCTGTTCGAGAAAGTGTAGATGCCGGGATGCTGGGTTACCTTGCAGAGCATTATGCCAATGTGCTGGTAATTGCGAAATGGCACACATGAATACATGTAGTTACTAAACACTAATCACAAAAAAACAGTAATGATCAAGAAGAAAATACATGAGAAGATAGAGTGTAAAACAAGCAAGAAGATGTAGAGTGCAAAATAAATAAGATGCAGAGAGTAAAATAAGAATATGCAGAGTAAGATAAGATGCAGAGTAAAATAAATAAGAATATGCAGAGAGTTAGATAAATAAAGAAGATTCAAAGAGTACAATAAAAAAATAATGCAGAAAGTAAAATGAATAAGTGATGTAGAAATGAAAACAGAAGGTAGACTACAAAATACGGCAGGTTATGCACTGCATAACCTGTCGTATTGAGTCTGCATAATATGCAGACTGCCATGGTCAACTGTTTAAACAGCCATTTAGAATTTCTTCAACATGGTCCCTTCCTAAAAAGTTTAATAAACAAGCAAATAAATAACCTCTTCTAGGATATATTAAGAAGCACTCAATGTACGTACCAAATTATACACTTTTATGACGTCCCTTTAGGTTTTCTTTTGTGTCAACTGCTTTAGGCGGTCACTTCCTGTTTAAAACCTTTTTGGGCACCCCTTGTAGGATGCATTCAGATCACCCAAGGGACATTTGTACCACATTTCATGCTTTTATGAGATTCTTTAGGTATCTTGCATCATCTTTCAACACTGTAGGCGGCCATTTTCAATTTAGTCAATAACTCACTTCCTGTTTCAGATTATTTTGGGCACCCCTTCTAGGATGTGTTAGGATGACCCAAGGGACATATGTGCCAAATTGTATGCTTTTTGGAGATTCTATAGGCTTTTTGAGTCAATCGCCAGCACTGTAGGCGGCCATTTTCAATTTAGTCAATAACTCACTTCCTGTTGAAGACTTTTTTGGGCACCCCTTCTAGGATGTCTTAGGATGACCCAAGGGACATGTGTGACACATTTTATACTTTTTGGAGATTCTTTAGTTGTCTTTTGAGTCAATCGACAACACTAGGCGGCCATTTTCAATTTGGTCAATAACTCACTTCCTGTTTCAGATTTTTTTGGGCACCCCTTCTAGGATGTCTTAGGATGACCCAAGGGACATGTGTGCCACATTTTATGCTTTTTGGAGATTATTTTGGTGTCTTTTGAGTCAACGGTCAACAGTTTAGGTGGCCATTTTGGATTTTGTCCATAACTCACTTCCTGTTTAAGATTTTTTTGGGCACCCCTTCTAGGATGTTTTAGGATGACCCAAGGGACATCTGTATCAAATTTCATGCTTTTATCCGCCGCGTAACGATTTTTCACTTAGTACCCCCTACTACAAGGGGAAAAGCCAGTTCAAGCCACCTGTCATGCGCTGTTGCATGGTGGGAGATAGTATTATCCTCTTTCATGATGATGATGACCTGTTCATCTTAGACTTGAGTCCTAGCCTGAAGACGTTATGCATGCAAGCAGTTATTCAATACGGTCTGGAGCAGTCAGGACTCCCACACAACATCAGGTGGGAACTGGCCGCCATGACTACCAACAGCAACAGAAATAATATTTCAGCCCACAAAAAGATAAAAAGAAAACTGTGACTCACTGGGCTTACCACTAAAACAGACGAAACAAAATAAACCTAACTAACAGTGAGACTACAAAAAAATGCATGGTCACATAACTGCCTAGATCAGGGGTCTTCAACAGGGGGTCCGGGACCCCTAGGGGGTCCTCAGAGTTGCTACAGGGAGTCTGCCAAATCTTTGTGTGATATGATCTTTTTTTTTTTACCTTAACCACTTGAACCCTAGCATCCCTTTTCTGAGGAGAACTTTAGCCAAAAATAGCTGATATACAAGCTCACAACGCCTTGCGCTGCGAGGCGTTGTGAACTTGTAGATCTGCTATTTTTGGCAACAAGGTATAGGTGTAGAGGGGGGAAAAAAACAGTAAACGTAAACAAAAAAAGTTCAATATAAAACACAATTTTATACAATATAGAGGGGGTCCCTGCTTCATTTCCTTGGGCTGAAAACGTTGAAGACCCCTGGCCTAGACTTCATGTGACGCCATGTGACGGTCATCTATGATGTATCTATGATGTATGACTCCATATTTGGGCATGGTTTCTGGGCCGATTCAACCTCCATTGACTTCCATTATGAAAATGTTTTTTTTTTCTCCCCACTGTCTACGTTCTCGACCCGATAGGGTCGAGAACCTTTTTTTCTTTTTTTTGTCCGCTTGACACCCGTCCTCATCTCTTCCATTTTGTCTCCCGTTTAAAGACGAAGAAAAACAAGAAGAGAAGGGTCGTTTGGAAATGAACGCTCTGCTCTTTTCGAGAGGTATTGACACGTTTTTGAAACCTTTGAAGATGCTTGTGAAATAGAACATTCTGCATAATGTGTACCATTTACCTTTGATACCAACACTTCTGTACTATTACTCGAGTCAAATGTTTAATACAGGTCTTTTACTTGTGACAGAGCATTTCTACATTGTGGTATTGCTACTTTATCTCAAGTAAACCTTCCATCGGTGCTTATAACTGTCACGGGGCACTCGTCCCGTCGGCGGCGATGTCCTGTGTTGTCTGTGGAAGCCCCCCGTTGGTTCTCAGGCCCCCTGTGTTATGGACAGAGAGGTAATGATCCTGAACCCAACGCGGGCGATGTAAACTCCGAGCTCTAAAGACCTCACTCAGTGATTGAGTTATGGACCATTTGTTCTGGGCTACATGTTATGATCCTAATCTGCTGATTGGAAACATAAACTTTGTGTTTTCTGGAGGGGAGCGCATACTCCTCTGTCCTATATACCCATGTCTGTCACACACTCACTATAGCTGTGTTCACAGCGGCTAGCGTCCCCCAAATCAGATTTGTGGCCTATAATCCAGATTGGAATCAGATTGGTTTTTATCAAGTCTGAACCACATAAAACCACATTGAAACAGATTTTTGCGGATAATATTTGACCCACATTCCTAGATGGTTGGAATGTTTTTTTTGGGGGCATTTCACCTTTATCTCGATAGGACACTGTCCTATCAGTGTAGAGGGGCAGGAAACAGCGGAGAGAGTCGGGAATGACAGCTAATCCGCCGTCGGGTTCGGGAATCAAACTCACGACACGCTGTCAGGCATCAAAGCGTCTATGGTACCACTTGGCCGTCGGTGCCTCCTTTTCAAATCTGATTTCTAAACTTGTGTCTCACTCTGGACACTGAATCCTGATTTATATTATGTCGTACGACGGTGTCACTCGCCAAAAATAGCAGAGCTAAAAGCTCACAGCGTGTCGCGGTGCAACGCACTGTGAGCTTGTCGTCCTTACAACAAGTAACCAATGCAGATAGGCCAATGATTTGTCATTACACATATCTGATCTGATCACTTGCAACTAACAGGGTGGACAGCCAGCACTAAAGATCAGATTTGAGAAACAAATCACATGTCCCTGAATAAAACCTTTCTCCTTCTTCCACTGTCGCTGCATCTCAGTGGCAGAACGAAGACAGGGGGCAGCGGTGGCCTAAAGGTTAGAGAAGTATGTTTGTGACCAAGTATGTTTGTGTACGCGCACACGCACAGGTGTCTGTGTGAAGTGGCGTTATAGCGGAAAAGTGCTCCAGCATACCTACCCTGGATAAATAAAGATAAAAAAGACAAATAAAAAAAGACAAATAAGCAACTGGTGGATAATTGGGAGCTAAATCGTTGGCAACTCAAAATCCGAAGCTGCGTTTTCCATGACGACCGACCGGAACAGAGAAATACCCCCAGAACTCCCCCTCTCTGTGTTTAATTACTATGTACCTCAATGTTACCCTCCCCTTCCCTGCCCTCCTCCTCTTAAGTCTTGGGTTGTGTGAAACTCTTGTTCTGATGCTTGACGGGCGGCCCCCGCACACCTGTTGTGGGGACCAAGGGGCTTCCCCCCCCCCCTCCCCCCCAGCCCGGGGGGGGGGGGAGCAGGTGGATATGCGTTGGTACGGTCCAAGGTGCACCTTTAGGCGCTTTAGGTCCTGTCCTTCTTCAGACCCACCCCCACACACCTGTGAGAGTCATATCGTTGTTGTCGGGCAGAAACCTCAGATTTCCATTTTCTTTTATTAATTTATTTTGTGGAAATGAATGCCCTACGTCGTCATACAGGAGTGTTGCACAAAGGTAGCCAAAATAACCGATCTACAAGTTCACAAAGCATCGCAACTAAGCTCATAGATCGACTTGTTTTCTCTGAATGTTTGCCCCAAAATAGGGGCGTTACAGTATAGGCATCATGTGGTTAATAATTGAAATGATCTCATTAATTATGATTTTATGAAAAATGATGGAATGATAAGTCTTATACCTGTAAATCACATGACTAGAATCTTATAAATGAAAGCAGTGGCAACATTTTTAATGAATATTAATCTAGCTTGATTTTGACTATCCCAATAAATAAATAATCAGATGAAGGTCGGGAGACCGAAACGTCATTTCTATTTAGTGAGGATTGATTGATTGATTGAAATTTTTATTAGGCAAAAGAATGTAAAACAACACAGTTACATTTATAATGCTTTTTGATTCCATTGAGAGCGTGTTGTGTTCTTTTCTCTTTTTGTTTTGACCATTCCACTTGAACCAGCGTTTCACAAAACGACTCTTTGGCGTTTTGTTCGTCTCTGACTGTCGGGTGGAAAGCTCATGTGTCCAAAACTGTGACTTTTCAGGATTCAAATTCAAAAGCATCAAAAGTAGCAAAGCTCAGAACGCGTCGCTTTGCGCTGGTAGATCTGCTACTTTTGATGCTTTTGTGTGACGCTGTAGTATGATCAAGTATAGGGCGCTAATTTACAAAAAAAAACACAAGTTGGAACATGGAGATGAGAGGTTTCTGCCCGACAGCGATTTGTAATGTTTGTCTGCGCGTGGCTGCAGGGCGTGGCTGCAGGGCGTGGCTGCAGGGCGTGGCTGCAGGGCGTGGCTGAAACGTAAACGTCTGAAAAAAGCGCAACGTCTGAACATTGCGTCATCATGGGCCTTCTGTTGCTGGTAATAGTAAATCCAATCACACACACAGGGCAACACACTGGTGTTACGCTTCAATCACTCCTGACCACGACTTTTCCCAACCAACCACCCCACGGAATTACTCATCAACTTTGTTTGTGTGTGTGTGTGTGTGTGTGTGTGTGTGTGTGTGTGTGTGTGTGTGTGTGTGTGTGTGTGTGTGTGTGTGTGTGTGTGTGTGTGTGTGTGTGTGTGTGTGTGTGTGTGTGTGTGTGTGTGAGAGTGAGTGAGTGTTTGTGCGCGTGTGTCAGTGTGTGTGTGTCCCCGTTTGTGCGTGTGTACTTGTGAAATGGGACATCTGCATAATGAGTACTTACTACTTTTGGTACTTTAAGTACATTTTGATACCAATACTTTTGCACTTTTACTCAAGTAAATGTTTTATTCCGGACTTCTTACTTGTAACAGAGTATTTTTACATTGCAGTATTGAAACTTTAACTTAAGGTAAGAATTTGAGTACTTTTTCCACCACTGCACACGTGTTGTATCATGAGGAAATCCATGAGTTTATGAATGTAACCTTAACAGCACCTAAAATATCCCTGTGTCCCTGTATGTGTCCCTGTATGTGTCCCTGTATGTGTCCCTGTATGCTTTCCCTGTGTGTGGACATAAATACATTGTTAAAACCTCTCTCTCTGCGTGTGTGTGTGTGTGTGTGTGTGTGTGTGTGTGTGTGTGTGCGTAAGTGTATCTTTCCATGCCTTTGCCAATACTCACTTCCTGGTAAGCCTCCAACTTTCTTTATATTGCAGGGTTTCTTATTCTTTGCCTTGTCCAGCATCACTGTTCCCTCCAGACTGACTGTCAGACAGTAGACTGTCAGTGTGTCAGCTCAGTCTGCTGGAGCTTCTATATAAACCGTAGGGAATCATTTTCCTGTCGCTCCATTGTCAGCACATCACATTGTAGGTGCATTTATCTTCAGGGGGGGGGGGGGGGGGGGCGGAGCTGGCTGATTGGCAGCTCCGTGAGTAATACTGGCTTAATACCCTGGGTTCTGTACAGAGCCAGACAGTGATTTATAACTCTCACACACAAAGACACGCAGACACACACACACACACACACACACACACACACACACACACACACACACACACACACACACACACACACACACACACACACACACACACACACACACGCAGAGAGAGAGGTTTGTATTACCATACTTGTGAGGACATCAACATTTAAGGATGTAAATGATAAATGTAGCCGTTTTTAACCGTAAGTCTCAAGCCAAAAAAATAGCAGATCTACAAGCTCACGCTGCGACACACTGTGACCTTATCGATCAGCTATTTTTCGGTGCACAACGCTGGCACGTCTATTTGTCAAATTCTACTACTACCACTTGTGGGTACATTTTGGTCCTCACAAGTATAGTGATACAAACACACACACACACACACACACACACACACACACAGTGGCACAGAGTTGATTAATCGCTGCTGTCCCCCCCCCCCCTCCCCCTCCCCAACACTGTGAGTTTTGAATCCCCCCCCCGGCAGTGAATTGGTAAAGGAGATGGATGGAGCTGTGTGACAGTCTGTTATCTTTCTGTCAGAATCACTAGGCTGATGAAACACACTGACCCATAACTCTAGTGGAACTGGGTGTGGGAGATGTCCTTTTTTTGTCTAAGGACTCCCACGGAAATAGAGCTTCTGTCATGACGGTTCCACAAGGAAATTATGAGCTTGTATATCTGCTATTAAAAAAAAAAAAAAAAACCGATCTGTCTCACAATACGGATGCTGTGGTTTAAGTCGTTAAAACACTTTGGAAAATGTTGCATTTGACAAACGTGTGAAAACAATGACATTAAAAAAGGGGATGCCAGGTTAGAGAGTGGATGAAAGCAGTGCAACTGTTTAACACGTTGGTCTAACTCCTCACTGTATTAAACCACTGCTCGAATGCAGGGGTCTTCAATGTTTTTCAGGCCAAGGACCCCTTTGCTAAAAGAGAGATGAAGCAGGGACCCCCAGTCCACTACATATTGCATAAAAGTGTGTTGATAGATTTCTAGATGGCTTCATAGACTTGTTTGACAGTAACTAACGTCAGTGTAAATTCATGTTTGTCTGTTTGTTTACACATTTTCTTTTAATATGTTGGATTCATGTCAACATGTATCTTCAGACATTTAACCACTTAAACCCTCAATACTTTGTAAACTTCACCTTTGGCTTTGTACTTGGTCTGCTCTTTTCCCCCTCTATGGCAGATATAGTTCAAGAGCTTGTAGATTTCGCCAAAATATTTTCGCCAAATGTTCCTCCCACAATAGGGATGATAGGGTTCAGCTGGTTCAGATGTAAAAAAAAAAAGTTCCTTTTCACACAAACATTTGACGGCCTCCCCTGTAGTAACTCTGAGGACCCCCTAGGGGTCCGGGACCCCCTGTTGAAGAGCCTTATGCTCTAATGTAGTGTACAGACGTGCCCGGACATGTGGGCTCTCAGTACAGTGTTATTAGTGCTGCTCCGAGTACACTCTACGCCCCATAAATCACGCTCACTCTGCGGTTACACTGCACTCCACCAGATTAGTACAAATCACTGCTGGAAAGTATACTAAAGTACATTTACTCAAGTATACAGTTAAATACAATGTTAAGGTGCTTTTACTTTACTCGAGTATACGGTCCATTTATCAATGCTTTACACTTCTACTCCACTGCATCTCAGAGGCAAATATTTTACTTTGTTTTTACTCCTCTACAGTTATTTGAAACCTTCTGTCACAAGTTACTATATAGATTTAGATTATTATTACACAACTTTCATTAACCACCTAAGCACTATTTTATACTTAAAGCGGCATTATTTACTACGCACTACATTTTTTACTGAATAAAATGTTATTTTGTCCAATCTGTATGGTAGAGTATGTTAATACAATAAAAATACAACTGGAGTGGTTGTATTTGGTCTCCTGCTCTTCCATTGAGACATTTAGATCGTGTCAAAGGTCATGTCTCACCTAGACAGTAGACACAGGATCTGACACGAATTTTGACCTGATAAGATTCAATGTATCCCCTGAGCAAGCAGGCAGGCTCTATTAGCTCAATGGTCAAAAAAAAAATCAGCACTTGCGCAGCAAACCGGGTTCAATCCGGGATAGAAGAGGAAAATTACATAGTGCAGCTTTAATCTTTAAAAAAATTACAGCTCTACAAGCTCACATCATCGCAAGTTCTACGTCACAACATCCAGGACTTTTACTTGTAACTGAGTATTCCTACAACATGCTGATATTGCTTCTTCCACCACTGCACTTATTACGCTCCATAAATCACACTTTGGCCGCGCGGGTTAAAACGTCCCTCCACCATATTAGCACAAATATAGCACGCTAACGTTATGCTAACGTTATGTCACACTGCCTTCTATCACACAGAAGAATGCATTCCTGACCTTAATAGCATCTCAATTAGGTAAGTATGCTGTAAATTACAGCAAGGCCAAATACTGGGAATACTTGAGGGCCGGGGCGCAGAGTGTTGTGTTTGTTAGGAGGAGTCCATCTGCAAAGCATTTTAAAAAAAGGGCCCCTCGCCTCTCTCCCAGGGCAGGACCAGGGGGGGTTGGGGGAGGGGGGGTTGTATGTGTGTGTTTAGACTGGTCCGACCCGAAGACCCCTCGCCGGGCCCCGGAGACTAGGGCCTTGGTAAACACACACACACACACGTATGTAACACACATACACGTGTGTGTGCACACACACACACACGCGCGCGCGCACACGCACTCGCACACGCACACGCGCACACACACACACACACACACACACACACACACACACACACACACACACACACACACACACACGTACACATATGTTCTTCACATACATGTATAAAATGTGTACACTGACAGAGTTGTACATACATACTGTATGATATGTGCTTGCTATGTGCACACACACAGCCGTGTAAGATACTGTCAGAAATAATAGTCGGCCCATAAGCAGAAGGCCCACAACACCTAGTAAAAAAGGGCCTGAAGGTGCACGGCCAAACGGCCGGCACTCTGTTATGTCCTTTGATTCATTTATTCGTCTCACCCGGGAGAAAAGAAACGGAAGATTTCTAGGTCTGTTTAAAAAAAGAAAGCTGTTTTAAAAAAAATAATCCGAATTGGTCAACGGTTCTCCTCCTCTCCTCCTTGCTTCCGCCTTCGCTGGGGAGGCGACGTCTGCCATCCTCTTAAGGGTTAAGAATTAAATTGAATTGATGGCTTTTAGTTAACGACTAATAATTATTAACAAATGGTTTCTGTCACACTTAACTACAATTATGTGCAGACTCGGTGCAGTGCCCATTAATATAGTTTTGAAGCCAGTCTATGACATCACATTAATTTATGAGTGGACTTTGCAAGCTATTGTCCACACAGCAGTACAAATACAATATCAATGTCAATATTTCACTTTACAAGGCTAAGGCGGAGGAAGATGATCGCTACAGTTAACTCAAAGACAAGTGAATTATTTCCACAGCACTCTTCACAGACAGTGCAGACAGTTTGAGTTCATACCTGGAGTCTTTCTCCGCTGTACTCAGGGATTGTGTATTCCGTTATAAATGGTGAAACTGCGATCGTTTTCCATAGATGAATATTCCGTTTGTTTTGACACAGCATTGCTGGGCTGGCATTTGTTGTTTTTCAACTTATTGTAAGTCTTGTCACATAGACCGACGGCATTTTTTCTGGCCGTTTACTGTACTGCGTCACTTTTGAGAAATGGATCAAGACTATCATAGATGTATTTTATCGATTTTTACATTTGCATATGATTGTCTATGATCATTCATTTTAAATATTAATATAATAATATTATAGTATTGCTTCTTTTACTTAAGTAAAACAAAACAACAATCTGAGTACTTCTTCTACCACTGTCTGTCGGTGGGGTCTAGACTAGAGGAGTAATGACAAAATGTGAAACAGAAATGAACCCAAACCACGGCAGCACTGCATGTCATTAAGTTTGGGCTCTTAAAGCTGTTGTGAGTTTATCCTCCGTGCTCAAAGTTTACCCCTCAGGGGGTCCTCTCTGTACTGAAGACACGCTCATGTTGATGAGTAAAAATAACAGACCAGGACAGATTACGCTCTTTTTGCAGCTAAACCACAGTGTAACTGGTAGCAGTTTTAAGATGGCACCTCACGCCACATGTGGCTGTGGTTTAATGAGGTTGTATTGGAAAAGTCCAAACAAAATCCCTTTGCTCGGACATTCCTGAAATTGGCTCATTTTCCATGGGGGAGACAGACTGCTGCCGTTGTTCTCGCCTCAAAACGAACGCCCCCCAAAATGTTACAAATGATATTCCTCCGTCCTCACACAGGGTCCACCTTAAGTCCTCACACAGGGTCCACCTTAAGTGCTCACTCTCTGTCTGATGTTACAAATAGAATGCTTCAGTTCCAGCTTGAAATCACTCATACGCCCTGTTTGTCATAAGACATAGTGTTGATTTTGACAGCGAATTTTGATTCAGTTTTAGTTTAAGTCATATTTTAGTCATCTGAAATGTTTTACTGTTAGTCTAGTTTTAGTTGATTAAATATCATAAGATTGTAGTCGACTAAATCTACAGTTGATTTTAGTCGACTAAAATGTATGTTGGCGGTGCCTTGATGGCGTCATAATGGCTGATTTTACACTTGGTTGCATGCTGAAAATAGCAGATCTACAAGCTCACAACGCGTCCCAGTGCGACGTGTTGTGAGCTTGTAGATCTGCTATTTTCAGGGGGCAACACCCGAGCGCAACCCAGCACAAAATTACTTTTCTTTTAGTTCTACTGGATCTCTTCTCCACTAGATCCCTCACTAACATTTTAGTCTAGTTTTTTATCTGTTGACGAAATTGTCAGTATATTTAGTCATAGTTTTAGTCATCATAGCTTAGTTTTAGTTTTCGTCAGTGAAAAAAAGTAGTTGACGAACATTTTCGTCATAGTTTTAGTTGACGAGATCAACACAAGACGGATGTATGATAGCTGATGTACAAGCTCGCAAAGCGTCACTACATTGGTCTTATAGTCTCTAATGTGAGTTAAAATCTTGAAATGTGTGCAAATCTTTAAATCTAAGGTGAATATTTTTTTACGCAAGTCTTTGCTTTTGGGGGTCCCTGGCACAACATATTTTCAGGTGGGGGTCCGCGGGCCACATGCATATCAATTTGGGGTCCTTGGCACAAAAAGGTTTGAGAACCACTGTTGTAGTCTCTAGTCTAATGCACTGATGACTGCAGTGTTGATGTGTTTGTCCTGTTCCTGCATTCCACTTGGAAACAATGTATCTATCTCCATAGGCCAGTCCGTTCTCACTTCTCCCTGCATGGGTCTGAGTCTGTACATATTCCAACTCTCTCTCTCTCTCTCTCTCTCTCTCTCTCTCTCTCTCTCTCTCTCTCTCTCTCTCTCTCTCTCTCTCTCTGTCCTAAGAGGACTCTCTCCCTGTTTCTCCACATTCATTCTTCAGTGTGTGTCTCTCTATCATGTGCCCAGGGGAGCGCTCTCTCTCTCTCTCTCTCTCTCTCTCTCTCTCTCTCTCTCTCTCTCTCTCTCTCTCTCTCTCTCTCTCTCTCTCTCTCTCTCTCTCTCTCTCCCCCTGGCTGTTGTCATGCTGTGTTTTGATATATGTGTGTGTTTGGCTGTAGAGCTCTCAGCAGGGGAGCCGGGCTGACCAGGCCGGACTAAACAAAGAGAGGAAACTTGGCAGAGGAGAGGAAACTTGGACACACACACACACACACACACACACACACACACACACACACACACACACACACACACACACACACACACACACACACACACACACCACACACACAACACACACACACACACACACGGTTCCATTCTGGACCATCCCGACCAAACACAAAAAGCGTGTATAGAATGGCTGTGCGTGCCTCGACCTGCCCCGAGGAGCGCAGCCACTGACCCAGTTCCTCCTTTTCTTTACTTCCCTGGTTAAGTGTAGTTCACCCCCCCCCCCCCTCCATTCCCACCCAGGTTTCTATAGGTTTACACACACACACAGATTGTCCTCAGATAAGACAGTGACAGATTTAACATAGGCAGTGCAGAGAGAACGTACGTGCCGGTTCAGAGAGCCTCTCCCTCCTGGCTGTGCAGCTATGAAGGAGACCTCTCTGTCTCTGTTACTCTCTGTCTCTGTCTCTGTCTCTGTCTCTGTCTATGTTACTCTGTCTCTGTCTCTGTCTCTGTCTCTGTTACTCTGTCTCTGTCTCTGTCTCTGTCTCTGTCTCTGTTACTCTCTGTCTCTGTCTCTGTCTCTGTTACTCTGTCTCTGTCTCTGTCTCTGTCTCTGTCTCTGTCTCTGTCTCTGTCTCTGTTACTCTCTGTCTCTGTCTCTGTCTCTGTCTCTGTTACTCTGTCTCTGTCTCTGTCTCTGTCTCTGTCTCTGTCTCTGTCTCTGTTACTCTCTGTCTCTGTCTCTGTCTCTGTCTCTGTCTCTGTCTCTGTCTCTGTCTATGTTACTCTGTCTCTGTCTCTGTCTCTGTCTCTGTTACTCTGTCTCTGTCTCTGTCTCTGTCTCTGTCTCTGTCTCTGTCTCTGTCTCTGTCTCTGTCTCTGTTACTCTCTGTCTCTGTCTCTGTCTCTGTCTCTGTCTCTGTCTCTGTCTCTGTCTCTGTCTCTGTCTCTGTCTCTGTTACTCTGTTACTCTGTCTCTGTCTCTGTCTCTGTCTCTGTCTCTGTCTCTGTCTCTGTCTCCGTCTCTGTTACTCTCTGTCTCTGTCTCTGTCTCTGTCTCTGTCTCTGTTACTCTCTCTGTCTCTGTTACTCTCTCTGTCTCTGTTACTCTCTGTCTCTGTTACTCTCTCTGTCTCTGTTACTCTCTGTCTCTGTTACTCTGTCTCTGTTCTCTCTGTCTCTGTCTCTGTTACTCTCTGTCTCTGTCTCTGTCTCTGTCTATGTTACTCTCTGTCTCTGTTACTCTCTGTCTCTGTTACTCTGTCTCTGTTCTCTCTGTCTCTGTCTCTGTTACTCTCTGTCTCTGTCTCTGTCTCTGTCTATGTTACTCTCTGTCTCTGTTACTCTCTGTCTCTGTTACTCTGTCTCTGTCTCTGTCTCTGTCTATGTTACTCTCTGTTACTGTTCTCTCTGTCACTGATGGAAGAAGTACTCACATGTTTTACTTAAGTAAAAGTATCAATACTGCAATGTAGAAATATTCTGTTACAATTAAAAGTCCCGTATTCAAAATGCACTTGAGTAAAAGTACAAAGTGTCGGCATTAAAATATACTTAAGAACCAAAAGTAAATACTCATTTCACAAGTTCAAAATGTATAACAAAATATTTAGAAAATAGCTGATCTACAAGCTCACAAAAATTGTGAGCTTGTAGATCAGCTATTTTCAAATGGCCGAAATATATAGGCTGAAGTGGTTAGTGTGTGATAATAATCAAAATCTACAAAGTTACTAAAGTTTTCAAATAATTGTAGTGGAGTAAAAGTACAATATTTGCCTCTGAGATGTAGTGGAGTAGAAGTAAAAGTACTGAAAACTGGAAATACTCTTGTAAAGTAAAAATGCCTCAAAATTGTACTTAAGTACAGTACTTGAGTAATTGTACTTAGTTACTTTACAAC
>NC_137610.1:56520636-56548136 GCF_963280865.1 Gymnoscopelus braueri
TGGGAAGTAATAACGGTAACAGTTTATTACAGTAAGGACGCTATCTGACATGGCTGAGTGTACTCCTATTATGTCTGTATATTTTGTTCATTATTCATGCTTCAGCCTGCTGTATCTATAGTATATTTTGTTCATTATTCATGCTTCAGCCTGCTGTATCTATAGTATATTTTGTTCATTATTCATGCTTCAGCCTGCTGTATCTATAGTATATTTTGTTCATTATTCATGCTTCAGCCTGCTGTATCTCTATACAAATCTTGCAACATGTGCAAGGCTTCAAATAGAAAAAGAAAAAAAAAAAGAAAAGAAAAAAGAAAAATACCGTCATTGATCCTGCGAGGTCGCCAAAAGCAGCACAGCAGCTTAAGACATAGTTATGGGGCAAGAAAAGTACTATAATGTAGATCTTTAATACGTTAATATGTATAAGTTAATACGTATTAAAAACTCCATCTCCATGGATGCACATAGCATTCAAATTAGGGCAGCTCACAAATATAGTCCACCATTTCTGTTGCGTTTTAAGTTAATCTTTTCTCTTCAACACTGGTGATGGATCTGAGTGGGTTCACACACATGCACGTACACACACACACACACACACACACACACACACACACACACACACACACACACACACACACACACACACACACACACACACACACACACACACACACACAGTCGCGTGCACGCACATACACAGTCGCGTGCACGCACATAGACACACTCAGTGGGGAGTGAGAAGCAAGCAGGAAGGAGGTCCGTGGGGGTCAAAAGGTCATTCCCACCAGTCCACTGTTGGCCAAACAGCCTGCGTCTGGAGGTCAAAGGTCATCTCAGCAGGCCCGATCATTGCAGCACAATAGAGGTATGTCTGTCTGTCTGTCTGTCTGTCTGTCTGTCTGTCTGTAGATCCGTCTGTCTGTCTGTCTGTCTGTCTGTCTGTCTGTAGATCTGTCTGTCTGTCTGTCTGTCTGTCTGTCTGTCTGTCTATCTGTCTGTAGATCTGTCTGTAGGTCTGTCTGTCTGTCTGTCTGTCTGTCTGTCTGTCTGTCTGTCTGTCTGTCTGTCTGTCTGTCTGTCTGTCTGTCTGTCTGTCTGTAGATCTGCTACTTTTGATGCTTTTGTGTAACGCTGTAGTGTGATCAAATATTTTAAAAAATGATAAAAGTTGGGCATTCGTTTATGATAAAAACACAAAAGGTTAGAATATGGAGATAAGAGGTTTCTGCCCGACAACAACGATTTAGAATGAAGGATTGTCTGTGAATCACACAAGGTCCAAAATTAACACCCACCAGGACTGCATTTGCAGAGTGTTGAAACAGCTACAGGAACCCAGTATGACCAAATGTGGGAAAATGAGTAAATTATTGAGAAAATCCTCCACTCTGACTGGTAAGAAAAAAATATTTTCATCTCTGTCACTTTAGATTTATTTGGCTATTCAAATATATTTATATTCAAGAATAGATATACAAGTTTATAGCGGGGCACCGAGTGCTGCACTATGAGCTTGTAGATCTGATAAAAAAATTGCGGGAAAAGCAGATCTACAAGTTTGTTTGGTATTTGCACAAAAAAAAGGAAACATATCAATGAATAAAGTAGTATTATATTATTATATTAACCATTAAGCATTAACGGGTAAAACAGTGACCAGTTAAATGGTGCATTTTGTTCACTTTTGTTGCCCGACCTCAAGTCATCTCACAATGTTTGACCCCCTGGCTAATGTAGTTGAATACTCCTGCTCTATAGCCCTGGTTGAGTGCATCTGAAAACTGTGTGTGTGTGTGTGTGTGTGTGTGTGTGTGTGTGTGTGTGTGTGTGTGTGTGTGTGTGTGTGTGTGTGTGTGTGTGTGTGTGTGTGTGTGTGTGTGTGTGTGGTGTGTGTGTGTGTGTGTGTGTGTGTGTGTGTGTGTGTGTGTGTGTGTGTGTGTGTGTGTGTGCGTGCGTGCGTGCGTGCGTGCGTGCGTGTGTGCCTGCCGTATTGTGTGCAACATGTTGCAATTGCCTTGTATTTCTGAGTTTTTCTGGATTAGAACTCCAGTTATCAGTTTTCCAACTATTAATTGAGGACAGGTGTGTGTGTGTGTGTGTGTGGTGTGTGTGTGTGTATGTGTGTGTGTGTGTGTGTGTGTGTGTGTGTGTGTGTGTGTGTGTGTGTGTGTGTGTGTGTGTGTGTGGGTTCACTCAGCACCTTGACATTGGCACTGGGCCTCCACAGAGATCTGCTGTCTCAGCTACACACACACACACACACACACACCACACACCACACACCACACACACACACACACAACCCCCACCTCTTCTCCAAAACCCTGCCAACTTCTCTCATACAGGAGAGAAGAGCTTAAATCATTCCACTCTACTCTTTTTTCCCCTTTTCTCTTCATCACATGCACATACGCACACACGCCTCTCTCTCTCTCAATTCTCTTCAATGCAATACAAAAGGAATACATATATACTGTATGTTTACATTGTCAAAACAAGGATCAATGTAAAACAAACAGATACATGTATGTACACATTTTATGCGTCAGAGACAGTACAGCAGTTTAAGTCACAGATACAGTACAGTACAGAAGAGTGTATTTATTTATTCATACGTTTATTTTGGAGGGACAGCACCTATTAATGAACACCACACGTACAATGCAATGTAAATACGCCGGATTTAGCAAGGATGCTAATTCCATCCGTAGTCCCCATACAGAAAACAAGCAACTTTACAAAAAGAGCACATATAAACATTATTAAAAGGGTACAAACAGGAGAGAAGTAAAAAAAAAAAAAAAGGCTTGTTTTTACCTAAAATACCAGAGACTCATCACAATCAAGACAAGAGACACCATCAATTATTAATACAAGTCTACAGACGTATACACGCCAAACAATGTAAGGATATAACCCTACTAGAATAAGGAACACATTAACGTTGCAGCCAAGTATAGTATAGTAGGTACAAATCCAACATGTTGAGCTTGTGTCTGTTCTGCTATTTCTGCTGTTGGAAACATTTGAAAACATTTGACTCTCACCATCCCTCAGGCCTCCCTCCCTCCCTCCCCCACAGATAGCGCTGACGGGGGATGGGGGGGGGGGGGTTGGGAACACAGGTGGTGTATGAGTGTGAGAGTATGTGTGTGCCTGCCTGTGTGTGTGTGTGTGTGTGTGTGTGTGTGTGTGTGTGTGTGCGTGTGCGTGTGTGTGTGCGTGCGTGTGCGCGCAAATGTATTCTTTTCACGTATGTGTGTCAATGTGCGTTCACTTGCATGTGTGTCTATGTGTGTGCGTGTTTATGTGTGCGTGTGTTTTTACGGGGGCATCTCTGTTTTTTACGTGCGTGTTTATGAGTGGAGATCTGTCATTCATCTTCATAGCAGTCTTGTAGACGGGTTGTTGTCATAGCGATGATGGGACTGCTCGACAGATGGGATGTCAAAACAACTTGGGCACAATGCTGCTTGGTTCCCAGAAGTGGAAAGTAACTAAGTATTTATACTCAAGTATGTTTAGTTTTTTTTTGCTTTACTTGAGTGTGTCCATTTTTTTTATATTTTATACTTCTACTCCACTACATCTCAGAGGTACTTTTTTACTCCACTACATTTATTTGAAAATGTTTAGTTATTTTGTAGATTTAGATTGATTATTGTTGCAAAACATCCATGAACCAATTAAGTCCTATATAATATACTTTGGATGTTAAAAAATTGCTGATCTACAAGCACACATTGTGTCACATCTCAACACATTGTGAGCTTGTAGATCGGCATTTTTTTTTGAAAAGTTTTATCATACTTTAAAAAAAAAAATTGAATAGGCGATTCCTAATGAGTACTTTTACTTTCGCACTGTAAATATATTTTGATGGCAATACTTTTGTACTTTTACTCAAGTAAACATGTCGTCTCTTTCGGGTGGAAACCTCATTATGTTCAAAACTGTTACTTCTTAGGACTCAAATACAAAAATATGAAAAGTAGCAGATCTACAAGCATCCAACGCACCACTTCGCGCCGGGTTTCGAGCTTGTAGATCTGCTACTTTTGATGCTTTTGTGTGAGTATAATTAAGTAGGATGTTAATTTACAGGGAAAAAAACAGGGCTTCTTCCATGACAGATGGGATTTCAAAACAACAACGTGGGTACCAGGCCACGGCGCCACGGGGGTGCCTGAGGGGGCCTGGCACCCTCAGTTTGAATTGTGCCCCCTCAGTTTATTTTGGAAAAAATATATATATATATATATATATATATATATATATATATATATATATATATATATATATATATGGAAGGAACACGTTATACCAACCAGTTCCTTTCCCCTCCACCAGGCGCCCCGGCTGACCAGGGGGAGGCAGTATAGTGACCAGGATTACTACATGTTTTTGTGAGGGTATTAACTACCCTAGGAGACACGGGGAGAACATGCAAACTCCACACAGAGTAGTCCCTTTCGCCAACCCCACCTAGGGTATGGGCACTGATGACGCGGAGGAGAGAACACGCCCCCAGCGCCCACAGCGTCCCCGGCGGGAATTGAACCCAGGACCTTCTAGCTGTGAGGCGACAGCGCTACCGACTGCGCCACCGTGCCCCCTTAAAATTATATATTTTTATAATACATTTTTTGATAAAAAAAATCGGTAAAATCAGGCAAAAATAAGAATTAAATAACATAAGCCTAACCTAACCCTAACCCTAACCCTAAACCCGAAATAAAGTAACAAAAAAACACCCAAAAACGGCCAAAATAACCGCACAGGTCGCTTAGCATCTACGCGCGCTGCGCGACTGGTGTGCACCCTCACAATTTTCAACTGCACCCTCAGTCATTTCATCCTGGCGCCGGGCCTGGGGTACAACGCTGTTTGTTTGTTCACATAAAGCTCTGCTGCTCTCTGGCTCACCCTGCAGGCCTGTGAATGCACTGTCAATCATTCATCATAGCTCACACTGCTGTTCACTCTGCAATAATGGCACAACCTTTTACACTTTTACAGTGGTGTAAAGTAACTAAGTACATTTACTCAAGTACTGTACTTATGTACAATGTTGAGGTACTTTTACTTTACTGGAATATTTCCAATTGTCTATACCAGAGGTCTTCAACAGGGGGTCTGCGACCCCTAGGTGGTCCGCGGAGGTACTGCAGGGGGTCAGCGAAATTGTTGTTTGATTAAACAATATTTTTGTTTGGAAAAAAAAAAGTTTTTTTTTCTAATTTTTTTCCCAAAATGTCAAATTGTCTTTAAACATGAATCCATAGCAAACAGATAAATGGAGGCACAATAACATGGTATGTATATTATATGTTTTGGAGAGAATTTTTATTTTGCACACCTACTGGGGCAGGTGCGTATAGGAGCAGGCAATATAAAACACAATTGTATACATAATTATACAATAGGGGGGTCCCTGTTCCATCTCCCCATCAGTTTGGGGGTCCCTGGCCTGAAAAGGTTGAAGACCCCATGTCTATACTTTTACTTCTACTCTACTACATCTCAGAGGCAAATATTGTACTTTTACTCCACTACAATTATTTGAAAACGTTAGTTACTAGTTACTTTGCAGATATAAATTATTAAATTATAAAACATACATTAAAGGGGTAGTTCACCCCCAAAATAACTTTTTTTCTATGTATTCCTCACCACCTGGAGCCTTGAATTCATTAGATATTTTTTTGTTTTTGTCACATTCCTAAGCCAATAATTTGATTATAATAAATTTGTCCCCATTGATTCCGGTAGGAGACACAAATGCATTTCTGTCTCCTACCGGAATCAATGGGGCTAAATTTATTATAATCAAATAATAAAGGAAGGAATGCGACAAAAACAAAAAAATATCCATGAATTCAAGGCTCCATGGGGTGAGTAATCCATAGAAAAAAAGTTATTTTGGGGGTGAAATACCCCTTTAACCACTGTATCCCTATTTTATACCTACTGTAAGCTATTTGATACAGATCTACAGAAAATCTACAGATCTACAAGCTCACGCGTTGTGAGCTTGTAGATCGGCTATTTTCAAACATTTTCGTACATTTTGATACCAAGACTTTTGTACTTTTACTCAAGTAAATTTTGAATTCCGGACTTTTACTTGTAACAGAGTACTTCTACATTGCAGTATTGATACTTTTACTTAAGTAAAACATTTGAGTACTTTTTCCACCACTGAACATTTTACACTTTTATCCAAATCCAGTCACACTGGCAACAGTCTACTATTGTAAAAGTAACCACTTAAAGGAATAATTCAGCCAAAACAATTTAAATTAAACATTTCTATCAATTACTCACCCCATGAAGCCTTGAATTCATGGAGATTTGTTTCAGTTTTTGAGTTTATATTATTATTTTATATAGTTTTATTTTGGTCCGCTATGGGTCATCAAATATTGAGCTATTGGCTCAGGAATGTGACAAATACAGAAAAATCCCCATGAATTCAGGGCCTCATGAGGTCATTTTTTCCCTGAAGTTTTCTTTTCAAGTGACACTTTACTGATTTTAAACCCAAATCCTGTTTTAATGAATGTTTTGTGTTTTTTAAAATATATTTTTAATGTGATTTCCAAATCTGTGACATCACAGACTTGAATGTCAGTTCTACCTGGACTAAATTTTTCCTGTAGTTCCAGTCCGATCGGCCACTCCAGCTGATGTTATTAACCTCGTTAAAGACAGTCAATTACCCAAGTGGTCACGGAGGGGAGAGGGGTGTGGCTGGAGGGTTTCTTGTTGGTTTGGCTTTTGTTCATTATGCATTTGTTTAGGACCTGTATTAGGAAAATTGTCATTTGTATTCTGTCTGCACATATCCTGCGGGCTAGTCCAGTTTATACCAAGGAGTATAAAACAGGCCCACTTTAACCCCCGTGGATAGTTTGGCCGGGGGTATATTTTGGGCTGTTACACCCGGGTATATGAGACTAAGTAGTACTGCCGATAGCTCATAATACCCCCTGGCCAAGCTAGGAGTGCGTGGTAAAGATTTGGGAGACGTGAGCTTGACTCGCGGGGTGGGGCCATGACAATAACGGTAATTTCACATTTAAATGAAACACTTCCACGTTTCACATGGCCGTTGTTCCCAGCAGGACATGGTTTGACTAGTGTCAGCCGTGACAGCATGTTGCTGTGCTCTTATCTCCACAGCTGTCACAAGATGACAGATGGTATCTGGAGCGAGTCGCGAGCCGTCACGTTGTGCTGCGCGCAATAATAAGGGCTGATTTATACTTCTTCCTGCGAACGTGCCGCTCGACAAACAGCTTGACGCGTCGTATCACGTCGCTGTCATTGAGCGATGTGATCATGTGTAATTTAGGCTACCGGAGTCCCCCATGGATCTGTCCTTGGCCACCTCCTTTTTCGCTCTACACCAAATCTCTTCGGCCAACAATAGCCGATCTACAAGTTTACAGCCACACTTAAAACGATTTTTTATTTTTCAAAAAGAACCAGGGCAGGGGCCTCATGCCGCCCCTCTACCCAGCCCAAGGCACCCCAATCCTGGGTGCGGGGCTGGGTGGAGGGGACCCCCCAGTCGGCCCTCAACGCACCTGCGGGAAAATTCCTTGAGGCAGGAAGGCAGAAGCCATGCTCCCGGAGGGCCCTGGACACTTAAAGCGATTTTTTTTCTTCAAAAAGAACCAAGACAGGGGCCTCATGCCGCCCCTCTACCCAGCCCAAGGCACCCCAATCCTGGGTACGGGGCTGGGTGGAGGGGACCCCCTCCGGAGGACAAGGACGCGTCAGATCATGTTGGACGAGATGGCGTCAGATCATGTTTTTTCAAAAGAACCAGGGCAGGGGCCTCAATGCAACCCCCGCTAAGCATGGTGGGATAGATAGATTCGTAGGAGAGCATTGTACTATCTCTGAATGTGAGCCATTTAATGTCTCTGGTTAAGGTTTTTTACTTGACTTCAGCTTTAGTTTCAAAACTATTCACTCAATATAATTAACCAATATCTCATTATTTTTGCCATGATTTTCTGCTTTCATGTCAAATGAAAAAACACAAATGCAAAAATGCTACATGACTAGTCCTTATTCAAATGTAGTCACACATTTGAGTTATGATATTCCCAGAAAAGTGAAGCTAGGGGTTCATGTGGTTAACAAAACTGCATTACATCCACACACATGGCGGAGGAAAGATGCAGGACACCAACCTGCTCATCAGGTGCAGATAGGGGTTCAGTGTCTTGCTCAAGGACACTCTGACACTAAGCTGTCATTAGAGTGTTATAACCAAATGGATCCTTACGAGTCTGTCTGTCTGTCTGTCTGTCTGTCTGTCTGTCTGTCTGTCTGTCTGTCTGCCCCCCCCCCTCTCTCTTTAAGCTAGCTCACAATACAAGCAGGGCCAAAAACACTGAATTGCCTGGAAACCCCATATGGACTCCACCCTGGAGATTACACGGTCAGCCCAGCCAGCCTGCACTAGAATAACACCACTGTCCTCTGCCAACCGTGTGTGTGTGTGTGTGTGTGTGTGTGTGTGTGTGTGTGTGTGTGTGTGTGTGTGTGTGTGTGTGTGTGTGTGTGTTGTGTGTGTGTGTGTGTGTGTGTGTGTGTGTGTGTGTGTGTGTGCGCGTGCGCGTGGCATGTGTGTTTGTACTTGTATTGATATACTTGTGAGGACAAAATGAATTTCAATGTTCAGCAATTTCAATGCTGTCCTGAAATGTTGATGTCCTCACAAGTACTGTATAGTTATACAAACGTGTGTGTGTGTGTGTGTGTGTGTGTGTGTGTGTGTGTGTGTGTGTGTGTGTGTGTGTGTGTGTGTGTGTGTGTGTGTGAGAGAGTTCCTTATCTTCTCTCTACACATTCTCCTGAACTTCCCTCCAGGGATCAATAAAAGTTGATCTTATCTTTACATCCATGGTGAGGCACTAAGGTGTACCGTGTATGTTTCCATTCACATAGTGTAAACTGTAAAGTGTGGTTTTTTCAGGGCAGGAAGGCCATCAAACAAACCAATGATTCTAAATTGACGAATAAGAATAATTCAATTAAATTAATCGTGTTGTGTGTTCAAATGATCAATGTTTATAGAGTCAAAAGTTCACACATGCTCAACCCAGGACTAATGGGAACCACAGGATTCATTTGAAGACGGGCATGGGTCACTGGTGTCTAAACATTATATTATATGGAGAAAACAACATATCAAGACGCATTGTGAGCTTGTTTTCAGTACTTTTTTAAAACTCACCTAGCCTATAATGACACGCTAATCATTTCTTTTAACAAAACAGACATGTCAAATTTCCCCCCAAAATTGCTTATTTTATTCAACTCAAGCTATTCATTTTAAATGATAATCGATTAAAGGTAGGGTAAGTGATATTTTTTGGTTAAAACAAAAAGTATTTTTTGAAAAGGTTAAAATACTATATTCTGATAGTAATCATTGCTATAGAGTGTTTTTTCAGTAACAGATGTCTCCCTGTCTCTCCAGCTCTTTAATAAACAGAAAATACATTTTTCGGTAGGTGTCAAAATCTCAGCCAATCAGGAGAAAGTACCCATTTTTAAGCTTAATTTGTATAGTTTTCAGTTCAAATTTTGCATGCTCATTTCTTAGTGTCATCACTTCCAATTTCACTTGTTTAATCTGTGTCCTGATTGAGTTCTCTGTCCTGGTTGGATAAAATTGGAAATGAAACTACAAAAAAAAAAAAAAAAAACTACAAAATACATTTTCTGTTTTATAAAGAGCTGGAGAGACATGGAGACTCTTTATATGGACAGGACACTCTATAGTAACGAGCACTATCAGAACATATACCCATTTTGCAATTATTTGAAACTTTGCAAATCACTTACACTACCTTTAAATCAAGTTCAATTATTTAAGTCACAAACAGAACATGTCTGGACATAACTCTGTGAATGTTGCATCTATCTTGCATCATTCTCCAGCTGTGTGTGTGTGTGTGTGTGTGTGTGTGTGTGTGTGTGTGTGTGTGTGTGTGTGTGTGTGTGTGTGTGTGTGTGTGTGTGTGTGTGTGTGTGTGTGTGTGTGTGTGTGTGTGTGTGTGTGTGTGTGGTCGTTTGTCACCTGATTCTCATGTTGACATTAGGTTTTATATCAGATGGGGATGATGAGTCATGGTCCCTGGTTGGCTGTTGGACAGGAATGTGTGTTAGTGTCACACCCTCCATGACATCACAGAAGGTGACCCACATGTGATGTTTGTCTCTCCAGGTGTGACCGCAGTGTGGGACATTTTTAATGAAGTTTGTGCCCTATAGCTGAAGAGGTTCTCCGCTCACGTTCAGGCCGGCAGTGACTCAGTGGTTTGATTGATTGAATACTTTATTAGTCAGAAATGTAAACAGCATGTGGTACAGTAAGACATTGAGGCTAAAACCATTACACAAAAAAGTCCTGGGGACTTGTTTCCATTGGGTTCCTATGTAATTCTGTTCATCAACATAGCATACAAAATTAACACAATAATACATGTCATCAACGAATACAAACACTATACAGTATGTACAAAGGAGATGGGAAATTACAGTCAGGTCACTTGGGAAACTTAAGGTTCCTGGTTCAAACCCCGGCTTGCCCTGGTGTCGGTGTCAAAGTGTCCTTGAGCAAGGCACTGAAGCCCTAAGTGCTTCTGATGTAGCCTGGTTCCAGACCATAGACCCTTCTCACTCTCTGAGTGGTCTGGTGTCATAATGTGAGCCTATGGCTTTTCACGGTCGAAGAAAAAACCTGTCAAATCAGAGTCGGAGGTGGGGGTGGTCTAACAACAAGCCAATCAGCGAATGTCTGCTGTGCGATGACGTCTGATGTAGGCGGATCCGTGGATCTCTTGTGATTGGTCTAGGGAAATTTGAATCCCCTCCCCCTGGTAATCGCGGACACTGCAGCCAATGTCAGCCTGAAGCTCCACGCAGCTTCAGGCTGATAATCAGGATACTTCTGATGAGCAGGTTTTTTTCCTCTGCCGTTGGTGTGTGAGCGAGACGCGGAGTGCTCATCATAACCATCTTAGCAGCCATCAGCTGGGGAAAGCTGAAACGGAACGTCCCCTATACTGCAGGGGTTCCCAAACTGCGGGTCGGGACCCCAAAACCCCAAAACCATACAGTATAAGTGTATACAGGGAATCTGCACATTTATAAATCTAAAATCTAATGACTTTGAAGACTTCTTTAAAACCAAATTGGCCAAATTGTCAAATATTACATAAGAAAGAGGCAATCACTGTGAAAATAGCCGATCTGCAAGCTCACAACGCCTCGCAGTGCGAGGCGTTGTGAGCTTGTAGTTCTGCTATTTTCACTATATTTATCTGTGGAATCGACACAAAATGTAATGCCTGCAATTCCAAGTGCTTGCCAGTTCAAATATGATTATTTTGGGGGGGCTGGGGGTCACGGCCTGAAAAGGATTGTGAACCCTCTAGCCCCCTGTACATGAAATGATCTGCAGTTTCACATAGTATTGTAGCAGTGAATTTAAATAGAGATGAACTGACGTCAACCCTAACCCTGCTCCGCTCAGCGTGGAGCTGTCCTTCTGAGAGGAGGGCAATCAACAAAATGACTCAGTCTCAGCAACGAGGGGAAAAAAGAGTGAATTGGTTTTTGGGGTTTAAAGATTATGCTGCCCAGAGTTTAGAAAGCTGGATCCAATAGAGGTCTAGCTTGGCTGTGTGTGTGTGTGTGTGTGTGTGTGTGTGTGTGTGTGTGTGTGTGTGTGTGTGTGTGTGTGTGTGTGTGTGTGTGTGTGTGTGTGTGTGTGTGTGTGTGTGTGTGTGTGTGTGTGTGTGTGTGTGTGTGTGTGTGTGTGTGTGTGTGTGTGTGTTGGCTGTGGTGATGAAGGCTTCTCTAATGCTAGGCCTCATGCAATGCAGTCTGGGACGGGACTGCCAGCGGTAGGACCAACTATACCACTATAGACAAATACTCAATACTCTATACTCTATACCACTATAGAGAAATACTCAATACTCTATACTCTATACTCTATACTCTATACCACTATAGATAAATACTCAATACTCTATACTCTATACCACTATAGAGAAATACTCAATACTCTATACTCTATACTCTATACCACTATAGAGAAATACTCAATACTCTATACTCTATACCACTATAGAGAAATACTCAATACTCTATACTCTATACTCTATACCACTATAGAGAAATACTCAATACTCTATACTCTATACCACTATAGAGAAATACTCAATACTCTATACTCTATACTCTATACCACTATAGAGAAATACTCAATACTCTATACTCTATACCACTATAGAGAAATACTCAATACTCTATACTCTATACTCTATACCACTATAGAGAAATACTCAATACTCTATACTCTATACCACTATAGAGAAATACTCAATACTTTACAAGTTTGACCTGAGTAAAAGTGCAAAAGTATATACTTACAGTACCAAAGTAAAAGGAGTAAATCTTTTAAATTTGAATAGACAAAGTATAAAATAGGCATTGTAATTGTGTAACTTGTAGCTTAAGTTTTCAAATGATTGTAATAGATTAAAGTGGGAGCTGTAGTGGGAGTAGATGTTTAAAGTATCACAAAATGGATGGAAAATTGTACTCCCAAGTCCAGTAGTTGAGTAAAAAGTACTTAGTTACTTTCCAGCAGTGGGGAGTGAGTGCAGGGGGGCGGGGCCACGAGTCTGATTGTTTGCAGTCATGGTGGAGCTAATGACCGGGTACTGGTCAGCATGACACACTTACTGCATGCACACGCACACACACACACACACACACACACACACACACACACACACACACACACACACACACACACACACACACAACCACACACACACAAACAAGCATTCACACGCACACAAACACATTAAACCACTCGTGTGTAACCGTGCAAAGCGCAAATGCATGCAACTGCGCACACATGCACACCAATGCATGCACACGCACGCACGCACGCACGCACGCACGCACGCACGCACGCACGCACGCACGCACAAATGTATCATATCACTGAGTGTGTGTGTGTGTGTGTGTGTGTGTGTGTACTCCTGTAAAGATGACCACTAATGAGTGCCTATAGCAGAATGACCCTGTGGTCAGTGGAGAAAGCCAATGTACTGTGGCACACACACACACACACACACACACACACACACACACACACACACACACACACACACACACACACACACACACACACACGTGGGGACGTCAAAAGCAATCTTTGGTTAAAAAAGAAAATTCAAATTATGCCATTTTGGGTCTTTTTTCTTCTTCTTCTCTAATCCATGAATGCCCGATCTTAACCATGATCCTAACCTAAATCTTTTCCTAATTGTAACCTTAGCTCTAAAAAGTTGTTCTTAGCCATGAAAATGACCATTTTCCTCAAGAGGACCAAGAAGAAGTCACCATAAGTCACGTCTGTCTCGTTTTGTCTATCCTGGAGAGGACAATATGTCCCCATGGGGATAGTTTGATTTATTTTGTTGCTGCTCAGACAGAAACCTCTCATCTCCATATTTAAACTGTTTGTGTTTTTTCGTAAAATAACGCCTTACTTGATCATGCTACAGCGTCACACAAAAGTATCCAAAATAGCAGATCTACAAGCTGACCTGGTGATCTGCTATTTTTTTATTTGAATCCTGAAACAGTTTTGGACATACAGTAATATATATATATATATATATATATATATATATATATATATATATATATATATATATATATATATGTATATATATATATATATATATATATATATATATATATATATATATATATATGTGTGTCCCTCTGAGTTAGCGAGGACACACATTTATCCTAACTTAATATAACAACACAATCTGATCCCACAGAAAGAAACAGATACATGTTAACTGCCATGTAACCTCAGACAAAACAATACACCACAACAATACAGCAACATAAAGTGCACATGTAAATAAAACCCAAACTCTGCGTCTGTGTTAAAACAGAGTCAAATTACTGTACAGTTACAAGAGATTGGTGATACAATGTGTACACACACAAGCGCACGCACACGCACACGCACACGCACACGCACACACACACACGCACACACACACACACACACACACACACACACATGCACGCGCACAGACACACGGCTGTACCATGTCTTTAGGACAGAACAGTGCGTTCAGTCTGTCCTCATGTAAATGTTCTGTACACACACCTTAATGTAGATGTTCTGTACACACACCTTAATGTAGATGTTCTGTACACACACCTTAATGTAAATCTGCTCATCCAATGAAATGCTCATTTGATTTGCTTTGATGCGAGTCAGGGTGCATGATCAACCAAACCACATGCAATTCAATTCAATTTCAATTCAAAGGGCTTTATTGGCATGAGAAAACATACGTTTACATTGCCAAAGCAGAAAGCACAATACAACAATACAGAAATACAATCAAAACAAAAAATATGTACATTTGAAAGTCAGAATCTTCAATAGATCAATTTCTATGTACCAAGATCACTGGGTCCAGGTATAGTGCCGGAATATACACAATGATTAGTCTTTAGTGGTTGTGTTCCGTTTGATATCCTTCTCCTATCACAGCAACTCACGAATCTTGCTGCTGTGTTTGCACATTGTTGTACTTCGCCCAGCAGATATGGGAGTTTTTTGTCATTGGTCATGTTTTCAAAATCTCTGTGTGTGGTTGTAATCTGTGGGAAGTATGTGTCTCTGATGTCTTGGTACAATGGACAGACGGTTAGGAAGTGTAGCTCGGCACATGCACTCAGAACATTACATGTGGGCTCCTCGTACCTGTATGAGTGGTTGGCAAATAAACCTTACTCGATTCTCTATTGGGGTGGCAGCGGGCTCAGGAGGTAGAGCGGCTCTTGGTTCGATCCCCGTCTCCCCCGGAGTTAGTGTTGAAGTGTCCTTGAGCAAGACACTGAACCCCTAACCGCTCCCGATGAGCAGGTTGGTGTCTTGCATGTTTTTTTTTTGGGGGGGGGGGGTCACGTCTTGTTTGGGAAGTCTTGCATTAGACCACCTACCACCATTTGATACCATTCTTTTTTAGGCCTTTTTAGACCCAAATCTACACTGTAACATCCCCAGTGTTTATTTAACTCTGAAACTGAACACTCTCAGAGTTACAGACCTGTAATGGACTTCTCTTCAATCTCTGTCAGCGGTTAGTGATAAGATTCTGAGTCACCACCACTCTTTCTCTCTCTCTCTCTCTCTCTCTCTCTCTCTCTCTCTCTCTCTCTCTCTCTCTGTGTGCTCGCGCGCTTACGCATGCGTCACCAGTTTTTGGCTGACACTTACTGGGTTGACACACTCACACACACACACACACACACACACACACACACACACACACACACACACACACTCACACAACACACACACTCACACACACACACACACACACACACACACACACACACACAACACACACACACACACACACACACACACACACACACACACACACACACACACACACACACACACACACACACACACACACACACACACACGCCACTTGACATGACATCTGGTGTGACACTCCTGAGGGAGGACACACACACACACACACACACACACACACACACACACACACACACACACACACACACACACACACACACACACACACACACACACACACACACACACACCTGGACATGCCAACAGGCTGCCAACAGGTTGCTAAAGCAGTGAATCCTCTAGATAAGAAAATCATGTGACACTAGACAATAAACATACCGGAGCTTATTTACCACCCAGGCATCCACCGTTATCCGCCTGGATACCGGCTGATAATGTGTTCATCACACAATGGCCTCATAAAATAGCATTAAGCAGCAGCGAATTAGTAGATTAATGTTACCATCAACTGTGAACTTCAAGCAAAAATAAAGAAAACATGTATGAAAACCGTGTTCCCCTACAGTTAAAACGGACCATGTTTAGTTATGCCACACATCAGTGGTGGAAATTAGCTAAGTACATTTACTGTACTTAAGTACTGTACTTAAGTACAATATTGAGGTATTTGTACTTTACTTGCGTATTTCCAATTTCCAATACTTTTACTTCTACTCCACTACTTCTCGGATCCAAATATTGTACTTTTACTCCACTACAATTATTGGAAAACTTTAGTTACTAGTTACTTTGTATTCGGATTAGATACTTGCGCCTCCGAGATGTTGGGATAATACTGTGATTGGTCGGATTGGCCAACAGTTCAAGGCTGGGCGTGATATATTTTGTTTTGTTTCCGCATTCAGCCCGACAAGGCGTCATTCTGTTATGCTTACTGTACACACCATTGACGGTGTATAACGTTGTACATTTTTTTCATTACTGATGGGGTTTCTCTTGAGTGTGATTGATGTCACACTGCTGTATCTAGAGTATGTGTCTTCTCCTGTAACTGTATCTTACGTTGCTGTGCTGCCAGTGCTGCAGAGAATGTTTTGGAGTATTGGCTGATAAGGTTAGCTACTAGTGTCACAAGGTACAAACACCTCTGTAATCCCTCTCTCAAGTACTGTACTTGAGTACAATTTGAAGTATTTTTACTGTAGTGGAGTATTTCCAGTTTTCTATACTTTAACTTCTACCCCTCTACATATCAGAGGCAAATATGTACTTTTACTCTATTACAATTATTTGAAAACTTTAGTTACTAGTTACGTTGTAGAGAGACAGAGAGAGAGAGAGAGGGAGAGGGAGAGGGAGAGAGAGAGAGAGAGAGAGAGAGAGAGAGAGAGAGAGAGAGAGAGAGAGAGAGAGAGAGAGAGAGAGAGAGAGAGAGAGAGAGAGAGAGAGAGAGAGAGAGAGAGAGAGGGGCGGTAAGGCGAGTCAGCAGGATTCCATGGGAGGTGTGAGTCAGAGGGAACACTGGAGGAATGGATGACTGGGTGACGAGTGCTAAGCACACACACACACACACACACACACACACACACACACACACACACACACACACACACACACACACACACACACTAAGATAAACACATGCACACACACACACACACACACACACACACACACACACACACACACACACACACTAAGATAAACACATGCACACGCGGACAAGCACAGACAACCACATGTGCGAGAGTAGCTCGACGCACAGACAACTGTATGTGCACACACACACACACACACACACACACACACACACACACACACACACACACACACACACACACACACACACACACACACACACAGTAATGAACGGTCGGTGATAAACAGCTGTGTGTGTTAAATATAGCATCATGACATGATGTTTTTCCTTGTTCTGCTCTGGTTAGTTTGATGTCTTTTTTTTTTTTTCTTCACTCGGGCTGTTTACCCCCCGCTGTGCTCTCCAAACTTTATTGACATTGTTTAACTTTACAAGACATCTACCGAGGATGATGCAATAAGCTCTCTCTCTCTGTTTGTGTGTGTGTGTGTGTGTGTGTGTGTGTGTGTGTGTGTGTGTGTGTGTGTGTGTGTGTGTGTGTGTGTGTGTGTGTGTGTGTGTGTGTGTGTGTGTGTGTGTGTGTGTGTGTGTGTGTGTGTGTGTGTGTGTGTGTGTGTGCGTGCGTGCGTGCGTGCGTGCGTGCGTGCGTGCGTGCGTGCGTGCGTGCGTGCGTGCGTCTGCGTGTGTGTGTTAGTGTTAGAGGGGGGGGGCTGTTATGACCTAATGACTAATAGTCAGTGGTGTAAAGTACATGAACTCAAGTACTGTACTTGAATACACATTTGAGGTACTTTTACTTTACTTGAGCATTTCAATTCCTCGATACTTTATGCTCCTACTCCACTACATCTAGAAAATAGCCGATCTACAAGCTCACAGCGCATTGTGAGTTTGTTGATGTGCTATTTTTGAAAAGGTTTAGTACATTTACATGATATTGTTTGATGAGTATTTTTATATTGTCTTATTGCTACTTTTACTGAAGTAAAAAAACCTCTGAGTACTACTTCCACCACTGCTGATAGTGCTGGAATGGCAGAGTTCTCAGAACGCGGATCCGTTGGGCGTGTTTTCTGTGAAAGAATCCTTCAGTGTGTTTAATGATTGATCAGGACCTGAATGGTTAACCGCTCCGTCATGTTATGTTATTGAACTGTAATTATTGATCATTAACCACCTGAGCCCGATCTACAAGCTCACAACGTGTTGCATCGCAATGAAAAGTGAGCTTGTAGATCTGCTCTTTTTATAATACAAATGAGTTTTGATGAAATCATGTTATTATTTATTTATCCCAGTGGTGTAAAGTAACTAAGTACATTTACTCAAGTACTGTACTTAAGTACAATTTTGAGGTATTTTTACTTCACTGGAGTATTTCCAATTTGCAGTACTTTTACTTCTACTCCACTACATCTCAAAGGCAAATATTGTACTTTTACTCCACTACAATATTTGAAAACTTTAGTTACTAGTTACTTTGTAGATTTTGATTATCACTACAAAACATACATTAACCACTTCAGCCCTATATAAATTTCGTCCATTTGAAAATAGCCGAACTACAAGCTTACAATGTGAGCTTGTAGATCTGCTACTTTCAAAAGATTGTTATACATTTGAAAACTATACATTCTGCATAATGAGTACTTTCACAAACGTAACGTCCGGACAAGGCGCGCCATCGATCGCTCCAATCCGCACAGAACTTGCCACAAACACTGTTCAAGGGACAGTTACTTGAAGGTCACTACACGGCCTTCACGTTTCCAATCATTTTGATTAGGAACTGACTTTGTGATGTTTGTCAACGCAGGCTTATCAGTTATGACTGCAGTGTGTATGGGTCTGACCCCCCCACACACACACACACACACACACACACACACACACACACACACACACACACACACACACACACACACACACACACACACACACACACAGCGGTCTACACACACTGGGAGGGTAAAGTGAATAACTGAGTCTCTGAGTCATTTCTTCACATTACACAATGCATTGACGTAATGCTAATTAGCGCTCCAAGAATGTGCGTCCCATTTGGTCCCTCGTAAATCTTGGCAACAATAGCAGAAATAGTGATTCTCAAATCCCTTCACTCTTTATAATGTCTTTATATCATGAATCACTAGATTTCCACAATTATTCATTTAGGCCACGGCTTAAACCTTGTATAGGCTACTGTGAATGAAGAAAATAACGTGAAATACAAGCTCACGAGAGCTGCATTTTCCGCTGAGCGTTTGTCTGTTTTCACCTATAATCACACCTATAATTTGTGTATCGCCCAGAATAGCGAATGCTTAGACTTCATGTGGTTAAACAATTAAACTACCGATAGTCCTCGTTAGATTGTGTTGAAAGGACACTGGTTGCACTTTACGAGGTGAGAAAAACAAACAGTAGTTTGAACTACAGCGCTTTGCTCGGTTGTCTGTTGGTTAGCAGTGTTCTTCCACGCTGCGTTTTCTCTGGCTTTTTGGGAGCTTTGGAAAGAGTAATTGTAGCGGTCTTAAGTGTCTCCTTTTTACGGGGCTGCATTAGTGTTTTCCATCACAGTGTAATTACGACCTATTCATAAACAAGGCAGCGCGGCCCTCCTGTGAGCGCGCTGAATGGAAGCGGCTAGCCAGCGCGGCTTGGTGCTATTCTGGGAAATGTCTAAAGCCAGACGTAAGCTATCTATTGATATGCAAAGCATATAGACGCTAGTATGCACCACATACGTCAAGTGCAACGGTCTGCGTTGGCGGAAGAAGTGTTTGTGATTTCTTTCTACTTAAGCTAAAGTAGCAATAGGCTACAAACGAGTAGAAATACTCTGTTACAAGTAAAACGTTTTACTTGAGTAAAAATAGAAGCGTATTGGCATCAAATATGTGTCGCATCGCAATGCGTTGTGAGCTTGTAGATTGGCTATTTTTGAATAGACAGAGTATAAAATAGGGCTGGGTTAATGTTTAGTTTGTTTTGTTAACTTTTTTAATGAATAAAATGTAATTTTGTCCAATCTGAGTATGTTAATACAATATAACTTATATAATCGGGGTAGTTGTATTTGGTCTCCCTGCTCTTCTATTGAGACATTTAGATCGTGTCAAAGGTCATGTCTCACCTAGACACAGGATCTGACACGATCATGGCACAGATTATGCGGGGTAATATTTTTCAAAAAGGACGCATATTTCGCTACTGTACGCAACTATGCGCATATTTCGCAACTTCTCGCAATTTCACCGCATAAAATCACATAAACAAACCAGCATATTTCATCGCAAAATCAAGGATTTTCCCCCGCGTGTTTTCTGGAGGGTCTCCTGCTACTATACATTATCGTTGCTGTCTTCCTCTTATATCCATATTTTAACTTTTAGTGTTTTTTCGTAAATGAATGCCCTAATTGATCATCTTTACTTAAGTACAGTCATCATCATAACCTTTATTTCAGTACTCACCACATTCCTCTAACAAGGATTTTCTAAGTCCCTTTTTTGCCAAACCACCTCATGATGCACGTTAGGTCTAAACCCAGCGGTTGAAAAAACATGGATGTGTATTATCTGTAATCAGATGTTATTTAACCTGATGATGATTCTCTGGTTAAGGCATCATATGTGCAGATATACATATCAGTAAAAAAAAAGATGACAAAGCAAAAAACCTAGACATTTTTTAAATTTGATTCTTTTTTCTTTTTATCCCACTACCCACCAATTAGTCATTCCTTAAATCTTTCAGCCCTTCATTATGTGTGTCAGTGCTGACTCCATTATGCTGCACCAGTCAGCCCTTTTTTTACCCTGAGATGGGAAGCTCGTTTTGGGGCCGAGTGGGAATGGCAGGAATCTCTGCTCCCATCATCATCATCATCATCATCATCATCCACGGGTTGAGAGCAAAGGCTGGAAAGTAAATAAGTATGTTTCGTTGCCGTCTGGACAGAAACCTCTTATCTCCATAAATTAACACCCTATTTTATCATGCTAGAGCGTCACACAAAAGTTAGCCTCGGAAACCCATGCCTTTTTTTTTGTTACACAAAAGTAGAACAAGTAGCAGATCCTCAAGCTTGAAACACGGCGCGAAATGATGCTTTTCTTTGAATCCTGAAAAGTGAGTTTAAGGCTTGGTAACACATTGTTGAGGTCATGTGTGCATCACGGTTGCTAAACGATGAGAAGAGCTTCAGCTTGCAAGGCAACTCTGTGAATTTATTTTACATTTAGGTTTTAAATAGCTACCGGGTACTTTACTGTCAGGCTTACAGGGCTAATAACACACTACTTATCATTCCTCCCCAGGCAGAAACCTCAATAATCTCAGCCATGAGACGTGAGGCAGGTTCCTGAACCGTCCACAGCCCACCAACCAGACACAGCTAGCGTAGCATCGTATAATTAGCATTACTGAGGACCAATTATATGAAGATAAGGCTGAAAAAGGATGAAGTGTTCCTTTAAAGTCCTTTAAAATGTGAGTGCTTCTCCTCCACCACTGGCATTATGTACTTGTAAAAACCGCACCCTGTCTCTATACGTCATTGCCATGCGGATGGGAAAAGCATCCCAGACAGACGGTGCTTCCCTGGGCTGCCATCCCAGCCTCCTCTCCTCTCCTCTCCTCTCCTCTCCTCTCCTCTCCTCTCCTCTCCTCTCCTCTCCTCTCCTCTCCTCTCGCCTATGCAATTCATTTTCAATGAGAGGCGGGCGATTATTTGGGACGCGCGGAGAAGTTGAGGGGCGGTGAGGCGAGCTGGCGCAGTCCTGTGAAACTTTTGTGCGTGCACAAACGAGCACAAACGAGCACAAACGAGCACGCACGAGCACGCGCGCGGGCGGCAAGAGCTGGATTGTGGTGAGCTTTAGTTTTCACCGCACCGCGCAGGAGGACAAAACAACAATGATCGCGGCGTGAACCGCTTGCCGTGTGTTACGACCTTAAGACAGATTTTTGAAAACTTTTGGAGAAACAAACTTGTGAAATGGGACATTCTGAATAATGAGCACTTTGACTTTTGGCGCTTTAAGTATATAGTCTCTGTCGGGTGGAAACATGTTACTTTTCAGGATTCTAATTCAGGATTCTAATTCAAAAATAGCAAAAATAGCAGCATGACATCCATCTGCTATGGATCTGCTATTTTTGATGCTTTTGTGTGACAATAATAATAATTATAATTATAACTTGAATTTATGCCTTTCTGATACCCAAGGACGCTTTACAGTACACAAAATAAACAAATTAATTGCCAAAAGCCTGAGTAAATAAGTGTCTCTTTGACGCTGTAGTATGATCAAATAGGACATTAATTTACCAAAAAAACGTAAAAAGTTAGAATAGGGAGATAAGAGATTTCTGCCCGACAGCAACAATATTTTGATGCCAATACTTTTTTTTACTTTTACTTTTACTCGAGTAAAAAAACATCTGAGAACTTTTCTTCCAGCACTTAACGGATAAGGAGATATTTCCAGGAGGGGGAAAAATCTATTTCTTTACATAATAATGAAGCCACCGCCCTGTTGTGTTGAGGCCGCGGCCGCCTGCCTGCTTTATGGGCTGAGAAAATGTCTGCCTGGAAAGCCTGACATCAGTCAATGAATGACGATTGTTAATAACACAATAAAAGCGGGACTCTCTCACTGCGTGTGAGAGAGTTACAAGTAAACGTCCGAAATTCAAATTTTACTTGAGTAAAACTACAAAAGTATTGGTATCAAAATACACGTTGCTTCTCATCGATCTGCTACTTATGATGTTTATGAATTTGAGAAGTTAACAGTTGTAGAATTAGGTCCTAAATCTAATCTCTTATGGGGGTCCCTGGCACAAAATATGTTCAAATGGGGGTCTAATACATACCAATTTGGACCATCCTTGACCTAAAGAACAACTGGTCGTACACCCTTCTGAAAGACAGGAAAACAACAACACAGTGTAATAAGGATAAGGATAATAATCCTTTCAGAGGGACTTCGTTCACTTGTTAAATGTATTAAACATGATGAAGGACTGTGATGATGCAATGGTCAAACATTGGTGACATCAGTGGAACAGAAGGCCAAAGTGTGGTCTCTACACATGGCCCGTCAATGAGTCTCTACTCATGACCCGTCAATGAGTCTCTACACATGACCCGTCAATGAGTCTCTACTCATGACCCGTCAATGAGTCTCTACACATGGCCCGTCAATGAGTCACTACTCATGACCCGTCAATGAGTCTCTACTCATGACCCGTCAATGAGTCTCTACACATGGCCCGTCAATGAGTCTCTACTCATGACCCGTCAATGAGTCTCTACACATGGCCCGTCAATGAGTCTCTACTCATGACCCGTCAATGAGTCTCTACACATGGCCCGTCAATGAGTCTCTACACATGGCACGTCAATGAGTCTCTACACATGGCCCGTCAATGAGTCTCTACACATGGCCCGTCAATGAGTCTCTACACATGGCCCGTCAATGAGTCTCTACACATGGCACGTCAATGAGTCTCTACACATGGCCCGTCAATGAGTCTCTACTCATGACCCGTCAATGAGTCTCTACTCATGACCCGTCAATGAGTCTCTACACATGACCCGTCAATGAGTCTCTACTCATGACCCGTCAATGAGTCTCTACTCATGACCCGTCAATGAGTCTCTACTCATGACCCGTCAATGAGTCTCTACTCATGACCCGTCAATGAGTCTCTACTCATGACCCGTCAATGAGTCTCTACACATGGCCCGTCAATGAGTCACTACTCATGACCCGTCAATGAGTCTCTACTCATGACCCGTCAATGAGTCTCTACACATGGCCCGTCAATGAGTCTCTACACATGGCCCGTCAATGAGTCTCTACACATGGCCCGTCAATGAGTCTCTACACATGGCCCGTCAATGAGTCTCTACTCATGACCCGTCAATGAGTCTCTACTCATGACCCGTCAATGAGTCTCTACACATGACCCGTCAATGAGTCTCTACTCATGACCCGTCAATGAGTCTCTACTCATGACCCGTCAATGAGTCTCTACTCATGACCCGTCAATGAGTCTCTACTCATGACCCGTCAATGAGTCTCTACACATGACCCGTCAATGAGTCTCTACTCATGACCCGTCAATGAGTCTCTACTCATGACCCGTCAATGAGTCTCTACTCATGACCCGTCAATGAGTCTCTACGCATGACCCGTCAATGAGTCTCTACTCATGACCCGTCAATGAGTCTCTACTCATGACCCGTCAATGAGTCTCTACGCATGACCCGTCAATGAGTCTCTACTCATGACCCGTCAATGAGTCTCTACTCATGACCCGTCAATGAGTCTCTACTCATGACCCGTCAATGAGTCTCTACGCATGACCCGTCAATGAGTCTCTACTCATGACCCGTCAATGAGTCTCTACTCATGACCCGTCAATGAGTCTCTACTCATGACCCGTCAATGAGTCTCTACGCATGACCCGTCAATGAGTCTCTACTCATGACCCGTCAATGAGTCTCTACTCATGACCCGTCAATGAGTCTCTACGCATGACCCGTCAATGAGTCTCTACTCATGACCCGTCAATGAGTCTCTACTCATGACCCGTCAATGAGTCTCTACTCATGACCCGTCAATGAGTCTCTACGCATGACCCGTCAATGAGTCTCTACTCATGACCCGTCAATGAGTCTCTACTCATGACCCGTCAATGAGTCTCTACTCATGGCCCGTCAATGAGTCTCTACGCATGGCCCGTCAATGAGTCTCTACACATGGCCCGTCAATGAGTCTCTACACATGGCCCGTCAATGAGTCTCTACACATGGCCCGTCAATGAGTCTCTACACATGGCCCGTCAATGAGTAACCTGCTGAAGTGTGGCCTTTTTAACCTCTTAAACCCCAGCAAGCTCATCGCTTCATTTTTCACTGAAAGCTTTCCCCACAATAACAATGACAGAACATTTACTAGTACACAGGGTTTAAGTGGTTAAACGTTTTCATTTCCATGTCACATCCAAAAAGCAAGTCAAAATCTCACAACAACAGAACCCTAACCCTGTTTTAATATCCATGCTAAATAAATAGCATCTATAACACAGCTTTATAGTTATTGTATTGCAAATACTGCAAATTAAAGATCAAAACAGCACAGGTTGTGCGTTGTGTGCGTCTGCTTGCTTGTGTATTGAGTGTGTGTGTGTGTGTGTGTGTGTGTGTGTGTGTGTGTGTGTGTGTGTGTGTGTATGTGTGTGTGTGTGTGTGTGTGTGCCCATGTGCATGTTCACATGTCAGCCTGCCTGTACGTGTGTCACAGAAACCCAATCTTTAAGTGACACTCTGAACCAACCAACCGCCTGCAGCCAGCCTGCTGCTCTGCCAACCATTCACTGGCTCCTCCCCTTCCCCGAACCCCCCCTGCCCCCCGCCCCCGAACCACCACCCCCCCTGCTGTAAGGTAACTAAGATCATTTACTCAAGTACTGTGCTTGAGTACAATTTCAAAGCACTTTTACTTTACTTAAATAATATGTAACCTTTATTTAACCGGTAGAAATACATTGAGACAAGAGTCTCTTTTATAAGTATGCACTGACCCACATGCATGATATATAGGTATGATTCACTGACCCACATGCATGATATATAGGTATGATTCACTGACCCACATGCATGATATATAGGTATGATTCACTGACCCACATGCATGATATATAGGTATGATTCACTGACCCACATGCATGATATATAGGTATGATTCACTGACCCACATGCATGATATATAGGTATGATCACTGACCCACATGCATGATATATAGGTATGATTCACTGACCCACATGCATGATATATAGGTATGATTCACTGACCCACATGCATGATATATAGGTATGATTCACTGACCCACATGCATGATATATAGGTATGATTCACTGACCCACATGCATGATATATAGGTATGATTCACTGACCCACATGCATGATATATAGGTATGATCACTGACCCACATGCATGATATATAGGTATGATTCACTGACCCACATGCATGATATATAGGTATGATTCTGCATAACCAGTACCGTTACTACTTATGTTGATGCCAGAAATACATTTAGCACTTTGACTTAAGAAAGGTTTTTGAACGCAGGACTTTTTACTTTACAAAGTAAAAGTATTTTTACACCGTGGTATCTCCACTTACTATCACTTATGTCCCAAAACCTGAGTACCCCCCCCCCCCCCCCCCCCCTCACTACCTCCCTGCCTGCCAGGCCTGTCCATCATTGGCCGCGGGCCTCCGCTTAGCAGCAGAGAAAGTCCTTGGGGTCAGAGGCTCATAATGGGCTTAAACGCAGCTCATTATCCTGATAAGACCAGCGGGGGGGCGGTGGACACATGGCTGTACCATGACTGACTGGCCTGGCCTGGCCTGGCCTGGCCTGGCCTGGCCTGGCTGGATGACAGCCACACACCCAGCTCTGTGACAGATACACACTATACAGATACACACTATACAGCTACACACTATACAGCTACACACTATACAGATACACACTATACAGATACACACTATACAGATACACACTATACAGATACACACTATACAGATACACACTATACAGATACACACTATACAGATACACACTATACAGATACACACTATACAGCTACACACTATACAGATACACACTATACAGATACACACTATACAGATACACACTATACAGATACACACTATACAGCTACACACTATACAGATACACACTATACAGATACACACTATACAGCTACACACTATACAGATACACACTATACAGATACACACTATACAGCTACACACTATACAGCTACACACTATACAGATACACACTATACAGCTACACACTATACAGATACACACTATACAGATACACACTATACAGATACACACTATACAGCTACACACTATACAGATACACACTATACAGATACACACTATACAGATACACACTATACAGATACACACTATACAGATACACACTATACAGCTCCATGATGGAGGCTATCTGATGGAGCCTAGATGACAGATCCGGTTGCACTGCATGGCTCTGTCTCTCTCTCTCTCTCTCTCTCTCTCTCTCTCTCTCTCTCTCTCTCTCTCTCTCTCAGTGGGGGGAGAAAGAAGTAACTAAGTACATTTACTTTATTTTGAGGTGTATTTACTTTACAATTTACAATTTGTAGGCGTGTAGCAGATTTGTAGCAGACTTACTTACAGTAAGCAAAGTAAATACGTACATCAAATGCAGAGAGACAGTGTAGTAAACTAGGATCATAGGTAAACCTTTACTTAAGTATGTCCATTTTTTGGATACTTTAAAACGTCTACACATCACTACATCTCTGAGGCAAATATTGCACTTTTTTACTGATCTGCAATGATTTCACAACTTTACAAGTTACTTGGTATAATTAAGA
>NC_137610.1:56553136-56588136 GCF_963280865.1 Gymnoscopelus braueri
TCCTCCTGATGTTGTAGAGCAGGAATCTGCAGGACCTTGTCACTGATGCGATGTTTGCCGAGAACGTCAGTTGATCGTCCAGGGTCACACCCAGATTCTTCGCAGTCCGAGTTGAGGTCACCACAGCATTATCAATGGTGATGGCCATGTCTCGATGCGGACAGCCCTTCCCCGGGAGGAACATCAGCTCGGTCTTGTCCAGGTTGAGCTTCAGGTGGTTTGTCGACATCCACTCCGAGATGTCAGCCAGACAAGCAGCAATGCGTGTCTCCACCTGGGTATCAGAGGGGGGGAATGAGAGGATCAGCTGGGTGTCATCTGCATAGCAGTGGTAGGAAAAGCCATGGGAGTGGATGACAGCACCCAGAGATGTAGTGTAGAGAGAGAAAAGAAGAGGACCCAGAACCGAGCCTTGGGAACCCCAGTTGTGAGCCTGTGTGGTTCTGACACAGACCCTCTCAGCATCACCTGGTATGAGCGACCCGTCAGGTAGGATGCAAACAGGGAGAGTGCAGAGCCTGAGACACCCATCCCCTCGAGGGTGGAGAGGAGGATCTGATGGTTCACCGTGTCGAACGCTGCAGACAGGTCCAGGAGTATCAGAACGGAGGAGAGAGAGTTCGCTCTAGCGGCATGGAGCGACTCCGTCACTGCCAGGAGGGCAGTCTCTGTCGAGTGACCCACTTTGAACCCAGACTGGTTGGAGTCCAGGAGGTTGTTCTGGTGGAGATAGGAGGACAGTTGTTTAAAGACAGCACGTTCGAGAGTTTTAGATAGGAAGGATAGAAGGGAAACCGGTCTGTAGTTCTTGATCTCAGAGGGGTCAAGTGTCGGTTTCTTCAGGAGGGGGGTGACTCTGGCAGTCTTGAAAGTAGAGGGAAAGTAGCCAGATGTCAGAGAGGTGTTAATAAGGTGGGTTAAGAAGGGAAGAAGTTCAGGTGCAATAGACTGCAACAGAGTGGATGGGACCGGGTCCAGAGAGCATGAGGTGGGGCGACTAGAGGTAATAAGGAGAAGGACCTCGTTAGGGGAGAGGGGAGAGAAGTGGGATAGAGAGGGGATGGGGGGGGGGGAGAGGAGTAGATGAGGGTAGAGAGGGGGGGGGTGGCAGGCAGACGGGTGTGGGTAGTGCGCAGGGCACCAGCCGGGGGAGGAGGGAAGGAGGATCGGATATCGTTCACCTTCTTGTCTGTCAAAGAAGTTGGCGAAATCGTCGGGGAGGAGGGACGAGGAGGGAGGAGGGGGTGGTGGTTGCAGGAGAGAGGAGAAAGTTTCAAAGAGTTTTTTAGGGTTGGAAGCAGAAGCCTGAATTTTAGTGCAGAAAAAAGCAGCTTTAGCAGCTGATAGAGAGGAGGAAAAAGTAGAATATATAAGTTATATTGTATTAACATACTCTACCATACAGATTATATAAGTTATATTGTATTAACATACTCTACCATACAGATTATATAAATTATATTGTATTAACATACTCTACCATACAGATTATATAAATTATATTGTATTAACATACTCTACCATACAGATTATATAAATTATATTGTATTAACATACTCTACCATACAGATTATATAAATTATATTGTATTAACATACTCTACCATACAGATTATATAAGTTATATTGTATTAACATACTCTACCATACAGATTATATAAATTATATTGTATTAACATACTCTACCATACAGATTATATAAATTATATTGTATTAACATACTCTACCATACAGATTATATAAATTATATTGTATTAACATACTCTACCATACAGATTATATAAATTATATTGTATTAACATACTCTACCATACAGATTATATAAATTATATTGTATTAACATACTCTACCATACAGATTATATAAATTATATTGTATTAACATACTCTACCATACAGATTATATAAATTATATTGTATTAACATACTCTACCATACAGATTATATAAATTATATTGTATTAACTTACTCTACCATACAGATTGGACACAATTACATTTTATACATTAAAAGAAAGTTACGTATTGTAGTGCCACTTTAAATAAATAAAAATAGCTGCACAGTTGTGGTGGAAGATGTACTCCCTTATTCAAAATTATACTCAAAAATGCAAAAGTATTGGCATCAAAATACTTGCAGTACCAAAAGTACTGGTCGTGCAGAATGTCACATTTTCACAAGATTTTTTTTTTTTAATTCTGTCTTCTAAAATCTAGAAGCTTGTCACCCGTATAAGGTGTGAACTTGTAGATCAGCTGTTTTTGAATAGCTGAAATACTATAAAACAAGGCTTCTTAATTGCATTTTTTTTGTATTAATAATCTAAATGTAATGTATGTTTAAATAATAGTAAAAAAGTGGAAAAAGTAGATGTACTCAGTTACTTTGCATCACAGCAGTGTGTCAAGCTGGAGTGTTTTCTGGCAACACAGATGTGGAGGTGAGAGAGTGTTCTGATGTGACACGCATGACCTGCGATATGGTGGTCTCACACACACACACACACACACACACACACATGCACGTGCACACACACGCACACACACACACACCCACACATGCACGTGCACACACACTCACACACAAATAGCTCCTTGTTCACCTCCGATGAGAGAGGTGGGGGTGGTAGACATGGGAAAAAACACAGAGAGAGAGAGAGAGAGAGAGAGAGAGAGAGAGAGAGAGAGAGAGAGAGAGAGAGAGAGAGAGAGAGAGAGAGAGAGAGAGAGAGAGAGAGAGAGAGAGAGAGAGAGAGAGAGAGAGAGAGAGAGAGAGAGAGAGAGAGAGAGAGAGAGAGACAGACAGACAGACAGACAGACAGACAGACAGACAGACAGACAGACAGACAGACAGACAGACAGACAGACAGACAGACAGACAGACAGACAGACAGACAGACAGACAGACAGACAGACAGACAGACAGACAGACAGACAGACAGACAGACAGACAGACAGACAGACAGACAGACAGACAGACAGACAGACAGACAGACAGACAGACAGACAGACAGACAGACAGACAGACAGACAGACAAGAGAGAGAGAGAGAGAGACAGAGAGAGAGAGAGAGACAGAGAGAGAGACAGAGAGAGAGACAGAGAGAGACAGAGAGAGAGATGGTGAGAGTTTGACCTCTGGGTCTCTACGGGGTGAGCTCTGTAAGTGAGGGGGGCGGGGTCGCTCCGCTAAGTGGCTGATTCATTTCTCCAGCACACACACCCCTCCCCCAAACACACACACACACACACACACACACACACACACACAGGTGCGGGCCCCTAGAGAGAACGGCAGAGTGCCCCCCGTTGACCCCAGAGAGGCCACCCAAGGTCGAAGGTCACGGCAGAGTCCTCCCACTGTCTGTGCGTGTGTGTTTTTGTCTGTGAGGGCCCGCGCACAGGCGGGGCCCCTGAGGGGCGGGCCCCCAGGAAATATGGCCTCCACCTGGCACTGACTGTGGCCCCTGGCGTTTCCCCATGTCTCCAACATACTGAGGACCAGTGTGTCTCCAACATACTGAGGACCAGTGTCATGTCTCCAACATACTGAGGACCAGTGTGTCTCTAACATACTGAGGACCAGTGTGTCTCCAACATACTGAGGACCAGTGTCATGTCTCCAACATACTGAGGACCAGTGTGTCTCTAACATACTGAGGACCAGTGTGTCTCTAACATACTGAGGACCAGTGTGTCTCCAACATACTGAGGACCAGTGTCATGTCTCCAACATACTGAGGACCAGTGTGTCTCTAACATACTGAGGACCAGTGTGTCTCTAACATACTGAGGACCAGTGTGTCTCCAACATACTGAGGACCAGTGTCATGTCTCCACATACTGAGGACCAGTGTGTCTCTAACATACTGAGGACCAGTGTGTCTCTAACATACTGAGGACCAGTGTGTCTCCAACATACTGAGGACCAGTGTCATGTCTCCAACATACTGAGGACCAGTGTGTCTCCAACATACTGAGGACCAGTGTGTCTCCAACATACTGAGGACCAGTGTGTCTCTAACATACTGAGGACCAGTGTGTCTCCAACATACTGAGGACCAGTGTGTCTCCAACATACTGAGGACCAGTGTGTCTCTAACATACTGAGGACCAGTGTGTCTCCATCATACTGAGGACCAGTGTCATGTCTCCAACATACTGAGGACCAGTGTCATGTCTCTAACATACTGAGGACCAGTGTGTCTCCATCATACTGAGGACCAGTGTGTCTCCAACATACTGAGGACCAGTGTCATGTCTCTAACATACTGAGGACCAGTGTGTCTCCAACATACTGAGGACCAGTGTGTCTCTAACATACTGAGGACCAGTGTGTCTCCAACATACTGAGGACCAGTGTCATGTCTCCAACATACTGAGGACCAGTGTCATGTCTCTAACATACTGAGGACCAGTGTGTCTCCATCATACTGAGGACCAGTGTGTCTCCAACATACTGAGGACCAGTGTCATGTCTCCAACATACTGAGGACCAGTGTCATGTCTCTAACATACTGAGGACCAGTGTGTCTCCAACATACTGAGGACCAGTGTCATGTCTCTAACATACTGAGGACCAGTGTCATGTCTCTAACATACTGAGGACCAGTGTCATGTCTCTAACATACTGAGGACCAGTGTCATGTCTCCAACATACTGAGGACCAGTGTCATGTCTCCAACATACTGAGGACCAGTGTCATGTCTCCAACATACTGAGGACCAGTGTCATGTCTCCAACATACTGAGGACCAGTGTCATGTCTCCAACATACTGAGGACCAGTGTCATGTCTCCAACATACTGAGGACCAGTGTGTCTCCATCATACTGAGGACCAGTGTCATGTCTCCAACATACTGAGGACCAGTGTGTCTCCAACATACTGAGGACCAGTGTGTCTCCAACATACTGAGGACCAGTGTCATGTCTCCAACATACTGAGGACCAGTGTCATGTCTCCAACATACTGAGGACCAGTGTCATGTCTCCAACATACTGAGGACCAGTGTGTCTCCAACATACTGAGGACCAGTGTGTCTCCAACATACTGAGGACCAGTGTCATGTCTCCAACATACTGAGGACCAGTGTCATGTCTCCAACATACTGAGGACCAGTGTCATGTCTCCAACATACTGAGGACCAGTGTCATGTCTCCAACATACTGAGGACCAGTGTCATGTCTCCAACATACTGAGGACCAGTGTCATGTCTCCAACATACTGAGGACCAGTGTCATGTCTCCAACATACTGAGGACCAGTGTGTCTCCAACATACTGAGGACCAGTGTCATGTCTCCAACATACTGAGGACCAGTGTCATGTCTCCAACCTCCAAAGTACTGAACTTAAGTACCAGCTCAGTGGCCTTGTGGTTAGAGTGTCCGTCCTGAAACTGAGAGGTTGTGGGTTCGATTCCCTGGCCAGGTCATACCAAAGACTATAATAATGGGACCCCAATGTCTCCCTGCTTGGCACTCAGCATCAAGGGTTGGATTGGGGGGGTAAGTCCCTGTGACATGCTAGCGTCATGTCCGGGGGGGGGGGGTGTCCCTTTAACAAGTTTGTTAACAGTACAGGAAGTACAGTCAAAGGATAGCCATTGTGGTCCATTGTACTGAATTCATCAGACATACATACAATACAATACATGTAGTTGCATATCACTGTAGTAAAGCATATCACTGTGTAGTAAAGCATATCACTGTGTAGTAAAGCATATCACTGTGTAGTAAAGCATATCACTGTGTAGTAAAGCATATCACTGTGTAGTAAAGCAGCAGGCAGCTGGCTTGTGTCAGGTTGCGCTGAGTGACGCTCAGGTAACAATAGCTTGATGCTACGTGTTGTGAGACAGGTGCTCTCTAGGACCCTGAACACCTGCACTACACCTGGGCTTGACAGGCAGGCAGGCAGACAGGCAGGCAGGCAGGCAGGCAGGCAGGATGGCAGACAGACAGTATAAGTAGCAAAACCACAATGTATAATTTTACTTGAGTAAAAGTACGAAAGTATTGGCATCAAAACATACTTAAAGCTCTATTATTATCTATTTATTTTAGTGAATAAATGTTATCTTGTCCAATCTGTATGGTAGAGTATGTTAATACAATATAACTTATATAATTGGGGTGGTTGTATTTGGTCTCTCTGCTCTTCTATTGAGACATTTAGATCCTGTGTCTAGGTTGGACACAACCTTTGACACAATCCTGTTCCTGGTTTGGTTTTAGCCAAAGCATGAAATAGGGCTTAATTGGTTAATGTACGTTTTGTAATAATCATCTAGGAAGTACCTGAAAATGATACTTAAGTACAGTAAAGTAAAGTAAAGTATAATACTTAACCCCAACCCTAGACCTGAGTTTGACAGACAGACAGACAGACAGACAGACAGACAGACAGACAGACAGACAGACCAGAAGTGGTGGTGTTTCTGTATTAGAAAATAAATGATTGCCTTTGTGAGTGAATCACACACCGTCATGAATTAGAAATGCCGACGGCCGGGTAGAGAAAGAGAAGACTTTAGCGTCAGTCTGCCAGCATCATCATGTATTATGAATGTCTGCATCATCATGTATTATGAATGAATGCATCATCATGTATTATGAATGTCTGCATCATCATGTATTATGAATGAATGCATCATCATGTATTATGAATGAATGCATCATCATGTATTATGAATGAATGCTTTACAAAAGAGCTTTGTCACAAAAAGAGTCACCAGTCCAAAGCTGCAGGCGGCAGCGCTGTAAACGATGCAGGTGAATTCCTAACAGTACAAATTAGAAATGAATTAGACATGAAGGCTTGGCGGGCCAGACATAGACTTAAATACCGGTAATTGTTTATGAAGAATATTATGTCGCTGTCGGGCGGAAACTTCTTATTTCCATATTTCAACTTTTTGTGTTATTTGGTAAATGAAGTGACATCATCGTTAGGCAGGGTGACATCATCGTTAGGCAGGGTGACATCATCGTTAGGCAGGGTGACATCATCGTTAGGCAGGGTGACATCATCGTTAGGCAGGGTTGGTCATTTTAAACATTTCAAACGATATAGTTTTTATTAATTTGTACAGTAAGTCCCTTTGATGATACCAATAGTGACACAGCACTATAATGACCATTAGTAGCTGTAAGGACCATTTACAGTGTTTGAAGATAAGGTTGAAAGTGGTGGTCCTTGAGGGGGGTGTTCCGGGAGCTTCAAACCTAACCACTTCAAACCTATACATCGGCTGATTTACAAGCTCAGATAATTCAAAGGGGGTCCCTGGGGGTCCCTGGCACAACATATTGTCAGATTAGCGTCCGTGGCCAAATACACATCGTCTCTGTCGGATGGAAACCTCATTATGGCCAAAACTATTACTTTTCAGAATTTACATAAAAAAATAGCAGATCTGCAAGCTCGAAACGCGTTGCTTCGCACTTGTAGATCTGCAATTTTTTATGCTTTTGTGTGACGCTGTAGTATGATCAAGTAGGGCGTTCATTGATCGATTCCCCTAAAAAAAGGAACTACATGTGTCCCTTAACACATCGGGTGCCATAACCATAGTTATTTTTTTTAAACGCAATGATCCTAGGACTCTGTAAAAAGATATGGACGGTCATGGATGACGTCATCCATCCGCCCCAATGATAGGATCTTGAGAAAAACACTTTTATCTCAATATCTTTTTTTTGTGGTGAAAACCAGCCATTTTCGCCGGGCGATCGCTCTAAAATGGAGGATCGCGGTAGAAATGTTTTTTTTCCAGTCGATAGACGGACCCCTACCCCATCGTCCGAATACTTTTTTTTTACATCCGGGTCCTCGTTGTGGCTTCTGCAGCCGTCTAAACATCGTCAAGACACGGTAAAAACGCTGGCACTCTGAGGATGATTTGGACGATAATATCTGGCACTCAATGTGTTCAATGTGTTAATATCAGTTCAATAAGAGACGAGTATTTTAGCTTCCAAATAAGGGACGATTCCTTATTCCAAGGGACAGTAACCCTAGGTGGGGGGGGGGGGGGGGGGGGGCTCACACTAGTAGAACAGAAGAGGAACAGGTGGATTCCCTGTCTGTGTGTACTGTTGGGCGGCGAGCGAGCGGAGGGAAGTGACAGAGTGTGAAACACAGTCGTAAAAGTTTCACATCAGACATGATGCTGAGGAGGAAGCACAACAACAACAAACACACAGCAAGCATCTGCACACAGGCTGCTAATTACAGACTGAACACACACACACACACACACACACACACACACACACACACACACAGAGGGCACCCACTAAAAGGAAGAGACAGCGTGTCTTCAGCTCTTCCTGAGAGGAAGATCCTCGTCTCCTCTCTCTCGCCTTTTAATTATGGCCAATTACAAGGCTGTAGCACGCCAGCACTTATTACACGCTAAGCCCCCCCCCCCCCCCTCGTTCCTTGTGTACGTTGTGCAGGAGCGAAGCAGCTCATTATGGTGGGTTTGAGCGTAGCGGAACCAAACCGCCGCGGCCCGGGCTCCCAGGGGCCCCCCGGGGCCCTGGCTGCTCTCTCTTTGTGGTTCTAATGAGAATTGAAGGCATGAAAAACGCGGCGGTCGAGGGAGAAAGGCCCCCCGGCCCCCCGGCCCGCCGCCGTGCTGGGAGCAAACATCGGCGGTACTCGGGTTTTCTACTTGAGTAAAAAGTAGCGATACCACAACGTAGGAATACTCTGTTACACGAAAAAATACGTGTAATTTTTATTTACTAAGTACCAAAAGTAACATTTTTTTTTTCAAAATGTGTCCAGTTCTGTTTTGAAAATAGTAGATGTACAAGCTTACAACGCGTTGCATCGTGACCCATTGTGAGCTTGTAGATCTGCGTTTTTTCTGAATAGTATATGAGTACATGGAATATGGTCTCTGTCGGGTGGAAACCTTGTATGTCCACAGTTACGTCTCAGTATTCAAACTCAAAATGATCAAAAGTTACAGATCTACAAGCTCAAAATGGGCGCGAACTTGTGGATCTACTTTTGATGCTTTTGTGTGACACTGTGGTGTGAGATAAGAGGTTTCTGCCCGACAGCAACGATATGGTATTAATAACACAAAGTAACTAGTAACTAAAGTTTTAAAATAATTGCAATGAAGTGAAAACTACAATATTTGCCTCTGAGATCGTAGTGCAGTGTGTATACAGTAATGAAACATTTAATTACTCAAGTAAAGTCAAAAGTATACCTCAAAGTTGTACTCTAGTACAGTATTTGAGTAAATGTACTTAAGTACTTTGACGCTGGGCGCGCTGCGCGGCCCCACACCGCAGGCTAGCTTTCTGAACAAAGCCGCTTCACATGTGTCCTTCCTCACACTCTGCAGTGATGTCTTTATCATAACTGTGTGTGTGTGTGTGTGTGTGTGTGTGTGTGTGTGTGTGTGTGTGTGTGTGTGTGTGTGTGTGTGTGTGTGTGTGTGTGTGTGTGTGTGTGTGTGTGTGTGTGTGAGACTGTGTGAGACTGTGTGAGTGTGTGTGTGTGTATGTGTGAGTGTGTGTGTGTGTATGTGTGTGTGTGTGTGTGTGAGACTGTGTGAGTGTGTGTGTGTGTGTGTGTCATAATTGCGTATGATGGAGGGAGGCCTGAAAGAAAGGAAAGGGAAAAAAAAAACGTGGTGGTCTCAGAGTTATTGCATAATGGAAAGAGGATGAGCTAAATTGGACCGACTGTTTCATTGTCATGAAACCAGCGTGTGTGTGTGTCCGCCCGCGTGCGTGCTCGTGCTCGTGCACGTGTGTGTGTGTGTGTGTGTGTGTGTGTGTGTGTGTGTGTGAGGGCCAAATGTCCACACAAATGTAGTTGCATTTGATAAATAGACGTTGTGAGGACCATTTTCCTGGTCCTCACATGATTAATATGGTTGTTTTATGGCAAAAGGTCTTACAATGAAGGAAAAGATTCAGTTGGGGGTTAGGATTAGACATTTAGAGGTCAGGTTCAGGGGTCATAGGGTTGAAGTTATGCAGATTCATACTTAGTTGTGTGCTGGCGTCCTGCACCGAGAATAAGCAGATCTTGCACCGCGTTGTGAGCATGTGGGCTTGTGAATCTGCTGTTTTGCGATGCAAATGTTTTGCCTATTCTTCTGACATGTCCAGAATAGGGACACGAGGGTTGGCGTGGGTATTAAAGCGTTAAATATGACAGCATATTTTTAGCAGTCTTTTGAATACAATTCTGTTTAGTTTTAGTCATCTTTTGGTCATCTGAAATGTTTCAGTTTTAGTTTAGTTTTATTTGTTTTTAGTCGACTAAATCTACAGTTGATTAGTCGACTAAAATGCTTTTTGGGCAGAGGCCACGATGGCGTCATGATGCCTGATTTTAACTTAGCTGCGTGCCGAAAATAGCCGATCTACAAGCTCACACCTCATCGCAGCGCAATGCGTTGTGAGCTGGTAGATTTTCAGACCCTATTCTGAGCTGTTCAGAACCAAAGCATAAAATGACTCGTCTTTTAGTTCTACTGGATCTCTCCTCCACTAGCATTTAATACAAACTTAACAATTGATTGATTGAATATTTTATTAGGCAAAAAAATGTAAAACACATTTTACATTTAAAATACTTTGTCTAACAGGTCCGTTCATAAAAGTCCTTGCGGACTTGTTTCCAATGAGGGCCTTGGTATTCAATTCATAGGCATATATAGTGGCACCACAGTTCAAATATCATTACAAAATAAACAGCAAAAAGGGGGGGGGGGGTCTGCTGTCTAACGGGAAAAATGGTACTACCTCCTCCTTTGGCCTCCTGAAAGGTGATTTTTTTAAGGCTCTTTTAAATGAGCCCAGCGAACTGCATTTTTTGAGGGATGGGGTTAGACTATTCCAATCCTGGGTGGCAGTGCTGTAGAAGGAGAATTTGCCCATGTTTGTTTTATGGGTGGGTGGTACCAAATTGTTGTTAACGCTCCCTCTGGTATTGTGTCTGTGGGTGTCGCTAACCTTTTGGAGGTATTTATTCAGATATGCGGGAATAAGGGGTATATTGGGCAAATTTGCATTTACAATTTTGAAGGCCGGTCCCATTTTTAGTTGTTTAACCCTGTCTTCCACCCTGAGCCAGCCTAGGCTGGCAAAATGGGTGGGAGAAAGGTGGGTCATGGGCCCCAATCCGAGGAGTAGCCGAATCAGTTTGTTTTGGGAGGTTTGAAGCTTAGTCTTCAGTGACACTGAGCTATATAAACTATCCACTAGCCCCTCCCCAACATTATAGTCTAGTTTTTATTTGTTGACGAAATTGTAAATTATATTTAGTCTTGGTTTTAGTCATCAGACCTTCGTTTTTATCTAGATTTCGTCAGTGAAAAGGTGTAGCCGGCGACGTTTTAGTCAAGGAAAGTAACACTGGTGTGTGTGTGTGTTCATTGAGAAGCCATTTCTCCGTACAGTTTCCTCTGTCCTGTCCTGCAGTAGTTCACTTCATGTAAGAGCACATGGGAACGGGGACAAACAGGTGGTACATGCCCGCTTAAAAGAGCCCATCTCTCTTCTCTTTTGAGTCATATAGCGGGGCGATCCGCTGGCATGGATACACGCCACGCTGTATGACTGGCATGGATACACGCCACGCTGTATGCCAGCCTCCAGTTGGCAGGGCGTAAATGGGAGCGATTAAAACCCCTCTCTTGGCTCCTCTGTGTCTTTGAGCGGACAGACACCTCCTTGGCAAGACGTGTGAGAGGAGGACCGTGATGATGGGCTCTACTGGTGGAACGTTTAGAAACCTCTTATCTCCATATTCTAACTTTTTGTGGTTTTTTTCAAAAAGATTATGGCCCAGCACTCTGTGGGGCGGCCATAGCTGAGTGGTTAGTGAGCCCGCCTAGGGAGCCAGAGGCCCTGGTTGCCCCAGGTTCGATGCCAGGCCAGGCCAGCATATGTGTCGATGAAATGAAATTTGTCCCTGAGCAAGACTCTTAACCCTTAATTGCTCACAGGTTCTCATTGGAAACAAGACCGCAAGGATTTTCTAGAACGACCTGTTAAAAGGAATTATCCTTATCCTTATCCTGTCACTGTGTATGCGCTGCTATGGCAGCTATGGCTGCTATGGCCCAGCACTCTGTCACTATGTATGCTGCTGCTATGGCAGCTATGGCTGCTATGGCCCAGCACTCTGTCACTATGTATGCTGCTGCTATGGCAGCTATGGCTGCTATGGCCCAGCACTCTGTCACTATGTATGCACTGCTATGGCAGCTATGGCTGCTATGGCCCAGCACTCTGTCACTATGTATGCACTGCTATGGCAGCTATGGCTGCTATGGCCCAGCACTCTGTCACTATGTATGCTGCTGCTATGGCAGCTATGGCTGCTATGGCCCAACACTCTGTCACTATGCACTGCTATGGCAGCGCATACATAGTGACAGACAGGGCTGCCATGGTGAAGGTGACGTCAGCATGGTGTCCCTCCCTGCCTCGGGCACACTATCATTTCCTCCGCGCACGGTGACTTTATGGTGCCCGCAAGGGCCGTGACATCGTGGCGAAGGATGTGACATCATGGCTAACAACATAAACAGTGACTTAATCCATTATGACCGGGAACGCATCTGTGTCATTTTTAGATTTCTTTGTCTATTCAAAAATAGCAGATCTACAAGCTCATAGCGCGGCACCGAGTGCCGCACTATGAGCTTATAGATCTGCTATTTTTGAAAAATCGTGAAAATGTGTGCAAATCTTTGTGTTTATATATTTTTGAAGCAAACATCTTTAACTAAAATATTTGCTTCTGGGGGTCCCTGGAACAAAATATTTTGAGATGGGGTATATCATTTTGGGTGGTCCTTGACATGAAAAAGGTTTTAAGCACCACTGATATTATAGCAACATACATTTTTGAAAAAAAAAATACTGATTTAGAAGACAAGAAAGATTTGAGTTACAATTGTTCGCTTTAAATAATATATATATTCAAAGATTTGCACAAATGTTCTCTATTTTTCAAAAATAGCAGATCTACACGCTCATAGCGCGGCACTCGGTGACGCGCTATGAGCTTGTAGATCTGCTATTTTTGAATAGCCAAGGAAATGGAAAAATGACACAGATGCGTCCCCGGTCTAAATGGGCTAAGCCCCCCCCCCCCCAGGACAGGTTGTGATGTCGTCGGGTGGTTTAGGTGGTGGTTTAGGTGGTGGTTTAGGTGGTGGTTTAGTTGTGATGTCGTCGGGTGGTTTAGGTGGTGGTTTAGGTGGTGGTTTAGGTGGTGGTTTAGTTGTGATGTCGTCGGGTGGTTTAGGTGGTGGTTTAGGTGGTGGTTTAGGTGGTGGTTTAGGTGGTGGTTTAGTTGTGATGTCGTCGGGTGGTTTAGGTGGTGGTTTAGGTGGTGGTTTAGGTGGTGGTTTAGGTGGTGGTTTAGGTGTGATGTCGTCGGGTGGTTTAGGTGGTGGTTTAGGTGGTGGTTTAGGTGGTGGTTTAGGTGGTGGTTTAGGTGTGATGTCGTCGGATGGTTTAGGTGGTGGTTTAGGTGGTGGTTTAGGTGGTGGTTTAGGTGGTGGTTTAGGTGTGATGTCGTCGGGTGGTTTAGGTGGTGGTTTAGGTGGTGGTTTAGGTGGTGGTTTAGGTGGTGGTTTAGGTGTGATGTCGTCGGATGGTTTAGGTGGTGGTTTAGGTGGTGGTTTAGGTGGTGGTTTAGGTGTGATGTCGTCGGGTGGTTTAGGTGGTGGTTTAGGTGGTGGTTTAGGTGGTGGTTTAGGTGGTGGTTTAGGTGTGATGTCGTCGGGTGGTTTAGGTGGTGGTTTAGGTGGTGGTTTAGGTGGTGGTTTAGGTGGTGGTTTAGGTGTGATGTCGTCGGGTGGTTTAGGTGGTGGTTTAGGTGGTGGTTTAGGTGGTGGTTTAGGTGGTGGTTTAGGTGTGATGTCGTCGGGTGGTTTAGGTGGTGGTTTAGGTGGTGGTTTAGGTGGTGGTTTAGGTGGTGGTTTAGGTGGTGGTTTAGGTGTGATGTCGTCGGGTGGTTTAGGTGGTGGTTTAGGTGGTGGTTTAGGTGTGATGTCGTCGGGTGGTTTAGGTGGTGGTTTAGGTGGTGGTTTAGGTGGTGGTTTAGGTGGTGGTTTAGGTGTGATGTCGTCGGGTGGTTTAGGTGGTGGTTTAGGTGGTGGTTTAGGTGGTGGTTTAGGTGGTGGTTTAGGTGTGATGTCGTCGGGTGGTTTAGGTGGTGGTTTAGGTGGTGGTTTAGGTGGTGGTTTAGGTGGTGGTTTAGGTGTGATGTCGTCGGGTGGTTTAGGTGGTGGTTTAGGTGGTGGTTTAGGTGGTGGTTTAGGTGGTGGTTTAGGTGTGATGTCGTCGGGTGGTTTAGGTGGTGGTTTAGGTGGTGGTTTAGGTGGTGGTTTAGTTGTGATGTCGTCGGGTGGTTTAGGTGGTGGTTTAGGTGGTGGTTTAGGTGGTGGTTTAGGTGGTGGTTTAGTTGTGATGTCGTCGGGTGGTTTAGGTGGTGGTTTAGGTGGTGGTTTAGGTGGTGGTTTAGGTGGTGGTTTAGTTGTGATGTCGTCGGGTGGTTTAGGTGGTGGTTTAGGTGGTGGTTTAGGTGGTGGTTTAGGTGGTGGTTTAGTTGTGATGTCGTCGGGTGGTTTAGGTGGTGGTTTAGGTGGTGGTTTAGGTGGTGGTTTAGGTGTGATGTCGTCGGGTGGTTTAGGTGGTGGTTTAGGTGGTGGTTTAGGTGGTGGTTTAGGTGGTGGTTTAGTTGTGATGTCGTCGGGTGGTTTAGGTGGTGGTTTAGGTGGTGGTTTAGGTGGTGGTTTAGGTGGTGGTTTAGGTGTGATGTCGTCGGGTGGTTTAGGTGGTGGTTTAGGTGGTGGTTTAGGTGGTGGTTTAGGTGTGATGTCGTCGGGTGGTTTAGGTGGTGGTTTAGGTGGTGGTTTAGGTGGTGGTTTAGGTGGTGGTTTAGTTGTGATGTCGTCGGGTGGTTTAGGTGGTGGTTTAGGTGGTGGTTTAGGTGGTGGTTTAGGTGGTGGTTTAGGTGTGATGTCGTCGGGTGGTTTAGGTGGTGGTTTAGGTGGTGGTTTAGTTGTGATGTCGTCGGGTGGTTTAGGTGGTGGTTTAGGTGGTGGTTTAGGTGGTGGTTTAGGTGGTGGTTTAGTTGTGATGTCGTCGGGTGGTTTAGGTGGTGGTTTAGGTGGTGGTTTAGGTGGTGGTTTAGGTGTGATGTCGTCGGGTGGTTTAGGTGGTGGTTTAGGTGGTGGTTTAGTTGTGATGTCGTCGGGTGGTTTAGGTGGTGGTTTAGGTGGTGGTTTAGGTGGTGGTTTAGGTGGTGGTTTAGTTGTGATGTCGTCGGGTGGTTTAGGTGGTGGTTTAGGTGGTGGTTTAGGTGGTGGTTTAGGTGTGATGTCGTCGGGTGGTTTAGGTGGTGGTTTAGGTGGTGGTTTAGGTGGTGGTTTAGGTGGTGGTTTAGTTGTGATGTCGTCGGGTGGTTTAGGTGGTGGTTTAGGTGGTGGTTTAGGTGGTGGTTTAGGTGGTGGTTTAGGTGTGATGTCGTCGGGTGGTTTAGGTGGTGGTTTAGGTGGTGGTTTAGGTGGTGGTTTAGGTGGTGGTTTAGGTGGTGGTTTAGTTGTGATGTCGTCGGGTGGTTTAGGTGGTGGTTTAGGTGGTGGTTTAGGTGGTGGTTTAGGTGGTGGTTTAGGTGTGATGTCGTCGGGTGGTTTAGGTGGTGGTTTAGGTGGTGGTTTAGGTGGTGGTTTAGGTGGTGGTTTAGTTGTGATGTCGTCGGGTGGTTTAGGTGGTGGTTTAGGTGGTGGTTTAGGTGGTGGTTTAGGTGGTGGTTTAGGTGGTGGTTTAGGTGGTGGTTTAGGTGGTGGTTTAGGTGGTGGTTTAGTTGTGATGTCGTCGGGTGGTTTAGGTGGTGGTTTAGGTGGTGGTTTAGGTGGTGGTTTAGGTGGTGGTTTAGTTGTGATGTCGTCGGGTGGTTTAGGTGGTGGTTTAGGTGGTGGTTTAGGTGGTGGTTTAGGTGTGATGTCGTCGGGTGGTTTAGGTGGTGGTTTAGGTGGTGGTTTAGTTGTGATGTCGTCGGGTGGTTTAGGTGGTGGTTTAGGTGGTGGTTTAGGTGGTGGTTTAGGTGGTGGTTTAGTTGTGATGTCGTCGGGTGGTTTAGGTGGTGGTTTAGGTGGTGGTTTAGGTGGTGGTTTAGGTGTGATGTCGTCGGGTGGTTTAGGTGGTGGTTTAGGTGGTGGTTTAGGTGGTGGTTTAGGTGGTGGTTTAGGTGGTGGTTTAGGTGTGATGTCGTCGGGTGGTTTAGGTGGTGGTTTAGGTGGTGGTTTAGGTGGTGGTTTAGGTGGTGGTTTAGGTGGTGGTTTAGGTGTGATGTCGTCGGGTGGTTTAGGTGGTGGTTTAGGTGGTGGTTTAGGTGGTGGTTTAGGTGGTGGTTTAGTTGTGATGTCGTCGGGTGGTTTAGGTGGTGGTTTAGGTGGTGGTTTAGGTGGTGGTTTAGGTGGTGGTTTAGGTGTGATGTCGTCGGGTGGTTTAGGTGGTGGTTTAGGTGGTGGTTTAGGTGGTGGTTTAGGTGGTGGTTTAGGTGTGATGTCGTCGGGTGGTTTAGGTGGTGGTTTAGGTGGTGGTTTAGGTGGTGGTTTAGGTGGTGGTTTAGTTGTGATGTCGTCGGGTGGTTTAGGTGGTGGTTTAGGTGGTGGTTTAGGTGGTGGTTTAGGTGGTGGTTTAGGTGTGATGTCGTCGGGTGGTTTAGGTCACCTTGTCCTTAATGTCACGCTCCAGTAAGACGTCATTTCCACTCCTCTGTACAGACTGCCAAAGATTCACTTGGAACAGCCGACCTTCATGGAATATTAGCCTATTAACATTAACGGTGCAGTAGGATCTATGCACAGCAGCCATATGGAAAGAAACTGGGCCTCTTCCTTACTTCCTTCACAGGTGTTACCAATGATACTGATTAAGGCTCTGTTCCATTCTGCTCAAACTCACTGGAAACACTCTGATACACCAGTGGGTCTCAAAGTGTGGTCCAGGGACCCTCATGGTTCCTTGAGGGCGTTCCAAATGGCCCCTTTACGGGTGTGCATCTCTGAGAGGGGTCCGTTCGGTTCCATTTGTACACTCTCAGAGTTATGGGGGTCCTTGATATTAAAAAGGTTTCAGAACCACACTAAAGGGAGCAGAGCCTTCATTAGTATCATTGGTAACACCTGTGAAGGAAGTAAGGAAGCTACACTAGTATACAGTGTCACACCGAAGTGGCAACAAATAGAAGATCTGAAAGCTGTCCTCCTGACAGCAACGATGTTTGAAAACAACTTGTGAAATGAGACAATTCTGCATGACGAGTACTCTTACTTTTGCCACTTAGTATTTTGATGCCAATACTTGTACTTGTACTTTTACTCAAGTAAAACATATATTTTCTTACAGCCGTTTGCCCACTTGTACCAGAGTATACTGTATACATTGTGGTATTGCTACTTTTACTTAAGTAAAAATAAATCTGAGTACTGCCCCTGGCCTCCGCACCCTCCCCCCCCCCCCCCCATCCATCTGCAGGGCTGGAGTTAGCATTAGCGGTTAGCGACACGGGGAGCCATCAAGTGGCTCAGCGTGCTAAGACAAAGCTACTGGCTGATATTAAATCACCTCATCTGAAGCTTACCGGACTGGTTAAGCCCCCCCCCGCCCAGCCCCCCCTCCTCCCCCAGACCCCGGGCCGGTAAGCTGCAGATGAAGAATGCCAACGGGGTCCAGGGGGTCTTTTTTGGCCGAGGATTCATTTATACCCCACATTTATACCCCACATTTATACCCCCACATTTATACCCCACATTTATACCCCACAGCTACAGAACACAGACAAATGAGACAAACGTTGTTACAATCCACAGGGAGGAGGGGGGGGGGAGGGAGGGAGGGAGGGAGGGAGGGAGAGAGAGAGAGAGAGAGGGGGAGAGAGAGAGAGAGAGAGAGAGAGAGAGAGAGGAGAGAGAGAGAGAGAGAGAGAGAGAGAGAGAGAGAGAGAGAGAGAGAGAGAGAGAGAGAGAGAGAGAGAGAGAGAGAGAGAGAGAGAGAGAGAGAGAGAGAGAGAGAGAGAGAGAGAGAGAGAGAGAGAGTGTGAGAGAGAGAGAGAGTGAGAGAGAGAGGGGTTTTTATATTTATAATGTTAAATTATCATTAAAGGGCGACTTCACCCATTTTCAACCTGTCTTCATTTAATTGGTCCTCACCAGAGCCTTGTATTAGAGAGTTCCGCCAATGAGGGGGCAGAAACAGCGCCGGTCACGTGGTTCATGTGAACTGGAGATAGTGACAAGGAGCCGTAGACTTCAGTGGCGGAGCGTCCGGGGAGGCCAGGGAGGCGGCCGCCTCCGGGCCCGCGACCCAGGAGGGCCGTCAGATAATAAATCGGTAAAATCAGGCAAAAATAAGAATTAAACAACATAACCCTAACCTAACCCTACCCTAACCCTAAAACCCAAATAAAGTGACAAAAAGACCCCCAAAAAGTGACCGAATCCACCAGAAATCCGCAAAATGTTGTATTTGTGGGATGTGCACCCACGCACGCTCGCGTGGGTGCATGTGCAGGGGGGGCCTGATCACTGTGCTGTGACTCCCGGCCCGGCTTTGAGTTGTTCCGCCACTGGTAGACTTCAATGCATTCCATGAGCTTCAGGTTTAGACGTCTATGTAGAAGAGCTGGCCCCATGAAGTGAACGTGTCAGAACTCTCTCTCTGGGTCTGGTCCTCACCAAGCCCCCAGAATCACGGTAGAACAGTGAAGCGGCCAAGCCTGGTGGTCAAACCTGAGAATGCACTTAAAATGCTTCTGCGCGTGCATCTCCCGTTTGTGCGCATGCTCACGACGCGTCTTGGTTCCTAGGAACCAATATTTCTTACTTCCGGGTGCTTCAAAACACCACTGAGCACTTTAATAGAAATGAATAGCTGGGGGCGGGGCAATCCGCCCTCTAGTTATATTATACCTCTAAGGTCCTCACTAATGCTCATGATAAAATGGAACCATTTTGTTCCCACCTACCCAGTGCTGCAATGCTGAATTGGAACGTGGTTGCACTGTATTTTAATGACGTCACGCGCGCGTGGCTTAACACCTACACTACAGGTCACACAATGGACAGTTGATATGAATCTAGACTCATTACTATGTTAATCCACCTGGTGTGAGTCGGGAGCCTTTGTAAACTTTGTTGAGGTGTGAATTTAAAGTAGTTTTAAATCTATGTGCGTGCTCCTGGTCAAATAGGTTCCTGTACGCCGTGCAAGGCCGTCCCGTGAGCAATGCAACCCTGCACCTACCAGTGACTATCGCTAGGCAGGGGGCAAGATGTAAAAAAACATATTTTGATTTGTATTAACGCCAGAACAATGGCTTCCATTATAGCATGCTAACATTATAGCATGCTAACATTATAGCATGCTAACATTATAGCATGCTAACATTATAGCATGCTAACATTCCAGGAATACAAAATCTGCAGTTTCTATGATGTCACTGGAAGGCGGCGGGTTTCTGAAGTGTCCACATGCAGCCCTCCTCTGAGACACAGACCAATAGACAAAACATTTACCATGTTATGATGAGCATTACTGAGGACCCATTAGATGAAGATAGCTTGAAAATGGGTGAAGTCCTCCTTTAACATCTTAGTGTTGTGCCAGTTATTTGAGGGTCCACTTGTTGCAAGACGCAGGAATCACTGACTGCAGTACAGTTGTCAGTTTTCTCCTTTATTCATTTATTTATGTATTTATCCGTCTCTTCTTCATAAATACCTTTAGATTAAATTCTCAAAACACCCACAGTTTCCCTTTTCTTTATATGTTACCTACAAATGACCCGTTTACTCACTGACCTTTTCTGGTTTCCTGCATGCAGGAGGGAGGGGAGGGGAGGGGAGGGGAGGGGAGGGGAGGGGAGGGGAGGGGAGGGGAGGGGGCTCCTCTCCTCTGCAGCCAACAAAGAAAAGTTGTACACCTCCTCTCCTCTCCTCTCCTCTCCTCTCCTCTCCTCTCCTCTTGCTGTGGAAACTGTGCCATCAGGAAACTCACACCAAACATTAATGTGCCTCTGACGTCAGACACACCAAACTTCAATCGCCCCCTCTCTCTCTGTCTGTCTCTCTCTCTCTCTCTCTCTCTCTCTCTCTCTCTCTCTCTCTCTCTCTCTCTCTCTCTCTCTCTCTCTCTCTCTCTCTCTCTCTCTCTCTCTCTCTCTCTCTCTCTCTCTCTCACACCATCCTCTTCTGACCTCTGTCTCACTTCTCTCTCTCTTTCTTGTAACCTTCTTTATGCCCTGTCTGTCTGTCTGTCTGTCTGTCTCTGTCTGTCTGTCTGTCTGTCTGTCTGTCTGTCTGTCTGTCTGTCTGTCTGTCTGTCTGTCTGTCTGTCTGTCTGTCTGTCTGTCTGTCTGTCTGTCGGTCGGATCGGGTCGGTCGGTCGGTCGATCGGTCGGTCGGTCGGTCGGTCGGGTCGGTCGGGTCGGTCGGTCGGGTCGGTCGGTCGGTCGGTCGGTCGGTTCGGTTCCGTCCGTCTGTCTGTCTGTATGTCTCTCCTTCTATCTGTCAGAAGTGTGAACTATCAGAAGACATGAACAGAGACAGAGACAGACAGACAGACAGAGAGACAGGGAGAGAGACAGACAGACAGACAGACAGACAGACAGACAGACAGACAGACAGACAGACAGACAGACAGACTAAGATGCAGTAGCATGGAAACATCAGTCATGATTTTTTTGTACTCTGCACCTTAATGCACAGGTCTTCAACAGGGGGTCCGGGACCCCTAGGGGGTCCTCAGAGTTACTACAGGGGGTCCGGGACCCCTAGGGGTCCTCAGAGTTACTACAGGGGGTCCGGGACCCCTAAGGGGTCCTCAGAGTTACTACAGGGGGTCCGGGACCCCTAGGGGTCCTCAGAGTTACTACAGGGGGTCCGCCAAATCTTTGTTAGGAACTTTATTTTTATTTTTTTTACATTAACCACTTAAACCCAGCATCCATATTCTGAGGAAAACTTTAGCCAAAAATAGCAGATCTACAAGCTCACAACGCCTCGTGAGCTTCGGCAAAGAGGTTTGGTGTAGTGGGAAAAAAGAGCAGACCATGTACAGAGAGAAAGTTCAAGATGATCGAGTAATGACTGTTTAAGTGGTTAACACATTGTGTGCCAGAGGTTTATTCAAATATTATACGTTCAGTGCCTGCTATTCTTCCATCCACTTACGTTGATACGTTTCGTGCTGTAGAAGCCCCAACGCGGAAGTGCATGTAAACAAAGCGTGCGTGCGAGACGGCGGAGGGTCCCGACTAACGCCTGGAACAATGATATTTCTAACGCGATCCTCCATTGCAGAGTGATCGCCGATCGAAAACGGCTCGCTTCCACCACGTTAAAAATAAATGGAGATATCAAGCTTTTAGTCAAGGAGATAACATTGGAAAGGCCGACCGGAAGGATTTTTGACATGGATCCACATGCGCCCCACGTGGGCCCCATGTATAAAAATAAAATTGGGTCAAAAACGGTCCGTTTTCGGCACTCCTCGTTTGGATTTTCAAAAACGGTCCGGACAGTTTTTGGCACCCGACGTGTTAAATACACATTAACGTCAATCCAAAATACAATGATGATGGTGCTGTCAAACAATGAAGCTATATGGAATCTATGGAAAAGTTGTGCGGGGTCCCTGTTCCATCTCTCTCTCAACTAATGGGCCCTTGTCTGAAAAAACGTTGAAGACCCCTGCCTTAATAATAATAATAATAATAATAAGCTTTATTTGTATAGCACCTTTCATGACATGAAATGCAGCTCAAAGTGCTTTACAGAGCAAGAATAAAATTACAGTTACAACTAATTTAACAATAAAGCAAAAGCATAAAACAACATTAACATAATAGCAAAAGGCAATGAATCAGGCAATACAGTGAGGACATGGGTAACAACACAGAGATTTTAAAATCAACCAAAAAATCTGCTAAAAGCAAGGCAATGGAAGGGTCTTTAATTGTCCGAGCTGCTCCAGTGTGTTCTCCGCATTATGCTGTGTTGTCGAGGCGCTCCCTTTCTTTTCATTTCTTTTCCATTTGTTTTAATTGACACTTGGCTTGGCAATATAAACGTACGTTTGCCCCGTTGAATTGAATTCAACTGAATTGAGAGAAAAGACAAAGAAATCAGGGAAAAACCAAATGTACAGAAAGCGAAGGAATAAAAAGATTAAATTAAGACTGAAACGCACGCGCACGAGCACATACACGCACGCACGCACGCACGCACGCACGCACACACACACACACACACACACACACACACACACACACACACACACACACACACACACACACACACACACACACACACACACACACCGGTTTATATACACAGAGAGGTCTTTTCCAGCTGTTTCCCCAGTCCGCCCAGTGGAGCTGACTGGCAGTGTGGCAGTATAGGGATCACATCACATGCTGCAGCAGCAGTGGTGTGGCGGATGACAAATCATTTCCCAGATCGTGCTCCGCTCCAGAACCAGCAGGAAATTTCCACCCGATTCATATGCGCTGAAAGCTGATTAGCTGTCTGCAGGACGGCAGACGGCAGCTACGCTGGGACCAAGGTGATTGATGGGAGCGAGCCAGTGGGATTAGGCCCCGATCCCACTTTACTTACACACCTGGCACATACTAGACACATTATGTACATGATATCTGCTCTATGTGTCATTATGTACATGATATCTGCTCTATGTGTTCCAATGGAACCAATCTACAGCAGTTATTATTTAGCTCTTGTTAATACTTTTCAATGGTTAATATTCATGAAACCCACTTTTACTTTCACAATGTTTCAAAGACGATCTAAAATGTTTCAAAGTCGTAGAACGTCTATTTTCGCTACTTTGCGCAGTGGTGTAAAGTAACTAAGTACATTTACTCAAGTACTGTACATAAGTACAATTTTGAGGTACTTTTACTTTGCTGGAGTATTTCCAATTTCCAGTACTTTTACTTCTACTCCACTACATCTCAGAGGCAAATATTGTACTTTTACTCCACTACATTTATTTGAAAACTTAAGTTACTTTACTTTGTAGATTTTGATTATTATTACAAAACATATATAAACCACTTCAGCTCTATACATTTCTGCCATTTGAAAATAGCCGATCTACAAGATCACAATGCGTCGCAAAGTGATTTTTCCCGGGGGGAAAAGGCACACCTGCACAGGCACATTCACATTCACACACTGAAATTCATGTTCTATGGCTTTTAAAGTTAAACTGCAATTCAAGTTTGCACAACTCAAGTTAAAGTGACTACACGTCTTGCTATGGGCTCTTGTATACCTACAGTATGGTGGGTTTAGCATTAGCATGCTGCCTAGCTAACATTGTATACCTACAGTATGGTGGGTTTAGCATTAGCATGCTGCCTAGCTAACATTGTATACCTACAGTATGGTGGGTTTAGCATTAGCATGCTGCCTAGCTAACATTGTATACCTACAGTATGGTGGGTTTAGCATTAGCATGCTGCCTAGCTAACATTGTATACGTCCTACAGTATGGTGGGTTTAGCATTAGCTTGCTGCCTAGCTAACATTGTATACCTACAGTATGGTGGGTTTAGCATTAGCATGTTGCCTAGCTAACATTGTATACCTACAGTATGGTGGGTTTAGCATTAGCATGCTGCCTAGCTAACATTGTATACGTCCTACAGTATGGGTGGGTTTAGCATTAGCTTGCTGCCTAGCTAACATTGTATACCTACAGTATGGTGGGTTTAGCATTAGCATGCTGCCTAGCTAACATTGTATACCTACAGTATGATGGGTTTTAGCATTAGCATGCTGCCTAGCTAACATTGTATACCTACAGTATGGTGGGTTTAGCATTAGCATGCTGCCTAGCTAACATTGTATACGTCCTACAGTATGGTGGGTTTAGCATTAGCTTGCTGCCTAGCTAACATTGTATACCTACAGTATGGTGGGTTTAGCATTAGCATGCTGCCTAGCTAACATTGTATACCTACAGTATGGTGGGTTTAGCATTAGCATGCTGCCTAGCTAACATTGTATACCTACAGTATGGTGGGTTTAGCATTAGCATGCTGCCTAGCTAACATTGTATACCTACAGTATGGTGGGTTTAGCATTAGCATGCTGCCTAGCTAACATTGTATACCTACAGTATGGTGGGTTTAGCATTAGCATGCTGCCTAGCTAACATTTTATACCTATAGTATGGTGGGTTTAGCATTAGCATGCTGCCTAGCTAACATTGTATACGTCCTACAGTATGGTGGGTTTAGCATTAGCATGCTGCCTAGCTAACATTTTATACCTACAGTATGGTGGGTTTAGCATTAGCATGCTGCCTAGCTAACATTGTATACCTACAGTATGGTGGGTTTAGCATTAGCATGCTGCCTAGCTAACATTGTATACGTCCTACAGTATGGTGGGTTTAGCATTAGCATGCTGCCTAGCTAACATTGTATACCTACAGTATGGTGGGTTTAGCATTAGCAGTTTGCCTAGCTAACATTGTATACGTCCTACAGTATGGTGGGTTTAGCATTAGCATGCTGCCTAGCTAACATTGTATACCTACAGTATGGTGGGTTTAGCATTAGCATGCTGCCTAGCTAACATTGTATACGTCCTACAGTATGGTGGGTTTAGCATTAGCATGCTGCCTAGCTAACATTGTATACCTACAGTATGGTGGGTTTAGCATTAGCATGCTGCCTAGCTAACATTGTATACCTACAGTATGGTGGGTTTAGCATTAGCATGCTGCCTAGCTAACATTGTATACCTACAGTATGGTGGGTTTAGCATTAGCATGCTGCCTAGCTAACATTGTATACCTACAGTATGGTGGGTTTAGCATTAGCATGCTGCCTAGCTAACATTGTATACCTACAGTATGGTGGGTTTAGCATTAGCATGCTGCCTAGCTAACATTTTATACCTACAGTATGGTGGGTTTAGCATTAGCATGCTGCCTAGCTAACATTGTATACGTCCTACAGTATGGTGGGTTTAGCATTAGCATGCTGCCTAGCTAACATTTTATACCTACAGTATGGTGGGTTTAGCATTAGCATGCTGCCTAGCTAACATTGTATACCTACAGTATGGTGGGTTTAGCATTAGCATGCTGCCTAGCTAACATTGTATACGTCCTACAGTATGGTGGGGTTTAGCATTAGCATGCTGCCTAGCTAACATTGTATACCTACAGTATGGTGGGTTTAGCATTAGCATGCTGCCTAGCTAACATTGTATACGTCCTACAGTATGGTGGGTTTAGCATTAGCATGCTGCCTAGCTAACATTGTATACCTACAGTATGGTGGGTTTAGCATTAGCATGCTGCCTAGCTAACATTGTATACCTACAGTATGGTGGGTTTAGCATTAGCATGCTGCCTAGCTAACATTGTATACCTACAGTATGGTGGGTTTAGCATTAGCATGCTGCCTAGCTAACATTGTATACCTACAGTATGGTGGGTTTAGCATTAGCATGCTGCCTAGCTAACATTGTATACCTACAGTATGGTGGGTTTAGCATTAGCATGTTGCCTAGCTAACATTGTATACCTACAGTATGGTGGGTTTAGCATTAGCATGCTGCCTAGCTAACATTGTATACCTACAGTATGGTGGGTTTAGCATTAGCATGCTGCCTAGCTAACATTGAGGAACATCTTATGAGCGGAGCCATCAATGCCACGTATAACTATTCCATTTGTTGCAGTAAATGGTTTAAATGTGTTTATGACGTGAACGGTCCTGACTGAACTGGTGGAAAAGTGGAAAAAGGGTCCAGAGCCTTGACACATAATCTCAGATTCCTGCTTCATATAAATAACGTCTATTTGAGTCGAATAAATACATAAAAGCAATAAATATAACAAAAGAGTACTAGGGCCAGGCCCTTGAACTTTATTTGTTCTGGGACGCCCAGCGGGGCAGGCCCCGGTGCTGCTCCTCTGTGTGTGTGTGTGTGTGTGTGTGTGTGTGTGTGTGTGTGTGTGTGTGTGTGTGTGTGTGTGTGTGTGTGTGTGTGTGTGTGAGAGCGCTTCACACAGCGAGGGAGGGGGTCCTCCTTCACGCAGCTGTGCAAATCTTACAGAGGCTCGACGAACCTCCGTGCACAAGTATGTGTTGTTGGCCTGTGTGCACACACGTGTGTCTGTGTGTGTGTGTGTATGTGTGTGTGTGCACACACACACGTGTGTCTGTGTGTGTGTGTATGTGTGTGTGTGTGTGTGTGTGTGTGTGTGTGTCCATGTGTGTGTGCTGGCTCGTTCAGGCGTTCCCCCACACCTCTCTGGGTGTATTTCATAGTGTGTCTCTAGACCTCTCTGGGTATCTCATGGTATCTTGGTACCTCTCTGGGTGTATCTCATAGTATAACCTCTCTGGGTGTATCTCATGGTGTGTCTCTAGACCTCTCTGGGTGTATCTCATGGTGTGTCTCTACACCTCTCTGGGTGTATCTCATGGTGTGTCTCTAGACCTCTCTGGGTATCTCATGGTATCTTGGTACCTCTCTGGGTGTATCTCATAGTATAACCTCTCTGGGTGTATCTCATGGTATCTTGGTACCTCTCTGGGTGTATCTCATAGTATAACCTCTCTGGGTATCTCATGGTATCTTGGTACCTCTCTGGGTGTATCTCATAGTATAACCTCTCTGGGTGTATCTCATGGTATCTTGGTACCTCTCTGGGTGTATCTCATAGTATCGCCACACGGCCGGAGGCCCCCTCAAGGAGAACTGGACACGGGGGCCCCAGGTAGCTTGGCGGGGCCAAAACCAACAGCGGGGGGGTCATGAGGGGCAGTGTGCAGGGCCCCCGGCCCAGGGGCCTCTGGCACGTGCCTGCCGCTCCCCTCGGGCTCCTGACCCGGGATGGGGTTACAGGGTTCTGTTTTTGGGGGGGTTGGGGGGGAAGAGGCGGAAAGTAACTAAGTACATTTCGTTGCTGTCGGGCAGAAACCTCTTATCGCCATATTTTTAGCGTCACACAAAAGCATCAAAAGCAGCAGATCTACAAGCTCGAAACGCGGCACGAAGCAACGTGTGTTGAGCTTGTAGATCTGCATCGCATCACGAACCCGGCTATTTTTTTAAGCGTTTGTATACTTTGGTATTTAAGGATATTTTGATGCCATTATTTTTGTACTTTTACTCAAGATTTTTGAATACATGACCTTTACTTGTAAGAGAGTATATATGGTGGTATTTATATTATACTACTTTTACTTAATGTCTCTGTAGGGTGGAAACCACATCAAAACTGTTACTTTTCAGGATTCAAATTCAAAAGATGATACGTCCCAGTTGCATCCATGTGATGTTTTTTTTTGTTATGATCAAGTATAGGTCATTAATTTACCAAAACACATACAAAGTTAGAATATGGAGATAAGAGCTTTCTATCCGACAATCCGACAGCAACGTTAAGCAAAAAAGAAAACAGTACTTTTTCCATCACTGGGTGGGATGGTGTGTTAGGGTGGGGTGGGGGGGGGGGGGGGTACACGACCGCTCCCCGGCCCCTCGGGGACCCCTACACTCACCGGGTTGCCCCCTGGGCCCCCCATCATCAAAGGCTAGGGGGGCGGGCAGGGGGCCCGGTGTGGAGGGGGAACAGAGGTTGTTTTGCTGGGTGGGGTCAGCAGCTGGAGGAGCAGGAGGCGCGTGTGAGGAGAGGAGAGGAGAGGAGAGGAGAGGAGAGGAGAGGAGAGGAGAGGAGAGGAGAGGAGAGGAGTCACTCCTTCAAGACGGAGACCGGAGCGACTTAACGCCTCTGGGCTCGCTGTGGGCGGTGGACTGGAAAGTAACTAAGTACATCTACTGGAAAGTAACTAAGTACATCTACTGGAAAGTAACTAAGTACATCTACTGGAAAGTAACTAAGTACTTCTACTCCAGTGTTGATTTCGTCGACTAAAACTATGACAAGAAATGTTGGTCGACTACCTTTATTCACTGAAGAAAACTAAATATAAACTAAATATAAACTAAGCTATGACGACTCAAACTAAGACTAAATATATTGACTATTTTCATCAACAAATAAAAACTAGACTATAATGTTAGTGAGGATCTAGTGGAGAAGAGATCCAGTAGAACTAAAAGACAAGTCATTTTATGTTTGGTTGTGCTCGGGTGTTGCACTCTGAAAATAGCAGATCTACAAGCTCACAACACGTCGCGTTTAGTCGACTAAATCAACTGTAGATTTAGTCGACTATAATCTTATGATATTAAGTCGACTAAAACTAGACAAAAACTAAAACATTTCAGATGACTAAAATATGAATAAAACTAAATGGAATTTTATTCAAAAGACTACGACTAAAACTAAATACAAATTTGCTGTCAACACTGATCTACTCAAGTACTGTACTTTTCTTTGCAATTCTTGAGGTACTTTAAATATACTTAGGTATCGTATGTACCTTTTTCCAATACTTTGAATACTTCTACTCCGACACATCTTATAGAGGCAAATGTTGTATTTGTTTTATTCCAGAGAACATGTGTCACACAGAGCAGGCCGTATGCTGCCTGGTTGGTAAGAAGAGGCATTTTTCAGTTAAAAAAAAAAAAAAGGATTTCACACAAAAAGGTCTGGGTCTGAAATACATTCACAATTCTACCACAAATGCACATGATTTTCACCCACCGCTAAACTGATATACAGTGGTAGTAAATAACTAAGTGCATTTGCTCAAGTACAGGTACTTAAGTACAATTTTGAGGCACTTTTACTTTACTTGTGTAGGCTATGTTGGCTTTTCGATACTTTATGTACTTCTACTCCACTAAATAAATGTGTAGATTTAGATCATTACAAAACAACAAAAATACAGTAAATTTAACGTGCAATTAATTCCTATTTCCACTGAGCTTGTAGATTGGCTATTTTCCTGTATACGACACTATAGCACGATGTATAAATCAGGCATAAGGTGGATGAAAGAGCCCTTGTGAGGGACACACACTTACTTCTACCTGCATTTCAAATCTAGAATCATAAGAACATATTTAACTACAGCTCTTGGGAAAAGTGAACGCCTATAAACTATTGGCCTCGACCTATCAGCCCAGTGGAACTTTACCTTAAGTGCAGTTTGATGATGTAACAGCATTGATTTCTGCCCCTATCTCGGCGAGCTAATAACTCACGCAGTATTAAAAGTCATGCTTTGGTGGAATTCCCCTTTAGGAGCTGAGCCGTTATACAGCCTCACAGAGACCTGAGGTGACCATTTATATACACACCTTATCAGCTTGTATTAGTTGTGAATGTTTCACACTTTTTTATTTCCTTTTGACTTTATGTTTATCATCAGTTTAGTTTGAACCTCTTAAACCCTCTACTCTACTAAAACAGTTTTAGACCAAGGACCCCTTAGATGATGAAGCAGGGACCCCCTACTATATATTGTATAGAATTGTGTTGCAGATTGGCCTAACATATTTTCAGATGGAGGCCAATTAATACATACTAATGTGTGGGGTCCACTGCGCTACATCAATGGGATAATATTTTATTGTGATGAATCATACACCTTTTATTTTGTATTCTTTTCAAAACCTTTAACCTTTGACTGTACTATAGCTGTACTGTTAATAGCGGTGTTAATAATAAAGTATTCAACCAACCATTCTCCTCTATATCAGTGCTAAGCTAACTGTCTCTATAACTCCACAACAAATATGATAGTTTTGCCACCACACACACAAAGCTGTGGTGGGTCAAGAGGGCAGCGCTGCAAACAAGCTGCTGTGTCTGTTCTGTGTTTGGACAAGAAGGATTTGTCCCGGAAAGGACCGGCGATCCTTCATCCTTCCTGCAGGGTGTTTGTTTTGCTCTGGGAGCTCCCACCACCATGGCTCCTGGGTTGCCAGATCTTGCGGGTGAAACACGCGGCCAGGTCTACAAAAAAAAAAACAAGCCCAAAATAAGCAACTAAAGGTCGCGTGATGACACACACACACTACAAGCTCTGAGCTTGTAGATCTGCTATTTTCACAAAAAATAATTGAGGAAGAAAGTGAAATATTTGGAATATATTGGAATATAAACATTGTAAAACACATATCTTGTATGGGGGTCGGCTGGCACAAAATATTTTCAGATGGACGTCCTTGACATGAAAATATGTGAGGCACCACCGGTCTAAACAATAGTGACAGCAAGGCCAAATAAGCAACTAGCCCAACCAAACGCAGAGAAACAAGCCCAAAGTCGCTTATAATAAACGAACATGGCAACACTGTCTGGAGCTCCCGCCATGCAGCTCCCCACCTCAGCCTGTTTACACTTCCTTTTGTTTCAATCGCTCCCATTTTTTATTTTCCCAAAAACATTGAATAATTGTCCGTTTTTAGCCTCTTCTTGTTTTTTGGGGACAATGTGGCGGCTTGTTTTCAGGGCTATAAATATGTCTCCATGCTGCACTTTGGACGGACGTCCTTCCTCCATCACTTGAGGGCGTCCAATTAGCTCAGTGGGAGTCATGGGGTCATGTTTAAGTGTGTAGAAGAGTGTGTGTGTCTGTCTGTCTGTCTGTCTGTATGTCTGTCTGTCTGTCTGTCTGTCTGTCTGTCTGTCTGTACATGTATGTACAGTATGTGTCTAAACTCGGCCACACGTAGCGCTGACACTAGGCCAAAGGAAGTACATCCCAGATTATTTAACACAAATTGTGAATATATAAACGTGTGTGTTTTGAGCATTTCTTTTTTTATTTTATTTTTTATTTAGTTTTGGGAATCCACGTGTGTGTGTGTGTGTGTGTGTGTGTGTGTGTGTGTGTGTGTGTGTGTGTGTGTGTGTGTGTGTGTGTGTGTGTGTGTGTGTGTGTGTGTGTGTGTGTGTGTTGTGACACACATTATAATACTGTATACAGTATTATATTATAATACTGTATATAGTATTATATTATAATACTGTATACAGTATTATATTATAATACTGTATACAGTATTATATTATAATACTGTATACAGTAGCTAAAATCTGACACAGATGCTTTCCCAGATTGAATGGGTTAAATATATTTTGATGCCAATACTATTATACTTTTAATACTTCATCCACCACTGGCTGCTCAGTCATGCACGCTCATGCTCCGCGCGCACGTGTGTGTGCACGCCTGTGGGCGTGCGTGTGCTCGCTCAGTGGTGGATGCTCCGGAACCACATAGAGGAACCTCCGCGCACGCACGCACGCACGCACGCACGCACGCACGCACGCACGCACGCACGCACGCACGCACGCACGCACGCACGCACGCACGCACGCACGCACGCACGCACGCACGCACACACACACACACACACACACACACACACACACACACACACACACACACACACACACACACACACACACACACACACACACACACACACACACACACACACACACACCCACACCCACACCCACACCCACACACCCCGGGAAGTGTGATTATATTAGTCAGCTTCCTCATTCTGAGGAAGTCATGTCCGACACGCTACGCTGCTGACTCATTCCTGGAAGTGACGGTGCAAACGTCACCAAGACTTCTTCAGAATGACACTGTATATCATCTCTGTCGGACAGAAACCTCTCATCTCCATATTCTGTATATTCTAACTGTTTTGTGTTTTTTCGTACATTAACGCCTACTTGATCATACTACAGTGTCACACAAACGCATCAAAAGTAGCAGATCTACAAGCTCGAAACGCGGCGCGAAGCGACGCGTTTCGAGCTTGTAGATCTGCTACTTTTGCTATTTTTGAATTTGAATCCTGAAAAGTGACAGTTTTGGACATATGAGGTTTACACCCGACAGAGACCATATACCACACATTATGCAACCTCACACAGACACTGCCGTTGACGTCACACAGACACTGCCGTTGACGTCCAACGTCTCACCTCAGTTTCCTTTAACCCCTTGGTGACTCATCCACACTGCGGTCACTTTCTCAGAATGTTAGCCTTTACACACTTCTGTAGAAGTCACACTCTGCTTCCTGGTTTCAGTGGTGGACATTACAGTCATTTAGCAGACGCTTTTATCCAAAGTGACTTACAGTAAGTGCATTCAACATAGGCAGGCAAGAAAGCTACTAATCACCAGAAGTCTTAAGTGCATTCTCTTCTAAAACAAGCAACTAAGAGCATACCTAGCGCTAAGGTAAAAGTGCAATATATCAGCTACCTACTTTCTTAAACAGATGAGACAAATAGGAAGGTCAAATGAGCAAGAGCTAAAACAAATAAGTGTATCAAATAAACAAGATCCAATAAAACAAGAGCTCGTACAAATAATTGACAACAAGTAGGCCAGGCTAAGAGGAAGGGTCAGGATAGTGTTTCCTGAAGAGGTGGGTTTTCAGCCTGCAGTGAAAGATGGGCAGTGACTCTGCTGTCCTGACGTCAGTGACTCTGCTGTCCTGACGTCAGTGACTCTGCTGTCCTGACGTCAGTGACTCTGCTGTCCTGACGTCGGTGGGGAGTTCATTCCACCACTGTGGGGCCAGAACAGAAATGCTGTGACTTTTTGGACAAAGTACTCACAGTACTTGAGTCTAGATCAGGGTTTCTCAAAGTGGGCGTCGTGGCACTAGGGTGCCATGACACAAGTCCAGGGGTGCCACAGAGAATGCTTTGATAATGATTTGGAATGTTTCAATATCACTTCAGTTTAACCACTTTGTAAAACCAACCTGAGGTGCACTGTACATGATGCCTTCTTGTTTTGATCTACGCCAAATCCCTTCGTCAAAATTGGCCGATCTACAAGCTCACAATGCGTCCCAACGGGACGGGTTGTGAGCTTGTAGAGACCCCTGTTACTGAACAAACGCTCTATAGCAAAGCTGTTACGTTTTTAACAAAAAAAAAACTATTTGTTTTAACCCAAAATAAATATCACTTACTCTACGTTTAAAAATTCAGACCTAATTCCACCAAGAGACAACAAAGGCACACCCACAAAGCCACACCCACAAAGACACACCCACAAAGCCACACCCACCCAGACACGCTATAATTATTACAGGTAAACGCTGCAGAGAAATGGATCGTGACGGATTCCATTTGATCTGGTAAAGATATTAACCCATTCAAACCGGGAACACAACTCTGTACCACTTTAACCATTAGTTTTATACTTTGGGCTATTTAAGAAATAGCATATCTACAAGCTCATAACGAGCTTGTAGATCTGCTATTTTTGAAAAATCTTAAAAAATCGTGCAAATCTTTGAATATATATTTTTAAAGCAAACATTCTAAACTCAAATCTTTGCTTCTGGGGGGGGTCCCTGGAACAACATATTTTGAGATGGGGGTCCGCGGCCAAATCACATCATTTTGGGGGGCCTTGACATGAAAAAGTTTGAGAACCACTGATTTAAGACATTTGTAGAATCCCCCAGAAGCAAAGATTTGGAGATACAAATGTTCAGCTTTTAAATATATATATATATATATTCAAAGATTTGCACAAATTTTCACGATTTTTCAAAAAAAATTGCAGATCATACAAGCTCATAGCGCGGCACTCGGTGCCGCGCTATGAACTTGTAGATCTGCTATTTTTGAATAGCCCAAAGAAATCTAACAGGACAGAGATGCGTCCTCGGATTGAAGGGGATAATGGAACACATTACGGCTCTGGTGGAGCGCGTGGTCGGTGGGTTCGTGGGTTCGGGGGCACCGTGGCGGTGACGTGGGCGTGGCCTGTAGAGTGGCGTGTTGTGTGACACGTTTGTTATTCCCTCCATTACAAAACCACACACCAGCGGTGGTGGAAGAAGTACTCAGATTTATTTGACTTAAAGGGACTACACCATGAATTTTAACTTTTTCTTCTTTTTTGTGTGTTTTTGGTCTCCCCTACCTCTCTCCTATCCTCAAAAATACCCCAGTTTGAACACTCAGGCTTTCACAGCAAATCTGGGGTTTTCTGTAAATTGGTCTAAAAACAGGTCAAACTGATTTGGTCCCCCTGCCTACGTCACGTCAGGGAACAATTCCTCCCGTTTTTCAGTTCCAACCAGAAAAAATTAAATAAAAAATAAAAATATAAATTTATTTTTTTCTTATTTTTTTCTTATTTTTTTAAAAACTTTTTCCACACATAACCAGGAGATAACATGCATACAAACTGGCTCAATAGCGCCCCATGTCAAACAGGACAATGTGGTATTGCAGGTGAAAGTGCTTTATAAGCCAGAGAGAAGTTAGTTGGAATGAGTATATCTGAGGCTTGATTTAGGCTCAAACCTTTTGAAAAACGTTTGAGGGACATAAACAATATGATATTAAATATTATTATTATTTTTTAAATTCATGGTGTAGTCCCTTTAAGTAAAAGTAGAAATACCACAATGTAGAAATGCCTCTGTTACAAGTAATAGTACAAAAGTATTAGCATCAAAGTACACAATTTTTTTCCCGAAAACGCACAGTGATCCTGTGTCTAGGTGAGACTTGACCTTTGACACGATCTAAATGTCTCAATAGAAGAGCAGGGAGACCAAATACAACCACCCCAATTATATAAGTTATATTGTATTAACATACTCTACCATACAGGTTACAGAATGGACAAAATTACATTTTATTCGTATGTTTTTTTTTACATAATGCCGCTTTAATGTGTAATAAATAAGAAAATCAAACATATAATAATTGTAACGGGAGTAAAAAGTGCAATATTTGCCTCTGAAATGTGGTGGAGTAGAAGTACAAATTAAACACAAAACAAAATGGAAATACTCAAGTAAAAGTAATAGTACCTTGAAATTGTACTTAGTTACTTTCCAGTGCTAAAGAGGCCACCGTTTGGTGGCATAACCCCCCCCCCCCCCCCCCCCCTCCATTCACCCAGCAGAACATTACACAACGTGGTCACGCGCCACTCATCCAGATGAGTCAGGTCATCT
>NC_137610.1:56590636-56601172 GCF_963280865.1 Gymnoscopelus braueri
ACTTAGATAAAACTATCTTACAAAAACATAGGACCCTCTCCACCCCCCCCCCTCTCTCTCTCTCTCTCTCTCTCTCTGTGTCATTGTCTCTCTCCCTATACTCCCTGTGAAACTAGTATCTGATGCTCAGTGATTACATGGCGTTCCTGTTTGCTATGGTTAGAAATCATAAAGATGATGATTAGCATCTAGGGAATGTCTGGCCCTCAAAAACACACCAAAACACAACCCCACGGCCATGACACACATACCTGACATACCGCACACAATACACACACACACCATGCTATTGTGTGTGTGTGTGTGTGTGTGTGTGTGTGTGTGTGTGTGTGTGTGTGTGTGTGTGTGTGTGTGTGTGTCTGTGTGTGTGTGTGTGTGTGTGTGTGTGTGTGTGTGTGTGTGTGTGTGTGTGTGTGTGTGTGTGTGTTTGTGCGCATATGTGTGTGCGCACGTGAAGACAGTAGCAGCTTTCGAGGCGCCGCTGGCTAACACAGGATAGTACATTTACTCAAGAACTGTACTGGAGTACAATGTTCAGGTTGAGAATTTCATTTTTTTTAAACTTAACACAACAAATATTATACTTTTGACCCCCTTTTGTCCTTGGGGGGTTCCAGGGGGTCCCCAGCTAAATGTGTTGACACAGCATCACAATAATTTTAAACACTTTATCCATATTGTTGGCTAATTCAAAACATTTTACTTTTCTCTTTTTAATCTTGAAAGTATTAAGAAAAGAAAAGGTTCCACAGGCCATGTCAATGTGGGGGTCCTTCACTTGAAAAATTATGAGAACTACTGCAATACTTTGACCTGTAACAGAGTGTTATTATATTGTGGTATTTGTCAATACTTTGACCTGTAACAGAGTGTTATTATATTGTGGTATTTGTCAATACTTTGACCTGTAACAGAGTGTTATTATATTGTGGTATTTGTCAATACTTTGACCTGTAACAGAGTGTTATTATATCGTGGTATTTGTCAATACTTTGACCTGTAACAGAGTGTTATTATATTGTGGTATTTGTCAATACTTTGACCTGTAACAGAGTGTTATTATATTGTGGTATTTGTCAATACTTTGACCTGTAACAGAGTGTTATTATATTGTGGTATTTGTCAATACTTTGACCTGTAACAGAGTGTTATTATATCGTGGTATTTGATGTTAATGTAGACGGTGTGAGCAGCCAGATGAGTGAATAGTTTTGAGGGTCTTATCAGTTGTTGTGTCTGCTGAGGCGGGTGGGACCACCGTACCACCTCTGTTAGAGGATGGAATGTAGGGCTGGGCACTTTACCCACAATATATATCATATCATATCATATCATATCATATCATATCATTGCTGTCGGGCAGAAACCTCCTATCTCCATGTTTTAACCTTTTTGTTATTTTTTTTTATGAATTCCCCTACTTGATCATTCTACGGGTCACACAAGACCATCCAAGCATCCAAAATAGCAGATCTACAAGCTGTAAAGCTGTTTTGAGCTTATATATTATGATTTGTTGTGCATGGTGGCATATAGAAATGGTGAAAATAGCTTGGGACATAAAACTGTGTGGATAAGATTTCATATCCACACAAAATGATGGATGAAATATCAACAAAGACTCAAACTAAGGACTTTTTCTTTATGATTTTAGCTCATTTAAGTTTTGCAAACACACAAATATCAGTTAGTAAGACTTTTTGTTGTTGTTGCCTAGTTTTTATTTTTATTTCATGTAACAGCAGTTTTTCGTCTCAATTCTAGTTTTGGTTCCTCATTAGTTTTAGTTAACCCATTCAATCCGGAGACGCATCTCTGTCATTTTAGATTTATTTGGCTATCCAAAAATAGCAGATATACAAGCTCATAGCACTCGGTGCCGTGCTAGGAGCTTGTAGATCTTTTTTTTTTTTTATCGTGAAAATTTGTGTAAATAACTTTTTTTTTAAAATATGTTGTTCCAGGGACCTCCACAGAAGCAAAGATTTTAGTTACAAATGTTCGCTTTAAAATATATATATATTCAAAGATTTGCACACATTTTCACGATTTTTCACAAAATAAATAGCAGATCTACAAGCTTGTATATCTGCTGTTTTTGAATAGCCAAAGACATCCTAAAATGACACACATGCATTCCCTTCCCGGTCTTAATAGGTTAAGTATAAAAACCCTACCCCCCCCCCCCCCTGGCTGCAGAGCCGTGGTCCCAGCCAAGCCTCCATGGCTCTCAGGTCTGCCACTAAACTCCATGCAGCAACAGAACGGCAAAGAAACAGAAACAGAAAAGCCACCATAATAAAAACAAGTCACAGCGGAGTCAGAGTGGGACCGCCACCGACACTATATTTGGAAGCAGACGAGTGGGCGACAACAAGCTTTTTACCCCCTTAACCCCCCCCTTCCCCCCCCCCCCTTCTCTCTCTCTGTCTCTCTGTCTATGAGGCCAGCTGTGGTCATATAGCATAATAAGGCTCTCTTAGTAGTTTTACTACAGTAGAGAGAGAGAGAGAGAGAGAGAGAGAGAGAGAGAGAGAGAGAGAGAGAGAGAGAGAGAGAGAGAGAGAGAGAGAGAGAGAGAGAGAGATGAGAGAGAGAGAGAGAGAGAGAGAGAGAGAGAGAGAGAGAGGGGGGCAGGGGGGAGGTCTGGGCCACTCCCACCCCAGCCAGCGCCCCTACTACCATCAGCTGGCACATATGCCGCGCCACGCCAGGCCCTGGCTGGCACCGGGCACCCGCACCACTGTCTGGACAGGCCAGACAGCTGGAGGGGCACACACACACACACACACACACACACACACACACACACACACACACACACACACACACACACACACACACACACACACACACACACACACACACACACACACACACACACACACACACAACCCAACTCCACCTCAAAGGCCCATTCTGTCTGTCTATCTGTCTGGGGACGCACACACACACACACACACACACACACACACACACACACACACACACACACACACACACACACACACACACACACACACACACACAATGTAAACACGGGTTGGAGCCAGTTGTTTGGGTACAGTAAGGGGAATGAAAGTTGGTTTGTGTGTGTGTGTGTGTGTGTGTGTGTGTGTGTGTGTGTGTGTGTGTGTGTGTGTGTGTGTGTGTGTGTGTGTGTGTGTGTGTGTGTGTGTGTGTACCCGCCCACCCTTTGGCATGTAATTGGCCTTGTAACAATGATCCACACAAACTGTAATAAGAAAATGATATTAATACCAGGATTAGATCCTCATTGCTTAGAAGACTTCATATTGTAATGAGTGAAATACATGTTATATATATTTATTATATTATTCACTACTTGTGCACATGTATACAGCTCACATGTGCTATTTCGTTGTTGTCGGGCAGAAACCTCTTATCTCTATATTTGAACTGTGTTTTTTCGTAAATTAACGCCCTACTTGATCATACTGCAGCAGTAAAACAAAAATTAGCAGATTTACAAGCTCGAAACGCGGCGCAAAGCGACACGTTTTGAGCTTGTAGATCTGCTACTTTTGCTGTATTTGAATTTGAATCCTGAAAAGTAACAGTTCTGGACATGTGAGGTTTCCACCCGACAGAGACAGAGTTTTGGAAAGGAACTTTACTCGAGTATTGTACTTTAAGTGCAATTTTGAGGCACTTTTACTTTGCTTTAGTATTTTAGTACGTCAATTTTTAAATACTAAAAACTTTGACTTCTCTACATCTCAGAGGTTTTTTTTTTTACTTTTTACTGCACAAAGAATATTTGAAAAATGTATTATCGTTACAAAACATACATGAACCCACTTAGATTCAGCTTTGTCTTTTGCTGTTGTTGTCAACAGACGTGATTGATATTAACCCATTCAGACCTTCTAGACGTCTTGTACATCTGCTATTTTTGAAAAAATTGGAAAAATGTTTGAACATTTTTGAATAATTTAGATTTTTTTTAGATTTACATTTATTTGACATAAATCTTCTCTTCTGGGGGTCCCTGGGGGTCCCTGGCACAATTTTGGTTCAGATGGGGGTGAACACAAAAGTTTGAGAAGCACTGTTTCTGCATATTTGCCAAACATTTGGCCTATGATGCCATGCTGGCCATGCAGGGACGCTCTAGTCCTCACGTTGGGGTTAATAAATCATTTGGCAGAACAGATGGCAGTCCGTGCCGCCCGGTGACATTCCTGTAGCTTAATAAGCCGTTAGTAGCCGGCGCGTTAGTCACCCCTAACCTACTACAAAGTATTGGCACCCTCCCTGTCATTCATAATATCACCCTGACTCCTCTTTGAGCACCGAGGAACAAAGACACAGTCAGTGTGCAACGTAAGCAAAGTAACTTACTTTAGTAACATTCTGAGGTACTTTTACTTGAGTAATTACATTTTTCAACAGCCTACTTTTATACTTCTACTCTGTTACATCTCAGAGGCATCTCAAATATTGTGCTTTTTATGTCACTACAGTTATTTGACTTAACTTAGTTAGTAGATTTAGATGAAATAATACAAAACGCACATTAACCACTTACTAATATTAAGGCTTTCACCAACTAGTCGACTAGACGACTAGTCGACTAGTATAACCACTAGTCGACCTTGTTGGTACTAGTCAAACAGTTGATACAAAAAATAAATACAAAATAACGTTGTTTTATTCATTCCCCCCCCCCCATTTTGTAATGCCATAGTAATGACCCATTACTATTATTATTATCCTCCTGCCTTTATTTTTTTATCCAAAGGGGGTCAAAGTATGCCCAATAATAGCCTATTATTGAGCAATAACCCCCTTTTGAGGATCCTTGGAGACACTGCTGTGCTGCTGTGCCAGAAGCGCTTCCCTGAAAACGGCATAAAAATAAAGGCAAGAGGATAATAATAATATAGTAATGGCATAAAAATAATTATAATACCGACTCTAGTCGACTACCACTGGGTCAAATTAGTCGACCAGTAAAAATCTCTAGTCGTGAAAGCCCTAACTAATATAACCACTTTATACTTCAGCTATATTTAACGTGATGTGTTGTGAGCTTGTAAATCAGCTATTTTCAAAATAAATCTCTTGCGTTAAAAAAAAAGACTACTTTTACTTGGTTCTGTATCGTCTCTGTCGGAAACCTGTCCAAAAGGTCTCTGTCGGGGGGAAACCTGTCCAAAAGGGTTACTTTTCAAGATTCAACTTCAAAATTAGCAGATCTACAAACTCAAAACGGGTCGCTTCAAGCCGCGTTTGGAGCTTGCAGATCTGCTATATTTTTGATAATTTGGTGTGACGTTGTAGTATGATCAATTAGGGCGTTAATTTACTAAAAAAGTTAAAACATTAAACATTAAAACGAGATGAGGGTTTCTGCCTGACAACAACGATATACAAAAAAAGAATAAAGTACAACAGAGTATTGGCACGCTCCCTGTCATTCATAATATCGTCCTGACTCGTCTTTTGAGTGCAGAGACAAAGCCACAGTGTGGGGGGGACGGGGGGGGGGAGGGGGGGACGAGGTGGGGGGACGTGGGGGACGGGGGGACGGGGGGGGAGGGGGGGGACGGGGGGGACGGGGGGGACGGGGACTGGGGACGGAGGCGCTGTAGTAAACATGGCACCATCCCTGGTGGCAGCCACCGTGCCACGCTGGCTGCCACAACAGCATGGCATGGTGTTGGGGGGTGGGCGTGGTGGGGGGGTTTAGGGGCATTTGGTTTGGTGTCGGGTCGGTGGCAGCTGGCTGTGTGGAGGGACGGGGGGACGGGGGAGGGTTAGGGGAGAGCCCCACCTCGACTATAAAGGGTCTCCTGTTTGGGGGTCCCCTCTCCACCCTCCACCCCCCCTTGTAAGGGCCACACCCTGGATGCACATACACTTAGGCACGCACACACACACACACACACACACACACACACACACACACACACACACACACACACACACACACACACACACACACACACACACACACACACACACACACGCACGCACACTTACTGTAAAAACAGCCCATTAGTTTGAAACCACAGAGACAATGAGACACACACACACCGCACCCACACACACACACACACACACACACACACACACACACACACCGCACACACACACCGCACCCACACACACACACACACACACCGCACCCACACACACACACACACACACACACACACACACACACACACACCGCACACACACACCGCACCCACACACACACACACACACACACACACACACACACACACACACACACCGCACCCACACACACACACACACACACACACACACACCGCACCCACACACACACACACACACACACACACACACACACACACACACACACACACACACACACACACACACACACACACACACACACACACACACACACACACACACACGCAAGTGGTGCATGTGTTACTTCCCTTTCATATTGATACCATGGCTGTGCCAGTAAGCTGACCACCAGTCTAGTGAGTGTGTGTGTGTGTGTGTGTGTGTGTGTGTGTGTGTGTGTGTGTGTGTGTGTGTGTGTGTGTGTGTGTGTGTGTGTGTGTGTGTGTGTGTGTGTGTGTGTGTGTGTGTGTGTGTGTTATTGACATATTGTGGTGTAGTATGGCATCATGCTGTTGATTGTGGTGATTGACTCATGTGGCAGAGGAAATAGTACTGTCTGCTTTTATTATAAATGTGCTCATAAATCCATCCATGTGTGTGTGTGTGTGTGTGTGTGTGTGTGTGTGTGTGTGTGTGTGTGTGTGTGTGTGTGTGTGTGTGTGTATATACTATAGACGGTCCTGATCACATAGAACTCAATTCAAAAGTACAAATGACTAAGTACATTCATTTAGAAATCCCCACCCAAAATAAATAGGTTAATAATAAAATGGTGTATTTATATACAGTTTCACCTTTATCCATCTGCGATGCATTGAGAGCTTGTAGATCTGCGTATTTTTGCAGGCGACACCATTGTTTTTGTCGCTTCGCGCCACGTTTTGAGCTTGTAGATCTGCTACTTTTGATGCTTTTGTGTGACGCTGTAGAATGATCAAGTAGGAGTTAATTTACCAACAAACTCAAAAAGTTAAAATATGGAGATAATAGGTTTCTGCCCGACAACAGCGATAATATAGTTCGACACCGGCCTGCGTGCGTGCGTTTGCGTGTGCGTGTGCGTGTGTGTGTGTGCGTGTGCGTGTGCGTGTGTGTGCGTGTGCGTGTGTTTATTTGTGCACGGGTCACCACACTGGGGACCAGTAAGCAGCTAACTACCAGCTGTCTTCAAGGACAAATGCTCCAACAAGCAACTGCTACCTCCATCTTTACTACAACACCCCCCTCTCTCTCTCTCTCTCTCTCTCTCTCTCTCTCTTTGTCCCCTGTCTCTCTGTCCTAGTTTTCTCTCTGACTGTCTCTTCAGATTGACACTCATTTTTACAGGTGAGCTCCATGAAATAAAAGCGGTTCTGATGGTTTTCATGTTAGACTCATGGTGTTAAGATGTTTTTTATATGAAACAATAAATGATACTATAGGCCTAGCGTGTGTCCAAATTACGCCGCACTCCTGGGTAAGGCTGCGCCCCTTGAACCCGCGTCCAAACACGGCCCTCCCCCACGGCCGTCCTCTATGAGAACACAGTTATATATCTTACATTAGTTAGTAATGTAAGTTATATACAACTTACATTACATAAACGCCAGGTGGGCTGTCTTAGTTCTTTTAGATGGCTTTTTAAAACACCCTTCTGTTTTCTGCTGCCTTTCACAGTTATATAAGTTCTCTTCTGGACGATATTCCAATTAATGCAAGTTTAGTCTGAAGTTATTGCGCTTTTTAGTCTTGCTAAATTGTAGGATAATATTAAGTAGGTCTATATGCCACCCAATGTAATATACAATGTAGAATGGAGGCGCCTATATAACGCCCGCATCTTTCTAAATAATTGACATCATCCTCATCATCTTTCTGCTATCATATTGTGAAGTAAAAATAGTTATAGAGCTACGCCTAGTATCACTTCTACAAATCATTTGCATTCAACTAAAAGGCAGCAGCAAACAGAGGGGTGTTTTAAAAGAACTAAGAGTGGTTTATGCGTCATCACCAGTGGTGCACATAACTTTTTAGGTCTAGTACTCAGAAGAGCATGTGACTTGGTGCGCACAAAATAAATGGTCCCGTGCCATTTTGTCGGGGGTGAGGGGGGGGGGGGGGGGAATTCAGCACGGTGCCCACCGGACAGTTTTGTCAACGGGGGGGGGGGGTGCTGCACGAGAGAAAAGGACGCTCTGCTTCCAAATTCGAATTCAAAGCCAATTTTCGCCGTTTCTTTTTCTCTCACGCCGTTTGGTGAAGCCCCCAAAGTTGGTGCCCTGTGCTGCGCTGTTTTTATCCGTCAGATTGGGACGTTCACGGCATATTTTTGCACCATTACGGTGCGTTCATCATCGGTGACGAGTGCCTCTAACAGCCGCTGCTGGCTGCGTGCACGCAGCGAGGCAATGCGAGGCGATGCGAGACACGAGTGGCTGAGATGCGAGTGGCTTCAGGAAGTAAATTCCTAGCCTCGATCTCCAGGCTTTTATTTTTTAGTTTTGCTAAAAAATAAAAGCTTGGAAATTCCTGTCCCAGCTGTTGGTACGCAAAAGCGCCTCGCGTCGTCTGATGTGCCACGCATTATTTATTTTGGGTGCGCATGCGCACCTGCGCACCAGTTATGTGCACCCCTGGTCATCACCTTGATATATAACTGTGTTATGTATATATATATATAACTGCCTGTTAGCCTATGTTCACATAGAGGACGGCCGTGGGGCATCGCTGTCACTCAAGATGGCCATGGGGGCGTGTTTGGGTTCAAGGGACACAGCCTTAACCAGGAGTTTGGAGTCATTTGGACACGCATAGGCCTACTATACTATACCATGCTATGATATGCCATGCCATGCCATGCCATGACACACGCATAGGCCTACTATACTATACCATGCTATGATATGCCATGCCATGCCATGACACACGCATACTTTAGGCCTACTATACTATACTCCATTGGCTCCACCGTTGGAGCCAATAGAGCAGACGCACTAGCGCAATACTGCAATACCAGATTTGGCCACCAGGCATCTGTGGCTTCAATCCGCGGTTCTGGGGGCTTGGATGTGATGTGATGCTATGCTATGCTATGCTATGCTATGCTATGCTATGCTATAGAGCCAATCCTCCCACAGTTTTTCTGGTCATATTATATCAAATGGACTGGATATATTATATTATTATTATATATACATATTATATCAAATGGACTGGATATATTATATTATTATTATATATACATATTATATCAAATGGACTGGCTTCATGGGGAATCGTGTGCTTGTGTTGTATTTTGCAGAGTGAAATGTTAGACTTGGTTGACCAGGGTCCCCCTGGGTCCCCCAGGGTCCCCCAGGGTCCCTCAGGAGGATTTTTCAACCGTACATAAAGTGAAATTAATAAATAAAAGTCAACACAAAAGTAACCAGTAGTAATATGTAGTAGAATGTAACTTATTACTTTTATAAGTAACTAAGTTACTTGATTTGAAAGCAGTTACCAGTAACTATAGCTAATTACTCATTTATTCACGCAGCAGACCCCCGGTTCAAATCCCGGGGACACAAAACTCTTAGCTTTAAGCACATTCCTCACACACAGCACACTCTGAGAGTGTACCAAATGGAACCAAATGGACCTGCAACGTTACATTTAGCACCCTCCCCAAGGAACCCTGAGGGTCCCTGGATCCCCCCACTGTGAGGAACACTGATCCCCCCACTGTGAGGAACACTGATCCCCCCACTGTGAGGAACACTGATCCCCCCACTGTGAGGAACACTGATCCCCCCACTGTGAGGAACACTGATCCCCCCACTGTGAGGAACACTGATCCCCCCCACTGTGAGGAACACTGATCCCCCCACTGTGAGGAACACTGATCCCCCCACTGTGAGGAACACTGATCCCCCCACTGTGAGGAACACTGATCCCCCCACTGTGAGGAACACTGATCCCCTCACTGTGAGGAACACTGATCCCCCCACTGTGAGGAACACTGATCCCCCCACTGTGAGGAACACTGATCCCCCCACTGTGAGGAACACTGATCCCCTCACTGTGAGGAACCCTGATCCCCCCACTGTGAGGAACCCTGATCCCCCCACTGTGAGGAACACTGATCCCCCCACTGTGAGGAACACTGCCATAATTCATGTCCTCGGGCTTTGTTTATGCAGCACGTTTGTTTTGTTTGCAGTTACATCTCACATCTCTCAATGTGAGGAACGCTAATGGGCGCCCGACGCAACATCAAAGCCTCTCGCCCGCCCCACAGGCTCGCTCGCTCGTTGTCTCAATTTATGGCTGGCATTTTTTTTCTTTTACTATGAAAGATCAAGCAGGGTTTCCCACACAGATATGTATGGAAAATACATACACAGCCCAGGCACGCATACAGTATACATACGTATACACATAGAC
>NC_137610.1:56601372-56623802 GCF_963280865.1 Gymnoscopelus braueri
AGCACGCACGCACGCACGCACGCACGCACGCACGCACGCACGCACGCACGCACGCACGCACGCACGCACGCACGCACGCACGCACGCACGCACACACACACACACACACACACACACACACACACACACACACACACACACACACACACACACACACACACACACACACACACACACACACACACACACACACACACACACACACAGGGCTGTGTGGTAGAGAGAGACAGGAAATGAAGCGAGAGGACAGGGAGGGAGGAAGAAAGACGTGCCAAACAAGGCGGCCATCGTCAGACGACAAGTGGGGATGTTGCCATTATGTTGTTCTAATCTAATGGGCCATCCGTTCAACCCACACCACACCCCAAAGCCAATCAAACAATATACTGTAAGAATATAAGCATTATGCTCATACTGTATTTTTTTAACTGCCTCTATCAGTGGTTGTCAAACCCCCCCCTCCCCCCTCTCCGATTTGATTTTATCTCTGGAACCCCAATACAATTCACATATGATTCTGAGAGTTTATTAATTTGCACTCTCAGAGTTACAGTCCTATAAGGACCCAAGGACCCCTGGGGTTCCTTGGAGCCCACCATGAAATAAATGTTTCTCTCTTGTCCTGGCAAATAGAGATAGGCTAAACTTCTTTAGTAACATTTCTCTTTACGTTTCCTCTATTAGCTGTAATTTCCTGTGTACCTCTACTAGTGAAACCTAACGCCCATGTTCCCACCGGACAGCAGGTGGCGCTATTCTTTTACGGTAATACTCTAGATAGAATCCAGAGTCCAGTTTGTTCTCCAGTAGATTATAGGAAACTCATGGCTAAAACACACTTTACCTAGACATGGGATATTATATATTTGAAAATTGCCGATCTACAAGCTCACAACGCTTCGCGACCCATTGTGAGCTTGTAGATCTGCTATTTACAAAAAAAAATTGAGGGGGAAAAAGTGCAAAATGTGGAATATTTTTGGAATACAAATGTCATATTTGCCATTACATAAGTCAGTGTGTTGCAGAGATGTTGTGGTGTGTAGCAGACAGCCTGCAGTAGATTGGGGACATCAGTCACATCGGTGGACACTCCCATAACAGCTGCTTTGTTTTGGTCTCTGGTGGCACGCTACAGAGAGGGACAGCACACACACACACACACACACACACACACACACACACACACACACACACACACACACACACACACACACACACACACACACACACACACACACACACACACACACACACACACACACACACACACACACACACGCTACAGAGAGAGAGGGACAGCACTGTCATTTAGCACGTTATCATTATGGAGTCACTGCTGCTGCCCTGAGGCGCGCGCACACACACACACACACACACACACACACACACACACACACACACACACACACACCACTCTGTTCACACACACACACACACACACACACACACACACACACACACACACACACACACCACTCTGTTCACACACACACACACACACACACACCACTCTGTTCACACACTCAGATGAAGAGATGTCAACACGTATGCATGCACGCACAGGATGCTGACACGTATGCACACATTTAAGTGTGTACTTGCTTTATACAAAGGCACAAGGATCACTACATTCTGACATGTACACACTGGGTGAAACACGCTATGAAAAAAGCGATATAAAAACACACATGCGCGCGCGACCGCGCGCACACACACACACGCACACACGCACACACGCACACACACGCACACACGCACACACACACACACACACACACACACAGTTCACATGTGACTTAGCTTGGTATACAGAGTGTAGGGTTTTTCACACAGTCAGGACTTTGATCTAATCTCCATCTGAAATGAGACGTTTTCATATTAGATATGAATCTCTATTTAGTTTACATTTGTTTTCATTCACACAGAACTCTTCCTACAGAGCTGGCTTTTTCTCAGTCGTTCGTTCCGCTCTCTGTTCTGGGAGTTATTTTCTGTACACTTTAGAATCCTCAGTGTTCATTTAACTCAAACCATTTTTACAACCATATAGACATAGTTGACTGGAGTCCCCCAGGGAGATACATTTGGTCCTCCCTCCTTTTTCCCCCCAACCCCAAAATGTCTCTGCGTTGCGACGCATTGTGAGCTTGTAGATCAGCTGCGTTAGCAGAGTGCTCGCCCCAGAATAGAATTAGGTTTCATGCGGTTAACTCAAACAAGGATAACGCGCCCCTCCCACCTACGTTGCACCGCCAATCCGACACACCCATGCAGTATATCATGGATATGTCTTTATCTGTCAGTCCTTGTCCCTGTTATGCCTATATATGGAGAATCCCATATGTCATCAGTATATGCCCTAATATGGGCATGCTCCCGTTTGAGCCCAAATATGGGCGTATACTGATTTGTTTGCACGTGATGCCATGACGACACATTGAGGTTAGACGACACACTCCTTATTTGGTTATAGCTGAGTCATAGTGACATGAGCGTGACCACGTGGTCCACCGGCACCGCCCACACGCTGACCGGTCCTCCCTTAACACTCACCGCCAAAGGGGAGAATTCTCCCCTTTTAATTATTTTTTTTTATTCTGTTTTTGAATTCCTAAAATGTTTCTCTAATTTTTGAGTATCAATTTATAACCATAACCCTAACGAATTAATAAATAAAAAAATAAAAATAAAAATAAATCCATTCACTTCAATGTTAAAAAATAAACGGACAAATAATTCACATTGTTTCTATAAAAAAAATATTAAAAACCCTGGCAGTGGGTGATTATATTATGAAAAAACTTTGGCTGTGAATGTGTTAGTCCAGTTAGGCCTGAGGCCCATTCTACAAAATGTCTTCTAAATCCTAACAGTTTTTTGAAGAAACATAATTGCTATAATATCAGTGGTTTTTCATGTCAAGGACCCCCAAAATTATATGTATTTGGCCGTGGACCCCCATTTCAAAATATGTTGTTCCAGGGACCCCCCAAAAGTAAAGATTTGTGTTACAAATGTTCGCTTTTAAAAAATATAGATTTGCAAGATTTGCACACATCTTCATGATTTAAAAAAAATAGCAGATCTACAAGCTCATAGCGCGGCACTCGGTGCCGCGCTATGAGCTTGTATATCTGCTATTTTTGAATAGCCAAATAAATGCCTCCCCTAACTTAATGGATTAAGCCAATTTTAAAATAAGATGTTTTACCCTAAACAAGCAAAACTCTTGCAGACCTACAGAACAACAGGTGTGTCAGAGAAGACACTCAATGTCCTCACATGCAAATGAAAAACACTTTTTAATGGGAATCACAACGCTCGGGTCCGGAGATCAGCGTTGATCAAATCTAACCTGATGAAGGGTTATATTATTATGGGTCCGGAGGGCCTTCATCAGGTTATGTTTGATAAACCTCATGATGAAGATCTCCGGACCCAGACGTTGTGAGTCCCATTAAAAGCTTTTCTTTGCATGTGAAACACAGTGTGTGGGCCAGTCTTGCGTCCACAAACAGATTGAACCATATTAACCCTGGAGGCTCTATTTTGGGAACATCATTCATTATAGACCTGGTGGTTAAGAGCGTCTGGCCTGGAGAATGGAGGAGGTCGGGGTTCAATCCCCCCGGCCCGGGTCATACCAAAGATTATAACAACAATGGGACCCAATGCCTCCCTGCTTGGCACCGAGCATCAAGAGGTTGGATTGGGGGGTAAGTCCCTGTGACATACTAGAGCAGGGGTCTTCAACAGGGGGTCCGGGACCCCTAGGGGGTCCTCAGAGGTACTACAGGGGGGTCCACCAAATCATTGTGTGATAGGAACTTAGTTTTTTTTTAACGTTTGAACTTGAACCCTAGCATCCCTATTCTAAGGACAACTTTAGCCGAAAATAGCCGATCTACAAGCTGCGAGGCGTTGTGAGCTTGTAGATCTGCTATTTTCAGCAAAGAGAGGGGGGGAAAAGAGCAGACTAAGTACAGAGTGAAAGTTTACCAAGTATTGACGTTTTAAGTGGTTAAATGTCTGAAAATACACATTAACATGAATACAACATCCATGAAAAGCTTTAATCTGCAACACAATGTTATGCAATATATAGTGGGGGTCCCTGCCTCATCTGTCTCTCGGAGAGGGGGTCCTTGGGCTGAAAACGTTGAAGACCCCTTTACTAGAGCCATGTCCAGGGGGTGGACTTGTAGATCACCTTGCTACGGAAACAGGAGATAGGCTCCTCCCACATGACTCGGGAACTACTTACTATCATGAACATTATCAAGACATTTCAAAATAAAAGATCTGCAAGCTCACAATGTAAAAGTTTGTCTATTTTCTCTGTTGCTGTATACTTCGGTGTGTGTGAAAATGAAGAATGAAAATACCTAAATTACAAGCTTGTAGATTAATTTCGCAATTAAAAAAAACAATTTAAATTTGAGAATTTGGGAATCATTCTGAAAACCTTTGCTTATAATGACGTGCACAGAATGATGTCTCTTATAATGACGTGCACAGAATGATGTCTCTTATAATGACGTGCACAGAATGATGTCTCTTATAATGACGTGCACAGACTGATGTCTCTTATAATGACGTGCACAGACTGATGTCTCTTATAATGACGTGCACAGACTGATGTCTCTTATAATGACGTGCACAGACTGATGTCTCTTATAATGACGTGCACAGACTGATGTCTCTTATAATGACGTGCACAGACTGATGTCTCTTATAATGACGTGCACAGACTGATGTCTCTTATAATGACGTGCACAGAATGATGTCTCTTATAATGACGTGCACAGAATGATGTCTCTTATAATGACGTGCACAGACTGATGTCTCTTATAATGACGTGCACAGAATGATGTCTCTTATAATGACGTGCACAGACTGATGTCTCTTATAATGACGTGCACAGAATGATGTCTCTTATAATGACGTGCACAGAATGATGTCTCTTATAATGACGTGCACAGAATGATGTCTCTTATAATGACGTGCACAGACTGATGTCTCTTATAATGACGTGCACAGACTGATGTCTCTTATAATGACGTGCACAGAATGATGTCTCTTATAATGACGTGCACAGAATGATGTCTCTTATAATGACGTGCACAGAATGATGTCTCTTATAATGACGTGCACAGAATGATGTCTCTTATAATGACGTGCACAGAATGATGTCTCTTATAATGACGTGCACAGAATGATGTCTCTTATAATGACGTGCACAGAATGATGTCTCTTATAATGACGTGCACAGAATGATGTCTCTTATAATGACGTGCACAGACTGATGTCTCTTATAATGACGTGCACAGAATGATGTCTCTTATAATGACGTGCACAGAATGATGTCTCTTATAATGACGTGCACAGACTGACGTCTCTTATAATGACGTGCACAGAATGACGTCTCTTATAATGACGTGCACAGAATGACGTCTCTTATAATGACGTGCACAGAATGACGTCTCTTATAATGACGTGCACAGAATGACGTCTCTTATAATGACGTGCACAGAATGACGTCTCTTATAATGACGTGCACAGAATGACGTCTCTTATAATGACGTGCACAGACTGACGTCTCTTATAATGACGTGCACAGACTGACGTCTCTTATAATGACGTGCACAGACTGACGTCTCTTATAATGACGTGCACAGACTGACGTCTCTTATAATGACGTGCACAGAATGACGTCTCTTATAATGACGTGCACAGAATGACGTCTCTTATAATGACGTGCACAGAATGACGTCTCTTATAATGACGTGCACAGAATGACGTCTCTTATAATGACGTGCACAGAATGACGTCTCTTATAATGACGTGCACAGAATGACGTCTCTTATAATGACGTGCACAGAATGACGTCTCTTATAATGACGTGCACAGACTGACGTCTCTTATAATGACGTGCACAGACTGACGTCTCTTATAATGACGTGCACAGACTGACGTCTCTTATAATGACGTGCACAGAATGACGTCTCTTATAATGACGTGCACAGAATGACGTCTCTTATAATGACGTGCACAGAATGACGTCTCTTATAATGACGTGCACAGAATGACGTCTCTTATAATGACGTGCACAGAATGACGTCTCTTATAATGACGTGCACAGAATGACGTCTCTTATAATGACGTGCACAGACTGACGTCTCTTATAATGACGTGCACAGACTGATGTCTCTTATGATGACGTGCACAGAATGATGTCTCTTATGATGACGTGCACAGACTGATGTCTCTTATGATGACGTGCACAGAATGATGTCTCTTATGATGACGTGCACAGACTGATGTCTCTTATGATGACGTGCACAGACTGATGTCTCTTATGATGACGTGCACAGACTGATGTCTCTTATGATGACGTGCACAGACTGATGTCTCTTATGATGACGTGCACAGACTGATGTCTCTTATGATGACGTGCACAGACTGATGTCTCTTATGATGACGTGCACAGAATGATGTCTCTTATGATGACGTGCACAGACTGATGTCTCTTATGATGACGTGCACAGACTGATGTCTCTTATGATGACGTGCACAGACTGATGTCTCTTATGATGACGTGCACAGACTGATGTCTCTTATAATGACGTGCACAGACTGATGTCTCTTATAATGACGTGCACAGAATGATGTCTCTTATAATGACGTGCACAGACTGATGTCTCTTATAATGACGTGCACAGAATAAAGACACAGTTTGAAAGTGTTCACATGAACTACTCTGGATGTTCCTCTGTGCACTAGATCGGGCCACACCACTCACTGTTTGTTTGCCTTTGCTGAGGCAAGCAGCCCATGTGCGTTTGTGCATGTGTGTGTGCGTGTGCGTGTGCGTGCGTGTGCGTGTGCGTGTGTGCGTGTGCGTGCGCGTGCGTGCGTGCGTGTGTGCTTGCGTGTGTGTGTGTGTGTGTGTGTGTGCGCGCGCGTGTGTGTCTCTCTCTCTGTGTGTGTGTGTCTGTGTGTGTGTGAGAGAGAGAGAGATCCAGCTGGCTGTGACGTCACAGGGCTTGTGAAGAGGAAGTGGCAGAGGGCAGCGCCCGCACGCGATCCTCTCACCCTCTCTGTTGGTCTCTATAGTGTGTGTCTCACTGCTGTAAAGTAACTAAGTACAAGTGTGTGTCTCACTGCTGTAAAGTAACTAAGTACATGTCGTTGGTTGTTGTCGGGCAGAAACCTCTTATCTCCATATTTTAACTTGTTGTGTTCTTTCGTAAATTAAAGCCCTGCTTGATCACACTACAGCATCACACTACAGCATCACACTACAGCATCACACTACAGCATCACACTACCAAAGATCGCGACGCGTTTTGAGCTTGTAGATCTGCTACTTTTGATACTTTTGAATGTGAATCATGAAAAGTAACAGTTCTGGACATACAATGTTGAATATAGGACTCTTACTTGTAACAGAGTATTTCTACATTGCCATATTGCTACTTTTCTTTTTTTACTAAAGTAAGATGTGTGCCCACACACAGATGGAGTTGAAAAAACATGGTACTACCATATTATAATGAGCATTACTGAGGATTGTATGAAGTTAGGTTGAAAATGGGTGAAGTCGTCCTTTAAGTGCAGTACTTGAGTAAATGTACTTTGTTACTTTCCACCACTTCCTATGGGCTTGACTTTTTTTCCCAGTCATAAAGATGTAAACATAACAGACGGTCGGTGCCGTTGGCTCATGAATCCACTCTCCATCAGATTGACGTTTCTCCCTCTCTGAGAAAAGAGACAATGTTTCCAACAGATACAGCAAACAACAGTGAGGCCTTGTTCTGCTGTCCTCCTATCTTTGTTCTGCTGTCCTCCTATCTTTGTTCTGCTGTCCTCCTATCTTTGTTCTGCTGTCCTCCTATCTTTGTTCTGCTGTCCTCCTATCTTTGTTCTGCTGTCCTCCTATCTTTGTTCTGCTGCGTCCTCCTATCTTTGTTCTCCTATCTTTGTTCTGCTGTGTCCTCCTATCTTTGTTCTGCTGCGTCCTCCTATCTTTGTTCTACTGCGTCCTCCTATCTTTGTTCTGCTGCGTCCTCCTATCTTTGTTCTGCTGTGTCCTCCTATCTTTGTTCTGCTGCGTCCTCCTATCTTTGTTCTGCTGTGTCCTCCTATCTTTGTTCTGCTGTGTCCTCCTATCTTTGTTCTGCTGCATCCTCCTATCTTTGTTCTGCTGCGTCCTCCTATCTTTGTTCTGCTGTGTCCTCCTATCTTTGTTCTGCTGTGTCCTCCTATCTTTGTTCTGCTGCATCCTCCTATCTTTGTTCTGCTGCGTCCTCCTATCTTTGTTCTGCTGCGTCCTCCTATCTTTGTTCTCCTATCTTTGTTCTGCTGCGTCCTCCTATCTTTGTTCTGCTGCGTCCTCCTATCTTTGTTCTGCTGCGTCCTCCTATCTTTGTTCTGCTGCGTCCTCCTATCTTTGTTCTGCTGCGTCCTCCTATCTTTGTTCTGCTGCGTCCTCCTGTCTTTGTTCTGCTGCGTCCTCCTATCTGTCTCTGAATCTCTCTCCGCTGTCTCTGTCTGTCAGGTCTTAATTTATGACCCTCATACGTGGGATCATCTATATGTCAGGGACCGTCTTCAACGTTTTTCAGGCCAAGGACCCCTCAGCTGAGAGAGAGAGAGATGAAGCAGGGACCCCCCTCCTATTACATATTGTATAAAAGTGTGTTACAGATTAAACTTTGTCATAGATTTCATAGACAGCTTCATAGACTTGTTTGACTCATGTTATTCATGTCATTTGACCACCACCTACAATACTTAGTACACTTGACCTTTCACGCTGTACTTGCTCTTTTTCCCTCTACACCAAACCTTGCTCTTTGCCGAAAATAGCCGATCTACAAGTTCACAACTCCTCGCAGCGTATTTGTATTTGTGCCAGGCTTTCTCTTGCAGGCGTTGTGAGCTTGTAGATCTGCTATTTTTGGCTAAACTTCTCCTCTGAATAGGGATGCTATAGGGTTTCAAGTGGTTAATGTAAAAATCCTATCACACAAAGATTTGGCGGCCCCCCTAGTAGTAAGACTGAGGATCCCCTAGTTGAAGACCCCTGATCTATATCTGGTGGTTAATAATAATAATTCTCATCAGTTTTCAGCTTCACCCACTAAGTGAGTGCAGAGAGTCAGTGGTTTAAAGTCTCTTGCTCAGGGACACCTCCACACATTGCCGGAGGCCCGGGAATCGAACCTTTCAGCCCATTCAGCTACTGTATGGCCGCTTGGTTCTCAAACGTTTTACATTTTACCCCATTAACACCGGGAACGCATCTGTGTAAGCACTGAAATCATTATGGCTAAATCATTTGGCTATTCAAAAATAGCAGATATACAAGTTCATAGTGCGGCACCAAGTGCTATGAGCTTGTAGATCTGCTATTTTTTTAAATCGTGAAAATGTTTGCAAATATTTGAATATATATATATTTTTAAAGCGAACATTTTTAACTCAAATCTTTGCTTCTGGGGGTCCCTGGAACAACATATTTTCAGATGGGGGTCCGTGGTCAAATTCATATAATTTTGGAGGTCCTTGATATATAAAAGTTTGAGAACCACTGATATAGAAACATGAGTTTTTCAGAAAACTGTTAGGATTTAGAAGACATTTCGTAGAATCGGAACCTCAGGCCTTCTGAGAAACCTTTTTACTGTTCATTTAAAATGTCTTGTGTGTCTGTATCCTGCTTACACAATGTATTTGTGCCTGGCTTTCTCTTGCAGCGCACTTTAGTTTTTATTAGGTGGTAACAGCTGTTTTTTAGTTTTTTGTTCTAATGAACTTTAAGTAAGTATGAGTTAGGTAAGACACCATTCTGTTTCTGCTAACAGCACGGTTTATGTCATAACCGTGCTGTGTCACTCTTCAGATTTGTGAAGCCAGAAAATACCCGAAAGGCGCCAGAAAAATAACCTGTTCAATATCGTGAAGCTCGAAAATAGCTGATCCTCAAGCTAGGGCTTTCACGACTAGAGATTTTTACAGGTCGACTAATTTGACCCAGTGGTAGTTGACTAGTCGACTAGTCGAAGTTTACATTATTATTATTAATTTTTTTAATAATAATAATATATATATTTATATATATATATATATTTTTTTTAGGGGGGGCATTGTTTTAATGCCATCCTACTACTATATTACTATTATTATTATCCTCCTGCCTTTATTCTTATGGCGTTTTAAGGGAAGCCCTTCTAGCACAGCAGCACAGCACCACAGCAGCGTCTCCAAGGATCCCCATTGCCCAATAATAGGCTTTTATTGGGCATACTTTTGACCCCCTTTTGATACAAAATAAAGTCAGGAGGATAATAATAATAGTAAGATGGGCCATTACTATGGCATAAAAACAAATTAATAAAAAAATAAAAAAAACAACAAGGTCGACTAGTGGTTATACTAGTCGACTAGTTGGTGAAAGCCCTACCTCAAGCTCTTTGCGATCCTCAAGCTCACAACCGCTGTGAGCTTGAGGATCGGCTATTTTCTGTGCGCGACACACTGTGGTACAACAGGCTTTGCTCTTCTTCAGTTCTCTCCCTGTCTGACACACTGTGGTACATCAGGCTTTGCTCTTCTTCAGTTCTCTCCCTGTCTGACACACTGTGGTACAACAGGCTTTGCTCTTCTTCAGTTCTCTCCCTGTCTGACACACTGTGGTACATCAGGCTTTGCTCTTCTTCAGTTCTCTCCCTGTCTGACACACTGTGGTACAACAGGCTTTGCTCTTCTTCAGTTCTCTCCCTGTCTGACACACTGTGGTACATCAGGCTTTGCTCTTCTTCAGTTCTCTCCCTGTCTGACACACTGTGGTACAACAGGCTTTGCTCTTCTTCAGTTCTCTCCCTGTCTGACACACTGTGGTACATCAGGCTTTGCTCTTCTTCAGTTCTCTCACTGTCTGACACACTGTGGTACATCAGGCTTTGCTCTTCTTCAGTTCTCTCCCTGTCTGACACACTGTGGTACATCAGGCTTTGCTCTTCTTCAGTTCTCTCCCTGTCTGACACACTGTGGTACATCAGGCTTTGCTCTTCTTCAGTTCTCTCCCTGTCTGACACACTGTGGTACATCAGGCTTTGCTCTTCTTCAGTTCTCTCCCTGTCTTATCCTCACTGTCGGGTGGAAACGTGAAAAGTTGAAATGTGGATATAAACGGTTTCTGCCCGACACCAACAATAGGCCAGTTCTCTCTCTCTCTCTCTCTCTCTCTCTCTCTCTCCTCTCTCTCTTTATCTGGTCTTCATCCAGCAACCACCGGAGCCCCCCCCCCCCCCCCTCTGACTTGGTTCCTCCTCCTCCTCCTCCTCCTCCTCCTCCTCCTCCTCCTCCTCCTCCTCCTCCTCCTCTCTGGTTCTGTGCTCCTTGTCCTCGTCCCAGAGGAGCAGACCTGTAAAGTCTGGCCCACCTGCAAGGAGCCCCTTCATTAGTTCCCCTGTTTACATGCTGGCCCACAGATACACTATAAAGAGACCAGTGGAGGCACATGCATCATGTCCAGGGGCCTCTCTCTCTCTCTCTCTCTCTCACTCTCTCTCTCTCTCTCTCTCTCTCTCTCTCTCTCTCTCTCTCTCTCTCTCTCTCTCTCTCTCTCTCTCCTCTCATTTCTCTCTCTCTCTCTCTCTCTCTCGCTTTGCCTCTGTCTGTCTGTCTGTCTGTCTGTCTGTCTGTCTGTCTGTGTCTATCTCTCTCTCTCTCTCTCTCTCTCTCTCTCTCTCTCTCTCTAGTCTGTCTGTCTGTCTGTCTGTCTGTCTGTCTGTCTGTCTGTCTGTCTGTCTGTCTGTCTGTCTGTCTGTCTGTCTGTCTGTCTGTCTGTCTGTCTGTCTGTCTGTCTGTCTGTCTGTCTGTCTGTCTCTCTCTCTCACCTCCCTCTTGCTCTGCCACTGGTCTGGTCTCTTTGTGCTCTACAGGCATTTAGACAAATTGACTTTTTGTCTGTGTGTCATCTGTACTGTACGGCCTCCTCTGTGCACTGTGTACTGAACCCCCATATTGTTGGGTCTGAAGGCCCCCCCCCTGTCCGTGGCATACAGACAAGGGGGAGAAATAGCGTGTGTGTTGTGAGCTTATAGATCTGCTATTTTCACTACTTTTGTGTGACACTCTTGTATGATGAAATAGCAAATAGGGCATTAATTTACCGAAAAACGTTTGAAAAATGGAGATACGAGGTTTCTCTCCGACATGGTGGATAGTGTGTGTTGTGCTCTGTAAGGTGCGTTGTGACTGGAGGGATACTTTACCAGGCTTTATGCTGGACTTAGCAGTGAAACTGATGTGAAAATAACCAACAAATCCTCTTAATATTTTTTGGCTTTACTGTCGAATGTCAGAATGACATACTGGTCTGTCAGCGAGGGCCTGGGCTAGTCTTAGTGGGCGCGCACATACACACACACACACACACACACACACACACACACACACACACACACACACACACACACACTCTGAGAGATGAGGTAAGATCCCGCTCTGCAGGGAGGGAGAAAGAAAAAGCAGCCTGCTGGTGCTGCGAGCTTTATATAAAAGAGACAGAAACAAAGGCAGAAAAGAACAAATTGTGCCTCTCGGTTTTCTTGACTTTCTGCCAGCTTCAAGAGGAAGAAAAAAAAGAAAGGATCCTGCAGTCTTTGTGGTTGTAAAACAGCCTCCACACTGATTCACCTCCCTGGATGGAGCGGGAGACAGTAGTTCATCTCATTATAGACACTCTGGGGCTATTTTATGTGGTCACTACCCTCACTTATTCCCTTGTCTAGGAAAGTATTAGTAAGCATAGGGTTATATTATTATTATAATAATAACGCTATGCTTATTAACCCATTAAGACCGGGAACGCATCTGTGTCATTTTAAGATTTATTTGGCTATTAAAAAAATTGCAGATCTACAAGCTCATAGCGCGGCACTGAGTGCCACGGTATGAGCTTGTAGATCTGCTATTTTTGAAAAATCTTGATTTTTTTTTGTGCAAATTTGAATATGTATGTTTTCAAAGCGAACATTTGTAATTCAAATCTTTGTGTCTGGGGGTCCCTGGAACAACATATTTTACAAATGTTTGCTTTAAAAAAATATATGTCTATTCAAAGATTTCACGATTTTGCAAAGATTTGCACACATTTTCAAGTAAAAAAATAATAATAGCAGATCTACTGTACAAGCTCGTAGCATTGAGCTTGTATATCTGCTATTTTTGAATAGCCCAAAGAAATCTAAAATGACAGAAATGCGTTCCCGGGTTTAATGGTTTAATAGAGAATTGAATTGAACCAGTTTAAGGCGCTCTGGTGGCGGAGGAGGTTGTGGGTTCGACTCCACCGCGGCGCATCCAGCTTTGTCAAGCTTTGTCGATACGGACACAATGGGCCCGTGTTGGGGGGAGGGAGGCCGGGCGGGTAAATCACACACTGCATGTACTCCTACGGGCTAGCTCTGGGGTGATGCACCTTTGATGGTGTAGAGGGCCACTATATTTACACACTCACTCCAGAGGAACACATTGTATAGTACTGTCGGGCAGAAACCTTCGTAAATTAATCCTGTACTTCGCCATTCTATGTCACACAAAAGTAGCAAAAATAGCCGATCTACAAGCTCAAAACGCGTCGCGACGCGTTTTGAGCTTGTAGATCGGCTATTTTTGCTATTTTCGAATTGGAATTCTGAAAAGTAACATTTTTTTTTAATTTCAAATGCATTTAGTTATAATTATGTTAACTTTATGAACTTAAATACAAATACATTGGACATAAAAAAGTCAATAGAATGTTAATACTAGTCATTAAGCTACTAATATAGACTGAAGTAATTAAAGCGGGTCATGTTCTCATGTTTAGAATCATAACAGCTGAAATCAGTAATATATCAGAATTCTGATATTAACCTGTGGGCCGCATTAAGTGAAGGTGGGGGCCGCATGTGGCCCCCGGGCCGCCAGTTGCCCATGTATGGGCTAGCTGTAGGTTTGTATCACACACTGCATGTACTCCTATTGGCTAGCTGTAGGGTTGTATCACACACTGCATGTACTCCTATTGGCTAGCTGTAGGGTTGTATCACACACTGCATGTACTCCTATTGGCTAGCTGGAGGGTTGTATCACACACTGCATGTACTCCTATTGGCTAGCTGTAGGGTTGTATCACACACTGCATGTACTCCTATTGGCTAGCTGTAGGGTTGTATCACACACTGCATGTACTCCTATTGGCTAGCTGTAGGGTTGTATCACACACTGCATGTACTCCTATTGGCTAGCTGGAGGGTTGTATCACACACTGCATGTACTCCTATTGGCTAGCTGTAGGGTTGTATCACACACTGCATGTACTCCTATTGGCTAGCTGTAGGGTTGTATCACACACTGCATGTACTCCTATTGGCTAGCTGTAGGGTTGTATCACACACTGCATGTACTCCTATTGGCTAGCTGGAGGGTTGTATCACACACTGCATGTACTCCTATTGGCTAGCTGTAGGGTTGTATCACACACTGCATGTACTCCTATTGGCTAGCTGTAGGGTTGTATCACACACTGCATGTACTCCTATTGGCTAGCTGGAGCGGCACCTGTCAGAAGGGAATACTGGGCGAGAGAGAGAGAGAGAGAGAGGTGGAAAAAGTACTCGCATGTTTTACTTAAGTAAAAGTATCAATACTGCAATGTCCGGAATTCAAAATTTACTTGAGTAAAAGTGCAAATGTATTGGTATCAAAATGTACTTAAAGTAACAACGGTAAAAATGTTTGAAAATAGCCTAACTAAACTAAAGTAACTAAAGTTTTCAAATAGTTGTAGTGGAGTAAAAGTACAATATTTGCCTCTGAGATGTAGTGGAGTAGAAGTAAAAGTATAGACAATTGGAAATACTTCAGTAAAGTATCTCAAAATTATACTTAAGTACAGTGCTGAGAGAGAGAGAGAGAGAGAGAGAGAGAGAGAGAGAGAGAGAGAGAGAGAGAGAGAGAGAGAGAGAGAGAGAGAGAGAGAGAGAGAGAGAGAGAGAGAGAGAGAGAGAGAGAGAGAGAGAGAGAGAGAGAGAGAGAGAGAGAGAGAGAGAGAGAGAGAGAGAGAGAGAGAGAGAGAGAGAGAGACACACTAGTGTCAGCACATTGTGACAGAGCAGAGAGCCATCAGGTTATGAGGTCGTCCAGCCGACCTCTAGGGTCATAAAAAAGTCTCTCCATAAAGAACTTAATTATAGAGTACATTTCAGCCAGCCGCCATTAATGAAGGACCCCGGGCTGCCCTTATGAGCGCCTGAGTGAAGGACCCCGGGCTGCCCTTATGAGCGCCTGAGTGAAGGACCCCGGGCTGCCCTTATGAGCGCCTGAGTGAAGGACCCCGGGCTGCCCTTATGAGCGCCTGAGTGAAGGACCCCGGGCTGCCCTTATGAGCGCCTGAGTGAAGGACCCCGGGCTGCCCTTATGAGCGCCTGAGTGTGTGCACCACTGCTTCTCAATGTTATATTCTGTTTTACTTTTTAGGGAAGGAGGGGTCACCTATAATGACATGACCACGATAGGGAGTTCAGGTTGAACTTGTTTAATGAAAATATTTAAATCCAGGCGTGCTGAGACAACTTATGCCATGTGGAAAATATTTAGCCTTGAGGACGTAATTAGTCAAATGTCTGCAGCCATTCTGCTCATATTGGCTCTATTACTGCTCTGACATGAGCATGGCTTTAGGCTCTATTACTGCTCTGACATGAGCATGGCTTTAGACTCTATTACTGCTCTGACAAGAGCATGGCTTTAGACTCTATTACTGCTCTGACATGAGCATGGCTTTAGGCTCTATTACTGCTCTGACATGAGCATGGCTTTAGGCTCTATTACTGCTCTGACATGAGCATGGCTTTAGGCTCTATTACTGCTCTGACATGAGCATGGCTTTAGACTCTATTACTGCTCTGACATGAGCATGGCTTTAGGCTCTATTACTGCTCTGACATGAGCATGGCTTTAGGCTCTATTACTGCTCTGACATGAGCATGGCTTTAGACTCTATTACTGCTCTGACGTGAGCATGGCTTTAGGCTCTATTACTGCTCTGACATGAGCATGGCTTTATGCTCTATTACTGCTCTGACATGAGCATGGCTTTAGACTCTATTACTGCTCTGACATGAGCATGGCTTTAGGCTCTATTACTGCTCTGACATGAGCATGGCTTTAGGCTCTATTACTGCTCTGACATGAGCATGGCTTTAGGCTCTATTACTGCTCTGACATGAGCATGACTTTAGGCTCTATTACTGCTCTGACATGAGCATGGCTTTAGACTCTATTACTGCTCTGACATGAGCATGGCTTTAGGCTCTATTACTGCTCTGACATGAGCATGGCTTTAGGCTCTATTACTGCTCTGACATGAGCATGACTTTAGGCTCTATTACTGCTCTGACATGAGCATGGCTTTAGGCTCTATTACTGCTCTGACATGAGCATGACTTTAGGCTCTATTACTGCTCTGACATGAGCATGGCTTTAGACTCTATTACTGCTCTGACATGAGCATGGCTTTAGGCTCTATTACTGCTCTGACATGAGCATGGCTTTAGGCTCTATTACTGCTCTGACATGAGCATGGCTTTAGACTCTATTACTGCTCTGACATGAGCATGGCTTTAGGCTCTATTACTGCTCTGACATGAGCATGGCTTTAGGCTCTATTACTGCTCTGACATGAGCATGGCTTTAGACTCTATTACTGCTCTGACATGAGCATGGCTTTAGGCTCTATTACTGCTCTGACATGAGCATGGCTTTAGGCTCTATTACTGCTCTGACATGAGCATGACTTTAGGCTCTATTACTGCTCTGACATGAGCATGGCTTTAGGACAGTGGAGGGAGAAGTACTCAGTAATGTAGACATATTCTGCTACAAGGCTTATATTTTTGTTGTCGGGCAGAAACCTCTTATCTACCTATTTAAACTGTTGGTTTATTTACGTAAATATATGCCCTACTTGATCATACTACAGCATCACACACAAGCATCTAAAGTTGTAGATCCACAAGCTCGAGCTTGTAGATCTGCTACTTTTGATGAATTTGAATCCTGAAAAGTAACAGTTTTGGAAATTTGAGGTTTCCACCCGACAAGAGACCATATTCAAATTTTCACTTGAGTAAAAGTACTATTTTAAAGTAGTATCAATATATACTTCTGAAGTAAAAGTTACTCAATAAAAAAATAAATCTATATACATATTTGTTTGTGTGTGATGTGAGCCTGTAGTTCTGGAAAATATATGAACAATTTGGAACATTTAAAAAAAAAAATGCTCTAAATTCCCCAAATAGGAACGCTGGGTTTAAAACATGGTTAAAATAGGACATGGAAATAATGATGAAAATAATATGACATTTGTGTTGATTCCATCCAGCTGTTGGAAACAATTGTAACGACTCTGCAAAATAATAATTGTGATTAGGTCAATAATTGATGACATTTATGTAATAACTGTGACAGGCTTAGTGTCTTAACCATCTCCTTATGACTCACTGGTTCTCAACATGGGGTCCACGGACCACCAGGAGTCCAGATGGACCTTTTACGGGTCCCAGTTCCTGTTTCTACAGAAAAAAAGGAGGTGGTGCCCCCAGAGGCAAAAACTACGAAATATTATGTTTTCCCTCTTTCAGTTTTTTACTGAATGGATGCCCAGAGTTACAGACCCTTTAAGGCCCAGAGTTACAGACCCTTTAAGGCTGTTAGAGTTACAGACCCTTTAAGGCTGTGGTTCTCAAACTTTTTCACGTCAAGGACCCCCAAAATGATATGTAATTGGCGGATGTAATGAGCTTGTATATCTGCTGTTTTTGAATAGTCAAAGTATGAAAGGTTAAAGTGGGTTCAAATTGATTGTGATGCTATATTAACACATTTTGCTGGTTGACCCCCTGGAACCCCCTGGAACCCCCCGGAACCCCCTGGAACCCCCCCAAACCAATGCCGTAAAGGGTTCCATTTGGACCGTTGGGTGTTCCCAGGAACCCCATATTAAGAACCACCGCTATGGCCTGTTAGATTCAACAGACCATCATGTGCTCAGCTCAGCCCCCTGGCAGCCATGTCCCTCCTCTCTTCTCTCTCTTCTCCTCTCTTCTCTCTCTTCTCTCTCTTCTCTCTCTTCTCTCTCTTCTCCTCTCCAGCCACAAAAAGAAAAAGAAAAACGTCTCCAATCGAAAAAGGCAGATGGAAAAGAAAAATAAAGTCAGGAAATTGCTGTTTTTGCAATATGCCTCACCCCCCCCCCCCCCCCCCCCCTGTGATGTCATAGCCGCTCTCCCCCTTTGTTTTGGGGGGGCCCGGAAAATCTTAGCTAAAAGTTTGTTTGGTTTAGACCTGAACGGTATTAACAATTACACACTCACTGGACAGCATTAATGACAATTACACTGTTTACAGTGGTTGCCCTTACAACTAGACATGTTTTTCTTACCATTCTGCTCATTTGGGAGCCTAGTTATTGTTCAATAATTGTGGTCTTCATGGATAACTATACAGTTTAGGTTAACAACACAATTTTAAACCACTGAACCGATATATTTACCAAAAAAACACACTATTAAACTACGTTGTTTTGCTTCATTAGGGAACGGCCATACTTTATACATAAATGACTGGCTAGAGACTAGAGAGGCCATGTGGGGAACGGAAGGTCTCCTGTTCACATCCCGGCCCCAGTCTCCGTTTGGAACAGTCGCTGAGCAAGACACTTTACCCCTAACTGCTTCCCGGGTGCTGCCCCCATAGCACCCACTGGGTGCTGCCCCCATAGCACCCACTGGGTGCTGCCCCCATAGCACCCACTGCTCCTGATACTTAGGATGGATTAAATGCAGAGGACACATTCAAATATTTGCAATAATACCCCAAAGGATTGAGGTATTGTATTGATCAATGTAATTATCAAAGGATTGAGGTATTGTATTGATCAATGTAATTATCAAAGGATTAAGGTATTGTATTGATCAATGTAATTATCAAAGGATTGAGGTATTGTATTGATCAATGTAATTATCAAAGGATTGAGGTATTGTATTGATCAATGTAATTATCAAAGGATTGAGGTATTGTATTGATAAATGTAATTATCAAAGGATTGAGGTATTGATAATTGTAATTATCAGAAGTCAAGCTGCTTGTGGATATTTGTATTCAGTACAAAAAAAAACGCCACACTGAACTCCATCACCTCCCCTCCAAACATTTCAGTTTTACCTGCATGCAATAAAGCTTTTTGTGTGTGTGTAATTCATAGAAATATTTCATATATACACAGATCTTTCTCAACAACATTTTATATGGGCTGAAGTCCAGACTGATGCCATGGAGGAACGTGTGAGTGAATCCACATCATCAGTCTGTCAATGCCAGCCTAGTGGAACACAGCAGAAGTGTAAATGTATTTGAACACAGATGTGCGTGTGTGCGTGCGTGCGTGTATGTGTGTGCGTGTGTGCACACTGTTGGACATTGGTTCAGTCAGGATCATGTCAAAGTAGATTTAACCATTTATTGTAACAAATGTAATTTAAGTTAATCTTGCCGTTACGGCTCCGCTCTTGGAGATGTTCCCTGAATATTGTCCAAGCAGCATGCTAAGCCAAATCAGGGAATGTTGAGCAAAACCCCCCATAGGGATACAATATCAAACAATAAGCAATACATTGACATATTAGCTTGAATCAGCAGATGTAATATCACAAGTATTTGAGCCTGTGCCAGACTGTGGTCAGAAGGTGGAGGCTGGGGTGGAGGAGGCAGTAAGACAAGCAGAGACCTATAGTGAATGCAAAGCCGTATTAAAGGAACCTCGTTGTGAAGGAGTACTGTGTATGAGCTCAGCTGACTTACAGCCCATTACAGCTGAGGCGTGCAAGAAAATAACTAACGCTATGCTTAATCTCTCAAAGTGGGGTCCGGGGACCCCCATGTCCGCAGAAATACAGCATCGCATTTATCCATTTATACGTTGGCCGTTCAAAAATAGCAGATTTACAAGCTCACAGCGAGCTTTTGCACATCTACTATTTTTGAACATTTTTGAAAAATGTTGAATAATACGTTTGGCAAATCCATGTCAATGTGGGGGTTAGAGAAGCACTACTGTAGGAGACTTCCCTCTGTAGGAGACTTCCCTCTGTTAGAGAAGCACTACTGTAGGAGCAGTAGAGACCACTACTGTAGGAGACTTCCCTCTGGGGTCAGCCCTAGACAGGCTGTGTTAGAAAGGAGCAGGAGGCTCTTCAGAGGAACCCCAGAACCCTCTGCAATAGATCGTCTCCTTGTCTCTGCGAGGTGTCTCCTCCTCCCTGCTCCAATATTAGAAGCACCTGTCAAAATAACCTCCTCCTCGCCTCCCCTCTAAATAACCTCCTCCTCCTCGCCTCCCCTCTAAATAACCTCCTCCTCGCCTCCCCTCTAAATAACCACCTCCTCCTCGCCTCCCCTCTCTCCTCCATACGGCTCACGTTCTACTCTCTCTCTCTCTCTCTCTCTCTCTAATGAAAACAGCTCCTCAGCGTCTGAACAAAGTACATATCGTTGTTGTCGGGCAGAAACCTCTTATCTCCATGTTCTAACTTTTTATGTTTTATTTGTAAATTAATGCCCTACTTGCTCACACTACAGAATCAAGCATCAAAAGTAGCTGATCTGCAATGTTTTAATTTGAATCCTGAAAATTAACCGTTTTTGGACAAAATATGAGGTTTCCACCCGACGGAGACGATTTACTCAAGTACTGTACCTTTTCTGTACCTTTTCTGTACCTTTTCTGCAATTTTACAATTTTGAGGTGCATTTGTGTTGAGTATTTCCATTATTTTAGTAGTCAGAATCAACTCCAATCATCAATCTGTCATTTGACAGCTTTTAGTTTAGTTACTCTGTAGATTTAGGGCGCGGTCACACCCAAGTTTAATTCTACCTCTGAGGGCGGATTCTGACCAGCTTTTCAATGGGAACAAACCGCTCTGTTCCCATTGAAAAGCATTGTCAGAAACCGCCTTCATACTGTAGGTAGAATTACACTTTGGTGTTTTAGATTATTAATACAAAGCATTAACCACGCAAAGTGCTATTTTAAACGTTGGCTTATTCAAAGATAACCACACAACACCTCACATCATGACATGTTGTGAGGTTGCAGATCGGCTATTTTAGAAAAGGTTTGAACGAAATTTGAAACATTTTGAGTACTTTCAACATTGGTACTTTAAGTATATTTTGATGCCAATACTTTTGAACAGAGTATTTTTATATATTGTGGTATTGCTACTTTCACTGATATGGATATGGTCTCTGTAGAGAAACGTCACATGTCCAAAACTACTTGCTACTTTTGTGTGACGCTGTAGTGTGATCAAGTAGGGCGTTAACTCATTGAGTGCCATTTACGTGTTTCACGTGTTTTACCGTAATGGCGCAACGTGCCAATGACGTGTTTGATGTGTTTTTGATTTTTTAATTTTTTTAAACGTTCAGAACCCAAGATATCATCATTTGAAGATTTTCTGCTCCATTCACTTCTTGTTTAACTTATTACTGAAAAAGGCTGTATCTCGGCTCCTGAGCACTTTCTTTTTATTATGTATTTTTTTCAATGTTATTTTCAACATCAGACAATTAATGTCAACAAGGTCCAATGACCTCGTTGACATTTGTGAAACCACTGTGACTACTTGAAAAAGGTATAAGAAAATTAGAAAAATAGCTGGCACAGTATAAACATATTTTTTTATTTCATTGGCACTGAATGTGTTAATTTACGAAAAAACGCAAGAAGTAAAAAATCTGGAGATAAGAGGTTTCTGCCCGACAACAACGATATAAAAAAAAGAGTGAGTACTTCCTCCTCCTCCGTCTCTTCAGAAGCACCTGAGCCGGTCTGTTTGTCCTGTATGAACCGCCCTGAGCCGGTCTGTTTGTCCTGTATGAACCGCCCTGAGCCGGTCTGTTTGTCCTGTATGAACCGCCCTGAGCCGGTCTGTTTGTCCTGTATGAACCGCCCTGAGCCGGTCTGTTTGTCCTGTATGAACCGCCCTGAGCCGGTCTGTTTGTCCTGTATGAACCGCCCTGAGCCGGTCTGTTTGCCCTGTATGAACCGCCCTGAGCCGGTCTGTTTGTCCTGTATGAACCGCCCTGAGCCGGTCTGTTTGCCCTGTATGAACCGCCCTGAGCCGGTCTGTTTGTCCTGTATGAACCGCCCTGAGCCGGTCTGTTTGTCCTGTATGAACCGCCCTGAGCCGGTCTGTTTGTCCTGTATGAACCGCCCTGTGCCGGTCTGTTTGTCCTGTATGAACCGCCCTGAGCCGGTCTGTTTGTCCTGTATGAACCGCCCTGAGCCGGTCTGTTTG
>NC_137610.1:56624002-56634002 GCF_963280865.1 Gymnoscopelus braueri
TAAGCAGGGGAACTAATGAAGGGGCTCCTTGCAGGTGGGCCAGACTTTACAGGTCTGCTCCTCTGGGAGGAGGACAAGGAGCACAGAACCAGAGAGGAGGAGGAGGAGGAGGAGGAGGAGGAGGAGGAGGAGGAGGAACCAAGGCAGAGGGTGGGGGGGGGGCTCCGGTGGCTGCTGGATGAAGACCAGATAAAGAGAGAGAGGAGAGAGAGAGAGAGAGAGAACTGGCCTATTGTTGGTGTCGGGCAGAAACCGTTTATATCCACATTTCAACTTTTCACGTTTCCACCCGACAGTGACGATAAGACAGGGAGAGAACTGAGAAGAGCAAAGCCTGATGTACCACAGTGTGTCAGACAGGGAGAGAACTGAAGAAGAGCAAAGCCTGATGTACCACAGTGTGTCAGACAGGAGAGAACTGAAGAAGAGCAAGGCCTGATGTACCACAGTGTGTCGCGCACAGAAAATAGCCGATCCTCAAGCTCACGGCGGTTGAGAGCTTGAGGTAGGGCTTTCACCAACTAGTCGACTAGTATAACCACTAGTCGACCTTGTTGTTTTTTTGTTTGTTTTTAATTAATTTGTTTTAATGCCATAGTAATGGCCCATCTTACTATTATTATTATCCTCCTGACTTTATTTTTTATCAAAAGGGGGTCAAAAGTATGCCCAATAAAAGCCTATTATTGGGCAATGGGGATCCTTGGAGACGCTGCTGTGGTGCTGTGCTGCTGTGCCAGAAGGGCTTCCCTTAAAACGCCATAAAAATAAGGGCAGGAGGATAATAATAATAGTAATATAGTAGTAGGATGGCATAAAAACAATGCCCCCCCTAATTTTTTTTATTTTTATTAAAAAAATAATAATAATAATAATGTAAACTTCGACTAGTCGACTACCACTGGGTCAAATTAGTCGACCTGTAAAAATCTCTAGTCGTGAAAGCCCTAGCTTGAGGATCAGCTATTTTCGAGCTTCACGATATCGAACAGGTTATTTTTCGGGCGCCTTTCGGGTATTTTCTGGCTTCACAAATCTGAAGAGTGACACACCACGGTTATGACATAAACCGTGCTGTTAGCAGAAACAGAATGGTGTCTTGCCTAACTCATACTTACTTAAAGTTCATTAGAACAAAAAACAAAAAAACAGCTGTTACCACCTAATAAAAACTAAAGTGTGCTGCAAGAGAAAGCCAGGCACAAATACATTGTGACACAGGATACAGACACACAAGACATTTTAAATGATCAGTAAAAAGGTTTCTCAGAAGGCCTGAGGTTCCGATTCTACAAAATGTCTTCTAAATCCTAACAGTTTTCTGAAAAACTCATGTTTCTATATCAGTGGTTCTCAAACTTTTATATATCAAGGACCCCCAAAATTATATGTAATTGACCACGGACCCCCATCTGAAAATATGTTGTTCCAGGGACCCCCAGAAGCAAAGATTTGAGTTAAAAATGTTCGCTTTAAAAAAAAATTTATATATTCAAATATTTGCAAACATTTTCACGATTTAAAAAAAATAGCAGATCTACAAGCTCATAGCACTTGGTGCCGCACTATGAACTTGTATATCTGCTATTTTTGAATAGCCAAAATGTAAAATAATGATTTAAGTGGTTACACAGATGCGTTCCCCGGTTTTAATGGGGTAAAATGTAAAACGTTTGAGAACCAAGCGGCCATAGCTGAATGGGCTGAAAGGTTCGATTCCCGGGCCTCCGGCAATGTGTGGAGGTGTCCCTGAGCAAGAGACTTTAAACCACTGACTCTCTGCACTCACTTAGTGGGTGAAGCTGAAAACTGATGAGAATTATTATTATTAACCACCAGATATAGATCAGGGGTCTTCAACTAGGGGATCCTCAGTCTTACTACTAGGGGGGCGCCAAATCTTTGTGTAATAGGATTTTTACATTAACTCTTTGACTGCCCTTGACGAGATTTCTCGTCTTTCTCTTAATGGCTCAGCAAGCCGTCGACGAGAAAGACGAGATTCTGTGTTTTCTGTGGTTTAACCTGGATGGGGCTTGTCCGCACCTTTTTACACTGTCTGTGTCCCTTGGATCACGTGACAACAACCAGAAGTCACGTGATCAAAAAAAAAACAAATAAAAAGCCCTCATTCTACAGCTGGTCACCGTGGGTGTAGGTACGAGTGTCTGTGCAGTCTTGAGAGAGAGAGAGAGAGCGAGAGCATTGAGCATTGTTGACAGAGCGGATTAGTAGTTGAGTTGAGTTTTTTTTATTTTATTAGACTAGTTGTATATTTAGTATTTTGATTTGACTAGTAGTATACTGCTACTCATGAGTTTAGTTTGTTAGTTTGTGACTTTGTGTAGTTTGTGTACTAAAAAAGTTTGAGCCATGCCGAAGGCACCGGGCAAACGCCTCACTTCCCGAGGCTTCCCTTCTCCCCGAGGGTTCGCTTCTCCTCGAGGGTTCGCTTCTCCTCGAGGCTTCCCTTCTCCGAGAGGCTTCCCATCCCGTGGCTTCCCTTCTTCCCGTGGCAACCCTCGCAATCCCCGTGGCAAACCGACTACCCGTGGCCGTGGCAAAACTTCCCGTGGCAAGCCCCGCCGCGGTGCGCGCAGCTCCGGAGCTGGAACTGCATCTCACGGAACGGACCAGTTTCGTCAGCTAACACTGGAGGACACGATGGTGTTTAGCGTCCAGAAAAAACTCCTACCGGAGACTGATGAGGACCTATCTGATGAGGACGACAAAGAGGGGGCACCTGTTGTTCGGATCAAGGCTGAAACCACGGCGACCATGCCCGCGGCTTTTGTTGCTATCAAGGCCGAAACCACGACGACCATGCCCGCTACTGAGCTACACCGTAGTGGCAGACAGCTCCGTGAACGTGAGGCCCTTGAATCCCCATTCAACTCGCAGCCTTCCCAACCTTCGTCGGATTGTTCAGACCCCGGCGAGGCTGATGAAGTTTGGGAACCCCGGAGGGAGGACGAGGCGATCAAACGTCCTACTATTTTCGAGACTACCAGTGGTAAGAAGATTTACATTTGTATCGTGTTTGAGATGAAATCAAATGAATGTATTTATATACTGTAACTATGCATGCGCTGTATTGTGTGGTGGACTAAAAATAGCAGATCTACAAGGCGACGTGTGGTGAGCTTTGAGATTTTTTTATACAGCCACAACCAAACGTAGTGTTTATATACTGTATCTATCAATGCGATTTATTGAGTGCTGCACTAAAATAGCAGATCTGCAAGCCGGGGTGTGGTGAGCTTTGAGATCTTTTTTTATACAGCCACACACAACCAAACGTAGTGTTTATATACTGTATCTAATCAATGCGATGTATTGAGTGCTGCACTAAAATAGCAGATCTACAAGCAGAGGTGTGGTGAGCTTTGAGATCTTTTTTTATACAGCCACACACAACCAAACGTAGTGTTTATATACTGTATCTATCTGCGTTCGCCTCCAGCGTTCGCGCGTCTTACTTGTATACTGTATCTATCAATGCGATTTATTGAGTGCTGCACTAAAATAGCAGATCTACAAGCAGAGGTGTGGTGAGCTTTGAGATCTTTTTTTATACAGCCACACACAACCAAACGTAGTGTTTATATACTGTATCTATCTGCGTTCGCCTCCAGCGTTCGCGCGTCTTACTTGTATACTGTATCTATCAATGCGATTTATTGAGTGCTGCACTAAAATAGCAGATCTACAAGCAGAGGTGTGGTGAGCTTTGAGATTTTTTTTATACAGCCACACACAACCAAACGTAGTGTTTATATACTGTATCTATCCATGCGATTTATTTAAAAAAAACGAAAAGCTCACAGTGTGAGCTTGTAGATCTGCTATTTTTACCACAAAGTTTTGGGGGGGGGCAAAAAAAAAAACATTTTTTTGGGGGGGTGGAAACAGCAGGTGCAAACCCCCTCCCCTCCTCTGCATGTGCCTGAACTGTCTTACATCAAAGGGATACGGTCAGGTTTTGTAAACAACCACAACAACAACGTTTAGATCATGTTGTGGATCTTCATCGGTTCATGTAAGCAATCATTGTCAAAGTTCCCTTTGATGTAAGGTCATGTAAAGTTCACTTTGATGTCATGTAAACAAGAGTTGTCAAAGTTCTCTTTGATGTCATTTTACTGACAGTAGATAGATGTACCTATACTATATCTAAATTTGATGTGTACTTATTGTAAGTCACTCTGGATAAGGGTGTCTGCTAGATGCCTAAATTGATTTGATTTTCACTGTGTTTTCAGATGATGAAGAGTTTGGTGGTTTCGGTGCTGTTGCATCTCATGGAGGTTTTGGTGCTGTTGCATCTCATGGAGGTAAGAATAATTATTATCATATACATCATAAAGTCATAGACCAGCCTGAGAATTTTTTTAAATTCATTTACCGACTACTCTAAATGTTACTACTGTGATTTCAGACGAGGAGAAGGAGAAGGAGAAGGAGAAGGAGAATGAGGAGGAGCAGCTATTACCACCTAGTGGCAGTAACAAGCGACGTAAGAACAAATGTCTTTTTCTGAACACCACACCACACAAATAAACATATGTATTTTATAGTAATTATTTATTTCTATAATTTACAGGTCGAAAGCGAAGCACGCCTGGTCCAGCTGGTTTTGGTGCTGTTGCATCTCATGGAGGTAAGAATAATTATTATATACATCATAAAGTCATGGACCAGCCTGAGAAATCTTTTTTTTAATTCATTTACCGACTACTCTAAATGTTACTACTGTGATTTCAGACGAGGAGAAGGAGACTGAGGAGGAGGAGCAGTCATTACCACCTAGTGGCAGTAACAAGCGACGTAAACGTAAGAACAAGTTTCTTTTTCTGAACACCACACCACACAAATAAAAACGTATGTATTTTATAGTAATGATTTATTTCTATAATTTACAGGTCGAAAGCGAAGCAGGCCTGGTCCTGCTGGTTTCGGTGCTGTTGCATCTCATGGCAGTCATGGAGGTAAGAATAATTATTATCATATACATCATAAAGTCATGGCCCAGCCTGAGAAATCTTTTTGATTCATTTACCGACTACTCTAAATGTTACTACTGTGTTTTCAGACGAGGAGAAGGAGGAGGAGGAGCAGCCATTACCACCTAGTGGCATTAGCAGTAACAAGCGAGGTAAGAACAGTTTCTTTTTCTGAACACCACACCACACAAATAAAAACTTATGTATTTTATAGTAATGATTTATTTCTATAATTTACAGGTCGAAAGCGAAGCAGGCCTGGTCCTGCTGGTTTCGGTGCTGTTGCATCTCATGGCAGTCATGGAGGTAAGAATAATTATTATCATATACATCATAAAGTCATGGCCCAGCCTGAGAAATCTTTTTGATTCATTTACCGACTACTCTAAATGTTACTACTGTGTTTTCAGACGAGGAGCAGCAGGAGGAGGAGGAGGAGGAGCAGCCATTACCACCTCGTGGCAGTAAAAAGAGAGGTAAGAACACGTTTCTTTTTCTGAACACCACACCACACAAATAAAAACATATGTATTTTATAGTAATTATTTATTTATATAATTTACAGGTCGAAAGCGAAGCACGCCTGGTCCAGCTGGTTTTGGTGCTGTTGCATCTCATGGAGGTAAGAATAATTATCATATACATCATAAAGTCATGGCCCAGCCTGAGAAATCTTTTTGATTCATTTACCGACTACTCTAAATGTTACTATGTGTTTTCAGACGAGGAGCAGCAGGAGGAGGAGGAGGAGGAGGAGCAGCCATTACCACCTCGTGGCAGTAAAAAGAGAGGTAAGAACACGTTTCTTTTTGTGAACACCACATGACACAAATAAAAACGTATGTATTTTATAGTAATTATTTTTTTCTATAATTTACAGGTCGAAAGCGAAGCAGGCCTGGTCCAGCTGTAGATGCCGATTGGAGTGACGTGAACTGGGAGCCAAGAGACATTCCCTTCACTGCACACCCTGGACCTCGTGGACCTGCTGCCGATCTGGACTCCACAGATCCAATTGACTTCATATCCCTTTTCCTGACAGATGAGCTCCTGGAGGGAATAGTCCTACAAACAAACTTGTATGCAGAGCAGTGTATAAAAACTGTAACTGAGAGTCTGCCCTATGCCAGAGCTCTGGCATGGACACCTGTTGACCTGGTCGAGATGAAGACCTTCCTAGGTCTCTTCTTCCTCACAGCTATTGTGCACAAACCAGAACTGGAGATGTACTGGTCAACAGAAGAGATAATCGCTACACCGTTCTTCAGCCGGACCATGTCTCGCAACCGCTTTCAGCTCATCTGGAGGTTTTTGCACTTTAGTGACAACAGCGCTGTCCATGTGAGTGGGGACAAGATGTTCAAAATCCGCCCAGTGTTGGACTATCTTGTGGGGAAATTCCAGGACTTGTACCAACCGGATCAGTGCATCTCTATTGATGAAGGTACACTACTGTTCCGCGGTCGCCTAAATTTTAAAGTTTATAACCCTCAAAAGCCAGTCAGATACGGCATAAAGAGTTACATATTGTGCGATTCCATCTCTGGGTACTGCTTCAATATGAAGCCCTATGTTGGAGAAAAGTGTACCCTAGTTGAGACTGTTGTCTTCCTTCTAGATGGTTTAGCAAACCAGGGTTATAAACTTTTTATGGATAATTTTTATAATTCTGTTGCATTGTGTAGTATTCTGCTGAAGAAGCAAACTCATGTGTGTGGTACCCTGCGTACAAACCGAGGCGAACCACCATCCATCAGTGGGGCTTCAAATTCTAACCTGCGGGTGGGTGACTACATAATGGTTCACAATGGAGAGGCAATGGTGTTTGTGTGGCGGGACAAAAGGCTGGTCAAAATGGTGTCCACATTCCACCCGTTTGGAATGGAAGAGGTGCAGGTGTGGCAGAAAGAGAAAGATAAGATGGCCAAGCAGGTGACACAACAGAGGCCTGTTGCTGTGGGGGATTACAACAAGTTTATGAACGGGGTAGACAAATTGGACCAAAATATTGTATACTATCCATTTGTTAGGAAATCCATCAAGTGGACTAACAAATTTGTAGCATACTTGTTTGAGATCTGCCTCTTCAACTCCTATGTAATTTACAGAGCAAAAAACCCACAGGGAAAGTTTAAATGTCTACTGTCCTATATGAAAAGTGTAATCACGTCGTGGACCAGGCCGAGACACCTTGGGGCCCGGGGTGAGGGAGTGGGGCACATTGTCCCTCCACCTGTGCAGAGTCTCGGTAGGGTCAGCCACACTGACCACATTGGCAGGCTAGATCGCAACGTTGCACGCCATGTCCTCACTCAGCTACCGCGAACCTCCAAAAAGAAGCAGCCAACCAGGCGATGCAGGGTGTGTACCAAAAGGAAGCTAGACAGAAAAGAGACCAGATATTTTTGTATTGGCTGTAAAGTGTCCTTGTGCAAGGGCGAGTGTTACACACTTTACCATTCAGTGGAAAAATATTTCTGAATAGTCTGCTCCTTCTGTGTGTATAGTCCTCTTATGTGTATTGTGTATACAGTATATTCATGTCTGTCTTGATGTTGACTATGATGAATGACTAACACTGAGGAGGAAAAATAAAAGGATACAGAGAGATTTATGCTTCAGAGTCCTCTTCACTTTCTCAACTTTTTATATCTATATCACTTTTTCCTGGGTAAAGTAGCAAAGCCACCTCTCTCTTTGAGATATTTCATGTAATTTTAGTCAAAACAACTTATTCTGTGAAAATCTGAATCTGTAAAAAAAATGTAAAAAAAATTATTTATTTTGTGTGTAATTTGTTTGTAAACAACTATGGTTCACATATCTGATGCCACTGAGAAAAAAAAAAAATTGAAAAAAAATCATCTTTCACCGTCCTGCACTAAAAGGCCCTTTTCTCAGGATTCTATTTCAAAGGGGGTGATTTTGCTGAAACCAAGCTTGCTTCAACTGCCGATAAGTAAAGAACCGCACATGCTAGCAACTCACTTTTTCTTCCTGTGTAAAGCAGACAGCCAGACCTCTCTTTTGAGATATTTTGTGTCATTTTAGTCAAAACACAACCTATTCTGTGGGTCATCAAATATTGGTAAAAATGCTCAAATTCTCTGGCAGTGGGCTGACACTCTAATGAAAAACTCTGGCAGTCAAAGAGTTAACCACTTGAAACCCTATAGCATCCCTATTCAGAGGAGAACTTTAGCCAAAAATAGCAGATCTACAAGCTCACAACGCCTGCAAGAGAAAGCCTGGCACAATTACAAATACGCTGCAAGGACTTGTGAACTAGATCGGCTATTTTCGGCAAAGAGCAAGGTTTGGTGTAGAGGGAAAAAGAGCAAGTACAGCGTGAAAGGTCAAGTGTACTAAGTATTGTAGGTGGTGGTCAAATGACATGAATAACATGAGTCAAACAAGTCTATGAAGCTGTCTATGAAATCTATGACAAAGTTTAATCTGTAACACACTTTGATACAATATGTAATGGGAGGGGGGTCCCTGCTTCATCTCTCTCTCTCTCAGCTGAGGGGTCCTTGGCCTGAAAAACGTTGAAGACGGTCCCTGACATACAGTAGATGATCCCACCTATGAGGGTCATAAATTAAGACCCAATCTGGGAATCCAGAACCAAATGAGAAGGAAAAACAGCGCCCTCTGCTGTTTGTACTATCTGACTTGGCTCTGGGACAATGACGATGTAGCACCGGTGCGCAAGGAAACCAGGGTTTTGGTCTGCCTTCAGCGTTTCACTTCCGGTGGTGCGACTATGTTTTCATTCCCACTAACAATATGTCTACACGGAACACTAACACCACTTCTCCCAGAGAACATGGATCGTTTTGGTTATAAGCCCACTTGTTTCTATGATTAAAGAGCAAGTTAAAATGTGAATATCTTTTCGTGGTTTTGTCTGCTCCGCGGACGCTATTGTTGAATTAGTTTCGGTTGGTTTCGAGTGGGGAATGATCGGCGGACACGTAAATCCCGCCCACTACATTTGATTGGGTAAAGCGCGGCCTGCTTCCTGATCTGAAGGCACGCCCACTTGTAGCCCAGTGTGTACACGTTATGACGAACCTTCACGACAGATTCCAACACAGAGCAGAATCTGTTCTTGAGAGATTAATTAAGACCTGACAGACAGAGACAGCGGAGAGAGATTCAGAGACAGATAGGAGGACGCAGCAGAACAAAGATAGGAGGACGCAGCAGAACAAAGATAGGAGGACGCAGCAGAACAAAGATAGGAGGACGCAGCAGAACAAAAATAGGAGGACGCTGCAGAACAAAGATAGGAGGACAGCAGAACAAAGATAGGAGGACGCAGCAGAACAAAGATAGGAGGACGCAGCAGAACAAAGATAGGAGGACGCAGCAGAACAAAGATAGGAGGACAGCAGAACAAAGATAGGAGGACGCAGCAGAACAAAGATAGGAGGACAGCAGAACAAAGATAGGAGGACGCAGCAGAACAAAGATAGGAGGACAGCAGAACAAAGATAGGAGGACGCAGCAGAACAAAGATAGGAGGACAGCAGAACAAAGATAGGAGGACGCAGCAGAACAAAGATAGGAGGACACAGCAGAACAAAGATAGGAGGACGCAGCAGAACAAAGATAGGAGGACGCAGCAGAACAAAGATAGGAGGACGCAGCAGAACAAAGATAGGAGAACAAAGATAGGAGGACGCAGCAGAACAAAGATAGGAGGACGCAGCAGAACAAAGATAGGAGGACGCAGCAGAACAAAGATAGGAGGACAGCAGAACAAAGATAGGAGGACGCAGCAGAACAAAGATGGGAGGACGCAGCAGAACAAAGATAGGAGAACAAAGATAGGAGGACGCAGCAGAACAAAGATAGTGGAACGCAGCAGAACAAAGATACGAGGACAGCAGAACAAAGATAGGAGGACGCAGCAGAACAAAGATAGGAGGACGCAGCAGAACAAAGATAGGACGACGCAGCAGAACAAAGATAGGAGAACAAAGATAGGA
>NC_137610.1:56636502-56707135 GCF_963280865.1 Gymnoscopelus braueri
CATTATAAGAGACATCAGTCTGTGCACGTCATTATAAGAGACATCAGTCTGTGCACGTCATTATAAGAGACATCAGTCTGTGCACGTCATTATAAGAGACATCAGTCTGTGCACGTCATTATAAGAGACATCAGTCTGTGCACGTCATTATAAGAGACATCAGTCTGTGCACGTCATTATAAGAGACATCAGTCTGTGCACGTCATTATAAGAGACATCAGTCTGTGCACGTCATTATAAGAGACATCATTCTGTGCACGTCATTATAAGAGACATCATTCTGTGCACGTCATTATAAGAGACATCATTCTGTGCACGTCATTATAAGAGACATCATTCTGTGCACGTCATTATAAGAGACATCAGTCTGTGCACGTCATTATAAGAGACATCATTCTGTGCACGTCATTATAAGAGACATCATTCTGTGCACGTCATTATAAGAGACATCAGTCTGTGCACGTCATTATAAGAGACATCAGTCTGTGCACGTCATTATAAGAGACATCAGTCTGTGCACGTCATTATAAGAGACATCAGTCTGTGCACGTCATTATAAGAGACATCAGTCTGTGCACGTCATTATAAGAGACATCAGTCTGTGCACGTCATTATAAGCACTGTTGCAGATTAAAGCTTTTCATGGATGTTGTATTCATGTTACTGTGTATTTTCAGACATTTAACCACTTAAACCGTCAATACTTGGTAAACTTTCACTCTGTACTTAGTCTGCTCTTTTCCCCCCCTCTCTTTGCTGAAAATAGCAGATCTACAAGCTCACTCGCAGCTTGTAGATCGGCTATTTTCGGCTAAAGTTGTCCTTGGAATAGGGATGCTAGGGTTCAAGTTCAAACGTAAAAAAAACCTAAGTTCCTATCACACAATGATTTGGTGGACCCCCCTGTAGTACCTCTGAGGACCCCCTAGGGTTCCCGGACCCCCTGTTGAAGACCCCTGCTCTAGTATGTCACAGGGACTTACCCCCCAATCCAACCTCTTGATGCTCGGTGCCAAGCAGGGAGGCATTGGGTCCCCATTGTTGTTATAATCTTTGGTATGACCCGGGCCGGGGGATTGAACCCCGACCTCCTCCATTCTCCAGGCCAGACGCTCTTAACCACCAGGTCTATAATGAATGATGTTCCCAAAACAGAGCCTCCAGGGTTAATATGGTTCAATCTGTTTGTGGACGTAAGACTGGCCCACACACTGTGTTTCACATGCAAAGAAAAGCTTTTAATGGGACTCACAACGTCTGGGTCCGGAGATCTTCATCATGAGGTTTATCAAATATAACCTGATGAAGGCCCTCCGGACCCATAATAATATAACCCTTCATCAGGTTAGATTTGATCAACGCTGATCTCCGGACCCGAGCGTTGTGATTCTCATTAAAAACAGTTTTTCATTTGCATGTGAGGACATTGAGTGTCTTCTCTGACACACCTGTTGTTCTGTAGGTCTGCAAGAGTTTTGCTTGTTTAGGGTAAAACATCTTTTTTTAAAATTGGCTTAATCCATTAAGTTAGGGGAGGCATTTATTTGGCTATTCAAAAATAGCAGATATACAAGCTCATAGCGCGGCACCGAGTGCCGTGCTATGAGCTTGTAGATCTGCTATTTTTTTTAAATCATGAAGATGTGTGCAAATCTTGCAAATCTATATTTTTTTAAAGCGAACATTTGTAACTCAAATCTTTACTTTTGGGGGGTCCCTGGTACAACATATTTTGAAATGGGGGTCCACGGCCAAATACATATAATTTTGGGGGTCCTTGACATGAAAAAACCACTGATATTATAGCAATTATGTTTTTTCAAAAAACTGTTAGGATTTAGAAGACATTTTGTAGAATGGGCCTCAGGCCTAACTGGATTAACACATTCACCGCCAAAGTTTTTTCATAATAAAATCACCCACTGCCAGGGTTTTTAATCTTTTTTTTATAGAAACAATGTGAATTATTTGTCCGTTTATTTTTTAACATTGAAGTGAATGGATTTATTTTTATTTTTTTATTTATTAATTCGTTAGGGTTAGGGTTATAAATTGATACTCAAAAATTAGAGAAACATTTTAGGAATTCAAAAACAAAATTAAAAAAAATTATTAAAAGGGGAGAATTCTCCCCTTTGGCGGTGAGTGTTAAGGGAGGACCGGACAGCGTGTGGGCGGTGCCGGTGGACCACGTCGTCACGCTCATGTCACTATGACTCAGCTATAACCAAATAAGGAGTGTGTCGTCTAACCTCAATGTGTCGTCATGGCATCACGTGCAAACAAATCAGTATACGCCCATATTTGGGCTCAAACGGGAGCATGCCCATATTAGGGCATACACTGATGACATATGGGATTCTCCATATATAGGCATAAAAGGGACAAGGACTGACAGATAAAGACATATCCATGATATACTGCATGGGTGTGTCGGATTGGCGGTGCAACGTAGGTGGGAGGGGCGCGTTATCCTTGTTTGAGTTAACCGCATGAATCCTAATTCTATTCTGGGGCGAGCACTCTGCTAACACAGCTGATCTACAAGCTCACAATGCGTCGCAACACAGAGACATTTTGGGGTTGGGGGAAAAAGGAGGGAGGACCAAATGTATATCCCTGGGGGACTCCAGTCAACTATGTCTATATGGTTGTAAAAATTGTTTGAGTTAAATGAACACTGAGGGTTCTAAAGTGTACAGAAAATAACTCCCAGAACAGAGAGCGGAACGAACGACTGATAAAAAGCCAGCTCTGTAGGAAGAGTTCTGTGTGAATGAAAACAAATGTAAACTAAATAGAGATTCATATCTAATATGAAAACGTCTCATTTCAGATGGAGATTAGATCAAAGTCCTGACTGTGTGAAAAACCCTACACTCTGTATACCAAGCTAAGTCACATGTGAACTGTGTGTGTGTGTGTGTGTGTGTGTGTGTGTGTGTGTGTGTGTGTGTGTGTGTGTGTGTGTGTGTGTGTGTGTGTGTGTGTGTGTGTGTGTGTGTGTGTGTGCGCGGTCGCGCGCGCATGTGTGTTTTTATATCGCTTTTTTCATAGCGTGTTTCACCCAGTGTGTACATGTCAGAATGTAGTGATCCGTGTGCCTTTGTATAAAGCAAGTACACACTTAAATGTGTGCATACGTGTCAGCATCCTGTGTGTGTGCACGCGCACATATGCGTGCATGCATACGTGTTGACATCTCTTCATCTGAGTGTGTGAACAGAGTGGTGTGTGTGTGTGTGTGTGTGTGTGTGTGTGTGTGTGTGTGTGTGTGTGTGTGTGTGTGTGTGTGTGTGTGTGTGTGTGTGTGTGTGTGTGTGTGCGCGCCTCAGGGCAGCAGCAGTGACTCCATAATGATAACGTGCTAAATGACAGTGCTGTCCCTCTCTCTCTGTAGCGTGTGTGTGTGTGTGTGTGTGTGTGTGTGTGTGTGTGTGTGTGTGTGTGTGTGTGTGTGTGTGTGTGTGTGTGTGTGTGTGTGTGTGTGTGCTGTCCCTCTCTGTAGCGTGCCACCAGAGACCAAAACAAAGCAGCTGTTATGGGAGTGTCCACCGATGTGATGTGACTGATGTCCCCAATCTACTGCAGGCTGTCTGCTACACACCACAACATCTCTGTCTGCTACACACCACAACATCTCTGTCTGCTACACACCACAACATCTCTGTCTGCTACACACCACAACATCTCTGTCTGCTACACACCACAACATCTCTGTCTGCTACACACCACAACATCTCTGCAACACACTGACTTATGTAATGGCAAATATGACATTTGTATTCCAAAAATATTCCACATTTAGCACTTTTTCCCCCTCAATTTTTTTTTGTAAATAGCAGATCTACAAGCTCACAATGGGTCGCGAAGCGTTGTGAGCTTGTAAATCGGCAATTTTCAAATATATAATATCTCATGTCTAGGTAAAGTGTGTTTTAGCCATGAGTTTCATATCATCTACTGGAGAACAAACTGGACTCTGGATTCTATCTAGAGTATTACCGTAAAAGAATAGCGCCACCTGCTGTCCGGTGGGAACATGGGCGTTAGGTTTCACTAGTAGAGGTACACAGGAAATTACAGCTAATAGAGGAAACGTAAAGAGAAATGTTACTAAAGAAGTTTAGGCCTATCTCTATTTGCCAGGACAAGAGAGTAACATTTATTTCATGGTGGGCTCCAAGGAACCCCAGGGGTCCTTGGGTCCTTATAGGACTGTAACTCTGAGAGTGCAAATTAATAAACTCTCAGAATCATATGTGAATTGTATTGGGGTTCCAGAGATAAAATCAAATCGGGGAGGGGGGAGGGGGGGGTTTGACAACCACTGAAAGAGACAGTAAAAAAAATACAGTGTGAGCATAATGCTTATATTCTTACAGTATATTGTTTGATTGCCTTTGGGGTGTGGTGGGGGTTGAACGGATGGCCCATTAGATTAGAGCAACATAATGGCAACATCCCCACTTGTCGTCTGACGATGGCCGCCTTGTTTGGCACGTCTTTCTTCCTCCCTCCCTGTCCTCTCTCGCTTCATTTCCTGTCTCTCTCTACCACACAGCCCTGTGTGTGTGTGTGTGTGTGTGTGTGTGTGTGTGTGTGTGTGTGTGTGTGTGTGTGTGTGTGTGTGTGTGTGTGTGTGTGTTCTTCTTTACTTCTGAGGGCCTGACACGTATATAGTATAAGACAGTATAGTATAAGAAATAGACACAGGAATTGACACTTTTCCTGGTCTTCACCGAGAAAAAGAAAAACTCCTGCACTCTGTCTTCAAACGCAGCAGCTAATCATCATCTGATTGAAGGCATAGAGCTGAACAACACGGCCCTGATTGCCTCGTTCAACTCTTTGCTTTTCAAATAAAATAAGAGGAAGTGCCTGAGGGACAGTTACGTGAGCGCTGGCATCAATCTCTTCATTATTGGATTTCTGGAGCCGTGCGCTCGGCCAAGTTTGTCTTAAATCACGTCACTTGGTACCACGCTGTGAGCTTTGTACATCTGCTATTTTTTGAACATGTTTTAAATCTAAAACTTTAGAATAATTTAGATTTTTTTCTTTTAAACATTAATCTTCTCTTCTGGGGGTCCCTGGCACAAAACATTTAAGATGGGGGGATCATCCATCCGCAGCCAAATACATATCAATTTGGGGGTCCTTGGCATGAAAAGGTTTGAGAACTACCGTTCTAGATGGAATACTGATGTTAAAGGAACCAACACAGCTTTCCTTCTTGTAAGCAAAGCACCGGCCATGACACCGGCACACTTTATTTCATTTCACTGCAACGCATCGTAATAAATCTACTGTAAGACATATTCATTTAATAAGACACTATGAAAGCCACAGGCTAGAATAAAACACACACACACACACACGTTCGTATTACTATACTTGTGAGGACATCAACATTTTAGGAAGGCGATTTTATGATTGATTTATGATTTCTTTGGGGCATTTTTAACCTCAAGTCAAAAGCCGAAAAATAGCAGATCTACAAGATCGTGTGTGCCATCGCCGCACGACTAAGTATAACATGGGGAAAATCTACAACCCGAGTCCTAAACCTCTGAATGTCTAATCCTAATCCCAACCTGAATCTTTTTCTAATTGTAAACGCATCTCTCTAAAAACTAATTCAACTATAAAACAACAATTGTTCTTGTGAGGAAAATGGTCCTCATAGCGTCTATTCCTCAAATTCTATTATACTTGTGAGAACGTTTGGTCCTCACAAGTATAGTCACACACACACACACACACACACACACACACACACACACACACACACACACACACACACACACACACACACACACACACACACACACACACACACACACACACACACACACACACACACACACAGTAGAGGATGCCTATAGAAGACACTGGCAGTATGTCGGCAGGCTAAAGTGAATCACAGTTTCCAGGAGTGGCAGGTCTATCACATTATAAGATGATTTATGAACAGGCTTTAGGTAGTAGGACTTGGTCACGGCTATTACAGGACGCCACGGTTCACTAACTGTTTCCGTGGTCTCTGCTGACCAGCGAATAGCATCAGCGTGACCAGGGAGAGGAGAGGAGAGGAGGAAAAGGAGGGAAAAGGAGGAAAGGAGCGCTGGAGAAAGGCAGATTGAGAGCAAGAAGATTCAGGGTTCCATCCAATATTAAAAGGCTCGCTGGCTAATAACCTTATATGTATGTATAGCCATGATACATTATAATTGCCCTCTATAACAACAAACTAAAATAAATATTGTCTTTATTTTAGAAACGGTTAATCTTTTACTCAAGGGGGACAAAGCCCATGTGTGGTCCAACCCTATGGGGGAAAAACTACTTAATACTTCCTAAGGTTAATATGAGCATCAAAACAATATTTTAAATACGTTTTTATTAGCACATGCATTCCATAGGGCTGGACCACACATGGTTGAATGACATGCGACGGGCTTTGAGCCCCTTGAGTAAAAGATGAACTATTTGTAAAATGAATAGAATATTTAAGGTGTTTTAACTCATTCCCTGCCTAGAACGTAAAAAACATAATTATTTCCAATTACCAATTCTGCCAAGAAGGTAAAAAACGTATTAACTTTATTACTCACTGAGGAAAGGCTCTCGTAAAGATGTTTTTTTTTTTTTCAAGTGATGAAGGACAGTTCTCCATTGTGGTGGCCATGGTTCTCTGTTCTCCAACTTGGGTCAAACATTTTATTTCAACACAAATTGTGGGGGAAAAAAGTGAAAAAAGTGAAACTTTCCGGAGTGAGACATTTGTTGTAATGGTATAATTTTGTGTTAAAGTATGCTTTTCAGACAAACATTGGAAAATGGAGAGACTATTGCCACCACGGAGAACAGTTTTTTCCTCACATGAAAAACAGATCGTCTTCAGTGAGTAGTGAAAGCAGAGTACATAAAGCTCATAGTGAAAGTAGACATAAAGCTCAGTCACTAAAGTACAGACAGCCATAAATTCTCTGTTAACCTTGTCTTTGGCAGCGTGTTAGTAACTAATGCACTGTGGACCACGGCTAATGGCCGTCTCTACCTTACAAAAGTGTCGTATATCAAGCAAAACAAAATGTGCGGTTGAGAGCTTTTCATCATTTCTAAAGTGTTTAGACCAATAATGACACAGTGTGGAGACGCAGCTGACAGCAGGGATTTTGAGCACCTTTGTACAAAAGTAGTTTTGGGGGGATTTAATGGATGAATGAGAGGATATGAATGTAGATTAATACACACACATGAATACACACACATGAATACACACACATGAATACACACACATGAATACACACACATGAATTACACACACATGCAAAGAAATACAAAGGACGGTCAATATTATAAAACTACTCATATGTTCCTTTGAGTGTAGATGGAAAACATGTTTTCTCTTTATCTCCACATACACACACACAAACGCACACGCACACCCTTTCACATCGCACACAAAGTAATCTTTACACTCCATAGCAGCAAATCCTCTCTGTCGGGTGGAAACCTCATAAGTCCAAAACTGTTACTTTTCAGGATTCAAATTCAAAAACAGCAGAAGTATCAGATCTACAAGCTTGAAACGTGGCGCGGTTTCTAGCTTGTAGATCTGCTACTTTTGTGCTACTTTTGTGTGACGCTGGAGTATGATCAAGTAGGACATTAATTTATGAAAACACACAAAAATTTAGAATATGGAGATAAGAGGTTTCTGCCTGACAGGAACGATCACTAATTTGTGTTCCATCCAGACCCAGATTCCATATGAAATCAAATCCAGTTGACCTCAGCACACCAACCCCGCCCACAAGATGACCAGTAATGCACTTAAGAAAATTAAACACCTCCAGTGACATAATTGAGTGTAAACAGGAGTTGCGAGACACACACACACACACACACACACACACACACACACACACACACACACACACACACACACACACACACACACACACACACACACACACACACACACACACACACACACACACACACACACACACACACACACACACACACACACACACACAGTTGATGGAAACAATGGTTTCATGTAGGGCTGTCACCATTACAAAACCCAAGTTGACAATTAATTGTCATACAAATAATAGACTAACGATTAAATTGTGTATTTAGCATATTGAAGTTTGGAACATATGGATATATATATATATATATATTTCCTTTTTTTGCCTTTTAGGCTACGTAAACACAATTTGCACAGGGCAGATATGACAAATAACTTAAATATACAAAGAAATTACTGACATATTTCATAATTTTATACTTTAAAAAAAATTTAAATAGCGGAAATAGCTGATGAAAGAAGCAGAAACACAGCATCGCAACAACAGATACACATCAGCTACTTATGTTCTAATATACCGGATGACAGTCAACGAGGCAAATACATATGGTCTGTTAACGACCTACAACAGACACATGAAAAACAGCCAGAAACAGCCTTTAGAAAATGTGTCAGCTTGGTAGGCTACAGATAACCAACACACAAACATTTAGCCAGCACAGCATCGCAACAACAGACACACATCAGCGACAGTCAACGAGGCAAATTCGTCTGATAACGACCTACAACAGACACATGAAAAACAGCCAGAAACAGCCTTTGCTGCATTTCAGCAATGACTACATGCATTATTCTAGAGCAGAGCTTTTCAACTGACTGTGAACCAGGGACCACCACCCTGACTAAGAATCAACCAGGGGACCACAGTGGTGTTGGGTGGGGATATGGACTAAGATTAGTGCTTTGTTAACACTTGCTATGAATCCCATGTCTCTGCATCCCACTGTTTCTCAACCATTGGTCCATGAGACTACTAGTGGTCCATGAGACTACTAGTGGTCCATGAGACCACTAGTGGTCCATGAGACCACTAGTGGTCCATGAGACTACTAGTGGTCCATGAGACCACTAGTGGTCCATGAGACTACTAGTGGTCCATGAGACCACTAGTGGTCCATGAGACCGCTAGTGGTCCATGAGACCGCTAGTGGTCCATGAGACCGCTAGTGGTCCATGAGACCACTAGTGGTCCATGAGACCACTAGTGGTCCATGAGACTGCTAGTGGTCCATGAGACTACTAGTGGTCCATGAGACTACTAGTGGTCCATGAGACCACTAGTGGTCCATGAGACCGCTAGTGGTCCATGAGACCACTAGTGGTCCATGAGACCGCTAGTGGTCCATGAGACTACTAGTGGTCCATGAGACCGCTAGTGGTCCATGAGACTACTAGTGGTCCATGAGACTACTAGTGGTCCATGAGACCGCTAGTGGTCCATGAGACCACTAGTGGTCCATGAGACTACTAGTGGTCCATGAGACTACTAGTGGTCCATGGCATAAATAGGCCTGCAGGTGGTCCATGGGGAAATGTTTTAAAATGTAAATACATAAAATAAAATACCTTTGTTAAATGTATTAAAATAATATTTAAGAAGTCCATCAAATGTAGGAAAATGTTTGAATTAATAGGTGTGCAGAAGCTTGCAATTAAATAATGACTGTTAAGGGCTTGATATAATTTGTAGCACGATACTAAGAGCAACAAATGATATCAAGGCCAGGCATTATTAACTGAAATATTGGAGTGGCCCAGAGCTCAAAAAAAGGTTACCCTTATTCCACTCTCTTACTAAGGTAAGAGAGTGGAATAAGGGTAACCTTTTTTTGTATTGTATAAAATTGTGTTTCAGATTCAACTTTTTTTGTTTACTTGGCCTGCTCTTTTTTCTCTCTACACCTATACATCTTTGCCAAAAATAGCCGATCTACAAGCTCACAACGCCTAGCAGCGCGAGGCGTTGTGAGCTTGTAGATCTGCTATTTTTGGCTAAAGTTCTCCTCAGAAAAGGGATGCTAGGGTTCAAGTGGTTAAGGTAAAAAAAAAAATCATATAACACAAAGATTTGGCGGACTCCCTGTATTAACTCTGAGGACCCCCTAGGGGTCCCGGACCCCCTGTTGAAGACCCCTGCACTAAACTCATGTTAACTGATATACTGATTTGCATGTATGAGTGGGTAACCTACTGTAAACACACACACACACACACACACGCACACGCACACGCACACGCACACGCACACGCACACGCACACGCAGGTTTGTATTACTATACTTGTGAGGACATCAACATTTTAGGACGACGATTTTAATGAATGCCATTGTTTTTTTGGGGCATTTTTAACTGTAAGCCAAGAGCTGAAATATAATACATCTACAAGCTCACAAATCATGTTTAACTCTAATTCCAACCCCTAAACCTGACCTCTAAATGTCTAATCCTGATCCAAACCTGAATGTTTTCCTAATTTTAAACGTATCTCTAAAAATCTTTTTGTAACCATAGAACAACAATTTATCTGACCAGGAAAACGGTCCTCACAACGTCTGTTTCTCAAATACTACTATACTTGTGGGGACATTTGGTCCTCGCAAGTATAGTAGCCTAATACACGCACACACACCCCAAACTACATAATAAACCACTGTGTCAGCACCCAGGCCGTATCAAAGCCCACAATCTATTAAAAACCTCCAGCATTTTAGGTTCTAGCGTCTGCATGGCGGGAGCTGCTGGTTATCATGTGAACACATCATTATCTTTGGCCCCTAAAGCCTTAAGCCCAGAAATAGCAGACCTACAAGTAGACAACGCGTCGTCAAGAGCTTGTAGGTCTGCTATTCTCGGGCCGTGCTTGGCGGCACGCGACACCGTCGTGAGACGGAGCGATACATTAAAGGCTTAACGGTGATGTAATAAAAGCTGTTGAGCGGGTCTTTTCCTGCGCGGGGGGGGGGGGGGGGGGGGGGAAGGTTAAAGCTCTTTCACAATCTGGACAAACAACCACTCGACTGCTGACGGTACAAAGTCCTCCCCAATGTAAACACCATCTTATTCCTGTGACACACACACACACACACACACACACACACACACACACACACACACACACACACACACACACACACACACACACACACACACACACACACACACACACACACACACACACACACACACACACACACACACACACACACACACACACACACACACAGGTGTGGCCCTGTCAAAGGCTGATAGTAACAGACTAAATGTAATGGTGTTAATAATAAAGTGTTATAATTACACAAAATGTACAAATAAGTGCTTCTGCCTGACGCCATTCTCCATATACATATATATTATATATATATATATAATATACATAGTGCATTAGCGGTCACAGCTCCTTTAAGTCCCCTCTTCTGTCTCCTGTATAAATGTCCTGCCACACCTCCACCTCTTCCTTGTGTATTTCCGTATTGGAAGGAGGTGGAGGTCTTTTGTTATCTTCTCTGTATAACAAAATAAGAATGACTTCTACAGTGTTTGTTTGACTTTGTTGAGAAAGGAGTCCATGCACTAAAGCCACATTAACTAAGTGTGTTTTGTGTCGTTCTGTCAGAATAAATGGAGATCGTCTCCAAAGAAAGTCCTGGGTCCGTCTAAATCCATTCAACACAACGCAGAGATAGAAACTATACCGGTTACATAAATATATAATTATTCATAGTGTGGATATTGTGACATCAGAATCAGAATCAGTTTTAGTGTCACATCACAGGTTTACAAAAAGAGTGGGTGAAATTATTTTTTGTACATAGTTCCCATCGCAACGTTAGTTTCCATAGAAAGAAGAGGGGGGGGGGAGAAGAAGAGGGTGGGGGGCAAGTGGGAAGGAGATCAAAACAAGAGAGCAACAGAAGGCCAGACAAGTTATCTACATATTTACAAAGTACCTGAGATAATAAAAACTAAAAAAAACTAAGGTGCCTGAGCATAGCAGCAATGTATTGTATACTGTGCATGATTATACTTATACTGGGCATGATATACAATGGACGTTAAGGTGCTTAGAGGACATTTGGCCTGACATTTCTGATTCATTCATCAGAATGAGGTCCATATATAGCAGCATCACTCATACATGCTGACACAGGGCTGGCCCATATCATGACATCTTGGCCACATACACTACCTCCATATTTTGACGATAATATATTTTGAGATAGAAGTAAAAAACATATTTTTGCGCCCCTTGTTTCAAGTGTACAATAGGGCTCAAGTTATTCAAACAGGACAAGAAAACACTTTAGCCATAATCACAGAATTAAGCAGACGATTTTCTTTGTCTCATATCACGAGACAAGTGTATCAGTGTATAGGGCTATACACTGATAGTCAGTGTATAGGGCTATACACTGATATAGCCCTATACACTGATAGTCAGTGTATAGGGCTATACATTACATTACATTACATTACAGTCATTTAGCAGACGCTTTTATCCAAAGCGTCAGTGTATAGGGCTATACACTGACCATTCCCACGGCGGGGAAAACATTCACATTTATTCCAAACCACACCACTCAATCCTCGGCCCAACATGTTGCCAAACCTACACGTCCCAGACCAGCTGAGTGGGGGCTTTTCTTTGGGACATTTCCTGAAGGACTAAAGGGATAATCCCCTTTATAAACTCTCTGTACCTGGTTAAGAGCGTGGCCCTCGAGAGCCTTTTTAACCCTCGAGTGAGCTCAACAAAAACGGCTTCATTCAGAGGAGCGACCTACAAGGGGGCTCTCGGGGGGCTTAACAAAAGGAGGCCTGGAGGTACTGCGGACCCCCGTGAGGTATTTGTCGCCGTCGGGGAGGAAACCTTGTATCTCCGTAGTTCAGTACTTTGACGTCTAACTGTGTCCAGCAAAACGTTGCAACAAATATATCTGTTGTTTTGGTGAATTCTGAAAGGGGTTCAGTATGTGTGTATGTTTTATACATTATTGAGCTTGTAACTAAATAATAAACTTTTATTTTGTTCACATACAAGGTTTCCCCCAACAGCGAAGATGTTGTCCAGTAAGAAAGGACAGGGTCAGTTTGAATTGAATTGTGTGTGTGGGGGGGGGGGGGGGGTGGGAGGGAGGTGGTCTTGGGGGACTTACTGAGCCTGGTCCCTCAACACGGGCAGGGGGATGTCCTCGCACACGTAGTCCAGCTCGTCCGTTAGGCTGTTGGTCCTGGAGATGTCGATGGAGGTGGTGATGGAGGTGTTGTCCACACTTCTCCTCACTGCAGAGGAGAGGAGAGGAGAGGAGAGGAGAGGAGAGGAGAGGAGAGGAGAGGAGAGGAGAGGAGAGGAGAGGAGGGGGGGTTATTTTTTGTCTCAGTTGAGTACAATTGGAGGGAAAAAAATCCTTAAAGCCAGTGTTTCCCCAAACATAGGGTTTGAAATCCATTTGGTTTTTTTTCTCCAAAGTGAGTGACACCCACAGCCACAACACTAGAGGGAGCGACCAAGTACCACCCAAATTTAGAACAAACAAAATTCTCATTCTACTACTCTGCCACCACAACGTGGAATGCCCTGACAACATCCATTAAAGGATGTGTAGCAACTGGTTTCTTTCAAAACTGGCCTGAAAAAAACATCTATCAGGAGACCACAAGGGGAGCTAAATGTAATAGGGGGTGTGCCGACACTGATTTCATGAAACGATACGATACGATATTGGGCTCACGACATCGATACAATATCGATACGATATTTAGCACTTTTTTTTTTTGAAAATTATGGGGGGGGGGGGAAGCAAATGCAAACAAATACTTCTGTTTTTGCATTATTATTATTGAAAAAAAAAAAAAAACTATTTTTTTTTTCTAAAACGAAACATATCGCCACGAAAACGTATCGCGATATATCGCGGGACGATATATCGGCACACCACTAACATGTAATGTCCCATCTCTTTTGTATATCTCTGCTGTCCGGCAGAAACCAGCTAACTCCAAAATGTTAATTTTTCAGGAAATGAAAAAAGTGGAGTTAGGAGGTTTTGTTTATCAGAACAACTGAATGGTCCTCCAAGCTCACACTGAGGATGGAGGTCAAAAGGGGGTGGAGCAGAAAGTTTGAGGATCCAATGGAGTTAGCTGCTTTTGTCAGAAGCGCTTTTTAATGCTTTTCATTGGTTCAATATTTTTTAATCAACACACAGACGTAAAGGGTGTTCAATAGCCCTGATTTATGGAAAATGTATGCAAAAGCATCAAAATGGAGTTAGCTGGTTTCTGCCGGACAGCAACGAGTGTTTGTTTGTGTTAATCGTTTAGGCTATGTTGATGAATACATAGGACCACAATGTACTGTTCCATGTGCCGTTTATATTTCTGACTAATAATGTATTCAATCAATCAATCAATGACCTTTGCAACAAAAAATAAGTGAAAAAATAAAATAAATCACAAATACCAAAAATAGCCACATTTCTCTTTGAGTCTTTGAGCTGAAAAGGTTTGGGGAAACCTCTGCTGGACGGTACAACATTAACGTGTTTCTCAAGAGGTGGTTGGGGACCCAGCACTGGGCCGGAGGAGCCATAATGTGATAGAAGTTCCACCAAAACCTCTTGAGAATGACAACAGAGACGCAGTGAAAGAGATGAACAAAGAGTCGTAAAGATGAAGATACCTGGAGAGGAAGGCCATCTTATATTGAAAGCTGACCATGAGTGAGAAGGTCGGCCTGAAGGTCATTCAAAACAAAGGTGTCGTCAGCAAAGAGAGCAGAAGGAGGAACAGAAATACACACAGAGACACATTTTGATATGAATGGAAGATTCAGTGTCTTCATTCTAATGCTGCACCCGATACCTGTGTTTTTGTGTTTTTTCCCCCCATAAATTAACGCCCTATTGATCATACTACATTATACAACAGGTAGTTCCGACCAAGCAATCTGATTGGCTGAAATAGCTTTCTAGCCGTGCTTCAAACCAGCATCATAGCACAGGCCTAATCACATTAATAAATCACTCCGCACTGCAGTCCGCACCTGATTAGACCATATATCGCACAGCTGTGCTGTGACGTCACGCTGTCCCACGGTAGGAAAACAAACAGACAGTACCCACCGCCGCCACCGGAGAACAAACAGCTACGCAAAATGGACTATGTTGTTAATTTTGACTTATTTGGTGGACTTACGGTTGATCAATGGTTAGAAGAGAGCACACTAAATCGCCTAAAATCCTATAATAAAGGAATAACTGGAAAAAAGTGTGCTTTATTTCAATGGTAACATCCATACTGTATAAATATCCTCCTGTGTTAAAGTAAAATTACTCCCATTTCGTTAACAGTCCAGTGTATGTTATACTTTATCGTACGAAGGTATCGCACGGCAAAAATAGCCGATCTACAAGTTCACAACGCATCGCCATCTTGACGCGTTGTGAGCTTGTAGATCAGTTATTTTGGCCACGTAACACGATCGTACGACGGAGCATATAGCCTACTGGAATCAGCTGTGTTGATGAGACGATGACTCTGAGTGCTGCGCTGTTACAGGGACTATTTTGTCTCAGTCAAATAAACTCTTCTCTTCTACAGGGAAACGGATAAGCGAAATGTTTTTTATTATGAATTGCCCCACAATATGAATACATTTGGATGTGTTTTGTTGGTAACTGTTGTATAATCGCAATATTACACTCGAGGGTGTGCTTTACCTTACATTATTAGCACTTCTGTGATCGCGGCGGAACTCGGCTGACGCCTCGTTCCTGACCGCATCACAGGCGTGCCAATAATGACGGTAAAGCACACCCTCGAGTGTAATATTGCTTAAGCGTCACACAAACGTGGGGGACCTGGACAAACCTAGCAGATCTACACATCTGAAACTTTTGCTATTTTTGAATTTGAATCCTGAAAAGTAACTGTTTTGTTTCCACCCGACAGAGAGAATGCAGTCAGTGTTTTTCTCTCTGCATTCGAAAAGGTGCAAAAATATTGTGAATTATGAAAAATATGTTATTTAAAAAAATAAATGGATGACAGGGAAAACACAGCCACCATGGTTTTCTTCATATCAGAGAAAGAAAAATAATAATTGAGCATTGTGTCGCATCATAGCATTCTGTAGTATTCTTCCAGTTTAATCTGGAACTTGTTTTTTATTTTGTATTAATAATTTAACCAATCTGTATGGTAGAGCAGTGGTTCTCAAAGTGGGGTCCAGGGACCCCCAGGAGTACTTGGGGGGATTCCAGGAGGTCCCCAGCTAAATTTGTTAAAGTGACATATCACCCTTTTTTTTAATGGTGTAAGACAGATAGTACAGAAAGATAAACAAAGACAAAAAAATAAGACAAAAAACAAACAGACAATCAAACAAAACAAAAAGAGGTCATGGGACATTCAACAGAAACATGCTTACAGGATTTGAGATACAGTGGAGAGGATGTAACCAATATTCACAAGAGATCTGGCTCGCTATCTAAATGGTCTAACCTTTTTTATGTATTGTTTTAGCCATTATTGTAATGCCATTGTTTTTTGCCACTGTTTTATTATGTATTTTATACATTTTATTTATTTATTTTAATCTTTTTGCTCTGTAAAGCACTTTGAGCTGCATTTGTGTCATGAAAGGTTATTATAATTTAGTTTATTATTATTATTAACCATTTCCCCCATCTTTTTCACCCAGCTCTTTTTGGAGTGACAGTCTTAAAGAATAGGTCATCTGCTCTCAATATGTCTCACAATATTGACAAGTAGGCCTATAGTACAGTACAGTACAGTACAGTACAGTACAGTACAGTACAGTACAGTACAGTACAGTACAGTACAGTACAGTATAGTATAGTATAGTACATATAGTATAGTATAGTATAGTATAGTATAGTATAGTATAGTATAGTACAGTATAGTATAGTATAGTATAGTATAGTATAGTATAGTACATATAGTATAGTATAGTATAGTATAGTATAGTATAGTACATATAGTATAGTATAGTATAGTATAGTATAGTATAGTATAGTATAGTATAGTACAGTATAGTATAGTATAGTATAGTATAGTATAGTAGGGCAGTTGTTCTGCAACCAGTTCTTTGTGATAGCTTTTTTGCTTGCTGTAAGTAGGATCTTAAGCAGATAGGAATGGTCCATCTGGGGTTTGTCCAACGTGGCATATCACTTTTAACCACTTTATCCTTATCTTTGAATATTAAATATATTTTTTAAACAAACATTTTTAACTCAAATCTTTGCTTCTGGGGGTCCCTGGCACAAAGATATGTTTTTAGATGGGGGTCTGCAGCCAAATACACACTCATTTGAGGGTCCTTGACTTGAAAAAGTTTGAGAACCAGCGTGCTAGTATTTAAATGGTTAAATGTGCACACTGTGGATAGACTAGCAGCCTGACTGCTGTTGTGTGGAGTAAAAAAAACAACAGTGTTAGAACAACATGTGCAGCGAGGGTCTTGACCTGCAGTCAGACTGTCAGCGCCGTTTGACGAGTCTCCCCTCCAGCGCAGCCCGGCCGCGCGCCCCCCCCCCGGCCCCGCGCCCCCCCCCGCGGCCCCGCGGCCCCGCGCCCCGCGGCCCCCGCGGCCCCCGCGGCCCCCCCCAGCCCCGCGGCCCGGCCTCCATTGTGATGAAGAATGGACGGGCCAGAATGTGCTTCCAAGAACACAACGACCGGTTACAACTTCATTCAATCTCTCTAAGTATGCTATCAACCCAGGAGTTTGTTTAACATTGTGTCTCCCCCCCCCCCATAGGAGACATAGGAGAGAGAGAGGGGGGGAGAGAAAGGGGGGAGGGAAGGGGGGAGAGAGAGGGGGGAGGGAGAGAGAGAGAGAGAGAGGGGAGGGAGAGAGAGGGGAGGGAGAGATAGAGGGAGAGAGAGACAGGGGGGGAGAGAGAGAGGGGGGAGAGAAAGGGGGGAGGGAAGGGGGGAGAGAGAGGGGGGAGGGAGAGAGAGAGAGAGAGGGGGGAGGGAGAGAGAGAGGGGGAGAGAGAGAGAGAGAAGGGGGAGGGAGAGAGAGAGGGGGGGGAGAGGGAGGGAAACAGAGGGAGAGGAGTGAGTGAGAGAGAGCGGGCGAGGGAGATAGAGGGAGAGACAGAGAGAAAGAGAGAGAGGGAGAGATATGGGGAGAGAAAGAGTGAATGGCAGTAAAGAGAGATGGAGAAAAAGAGTGAGTGAGAGAGAGAGACCTGGTTGAGTAAAGCCCGATTAGATGGAACGTAGCCAATCTACAAGCTTACAACGGGTCGCAAATACCACGCGTTGTAAGCTTGTAGATCAGCTACTGGCGGCGCGACTCCATCGTACGACAAAGTACAAATGGGCCTTAAATTGACGGGGGTCCACATTGTATGGGGGGGGGGGGGGGGGCTGTGGTGTTATCGGCTACACAAACAGCACCAGAGCTATCGGCCCCATCGGTGGAAGTGCGTTTGGTTGGGTTACATACAGAGGGTTTGGTTGGGTTACATACAGAGGGTTTGGTTGGGTTACATACAGAGGGTTTGGTTGGGTTACATACAGAGGGGGCGCCGTCCCGGGGAGCAAAACAAGCAGAGAGAGAGAGAGAAGAGAGAGAGAGGAAAAGAGCAAGTGGAGAGAGGAGCGGTTCTCAAAGTGGGGCCTGGGGACCGGCCATGGGTCCTTGAGGGGGTCCTGGGGGGTCCCCGTCTAAATTATTGATAGTTAGGAACCAAATGGACCCTTACAGGTCTGTAACTCAGAGAGGACCCCTACGGGGTCCATAATAATAATACTTGAAATTGAAACAGTTTGAGAGCCACTGCTCTATTGACCATATTCACACGCCGGCCATCTTGCTCTTACATCACACTTGGAGGGAGGGGAGGGGTTTACATGAATGATGTAAGAGGAGGGAGGGGAGGGGTTTACATGAATGATGTAAGAGCAAAATGGCTGCAGTGTGAATATGGTCATTGATTCATTGAGAGATTCTCATAGAACGGGGCGCAAGGCGGCAGATAAGTAGACTGGCATCGAACAATGGCCAGTTTATTTCTGACCATTGGAGCACCACAATGGCTGCTTATCAAACCCGCCCCTCGCCCCCCCCCTTCCCCCAGTGTCTCTGTCCAGGTCCCCACGGTCCCACAGCCCTCCCGCAACCCCCCCGCCCCCCGTCCATCCGTCCGTCCATTCCCAGCACGGCCAGCCCGCCCGCCCGCTCCTCGACCCCTGCCTGCCGTTGGCAGGACAGCCAGAAAAAAAAGCCAAACGGGGAGGCCAGGACAGGACAGAGGAGGCACAATAATGTCTCTGAGTCTCTCTGTGCTTTGGCTCTCGCTGGCGGTCCGGTCGTGGGGACAAAGGCCCGGCCAAGCCAGCCCAGTCTAATTAAAATTCTGTCTGGGCCACATTATAAAGACAGACTGGTTAATGATTAACACAGGGCTAGAGCTTAATAGAAGGGAAAACCAGGAGAGTGCAACTGGCAGAAGCGAGAAAGACGGCATGACACACAGTTATCTAAAACTTCCCTTATGTCACCTTCCAGACATTTGTCGGCTTCCCCCCTTTATGAAACCAGGGCCTTATATTATAAATGTGGCCCCGGTTCTTTTTTTTTTTTAAGGTCTAGTTCCAGGGCCTGTCCTACGTCGTTGGAACATGAGCGTGTAAGAGGAGAGATGCCATGCAGGCTGGACTGTCCTAATGTTGCTGACATCATCCCAGCAACAGAACCACATACTGTAACCCGATTCATTCCCCCGAGTCATGTTAACCAAGTTATGCCCAACCAGTGGTTCTCAAACTTATATGTATTTGGCTGCAGACCCCCCCCCCCCCCCCCATCTCAAAACCCTCAAATATGTTGTGCCAGGGACCTCCAGAAGTTTAAAATGTTTAAACTCAAATCTGATTTTAGATTTTTCAAAAATAGCATATCTACAAGCTCATAGCGTGACATGAAGTGTATGTAAGGCTATTTTCACAAATGTTTGGGTCTATAATGCCACGCCCAAAGAAGGGATGCCCAGGTTGAAAGAGGTTGAACTGTAGGGTTAGTCAGTGGTACTGTTAGTAAATACTGTAACCCTGTAGGTGTTTTTGAGGAAAAGTCTGCATACAGCATATAATAATAATAATAATAATAATAATAAGGGTAATAATAATAATAATAATAATGAGACATCACAGATAGAAGATGACATAAAGTGATGAACGTACCTGTTCTGTTGAATATTCTGGTGAGACCTGTGGGGGGAAAAGAAAAAAACACTTCAGTCAGAAATACGTTTTTTACAATGTTGGGATTATTGGGATCTTTGGGATCAAATATCAAAGAAAGAGGTCCCGCAAGATGTCTGGAACGTAACAAACTCTCTTTATTAAGTCGACGTGATGATGATTTATTTTACAATTTCCAGACAGTGTGTGGGACCTCTTTCTTTGATATTTGATATCATGTGCATCGGCCTTCTTAATAAGTGAATAAGTGACAGAAAATTACAAGCGCCGAAAAGCCTGATGCACGTCCATACGGTGTCTGGCCACGACAATAGACCTACAAGCTCACAAGGTTCAGCTTGAGGGGTGGGGGGGTATGTGGGGGTGCTGTTAGGGGTTAAGTGTCTTGTTTACGGACACTTGGGCATTTCCACATGCAGGCGGAGCGGGAGGTGAAAGCGGCGATCTTCTGCTTAGCAGACAGCCTCTCTACACACTAAGCTCTGGAACGGTAAATAGACAACAGTGTGGCTTATATTTAATATATATGATATAATATTATATTTAACTCATTCACTGCCAGGCTTATTTCAAGCTTGTTGATCCATATGCCAAAGGCATTTTGGGTCAAACGGAGAAAAACATTTCTCCGTTTACATTTTAACATTGAAGTGGATGGAGAATTAACTTTTTGAAAATCGTTTTCTCCTAGTTCCTTTGAGATTAAAAAGAAAAAAAAATAACAAAAATAAATAAATAAATTAAATATTTTATTTTGATTTTTTTTTTAGGTGACGTCAAAAGACGTCATTGGCACTAATGGCACACTGAAAACGGCCGTCAAAAGACGTCATTAGCACTATTTATATACCCACTAAGCTCTGGATGGTAAATAGACAACAGTGTGGCTTATATTTAATATATATTATATAATATTATATTTAATATACCCACTAAGCTCTGGAACGGTAAATAGACAACAGTGTGGCTTATATTTACACATGTTCTCCTTTAACAGAGTGTGATCTTGCTTAGGTAACGGTGCCGTATGTTTTAAATACCCAGTACACTTTTAATTGGAGACGTTTAATTGAGTTTGATTGATTGATTGAAAATTTTATTAGGCAAAAGAATGTAAAACACAGTTACATTTATAATGCTTTTGTCTAAAAGGTCCAGCCAAAAAAGTCCTTGCGGACTTGTTTCCGTTGGGGTCATTGAATTAATTTCATAGACATATATAGTAGCAACCAAACAGTTCAAAAATCAACATGAAAATACAGATAATACAGAAAAAATACCACTATGTACAAAAAAAAGCATGAAAAAAAAAAAGAAAATATGTACAAAAAAAGGGGGGGGGGGGAGCATGGAAAAATACAAATTATATACAAAAAAAGCATGAGGAAATAAAAAATATGTACAAAAAAGAGGAGGGGGGGGGGGGTCGTCTGTCTACAGGGAAACTGGTACTAGCTCCTCTTTAGGCCTCCAGAAAGATGAGTTTTTAGGGCTGTTTTGAATGAGCCCAGCGAACTGCATTTTTTGAGGGATGGGGTTAGACTATTCCATTCCTTGGTGGCTGTGCTATAGAAGGAGAATTTGCCCATGTTTGTTTTATGGGTGAGTGGTACCAGATTGTTGTTTACGCTCCCTCTAGTTTCGTGGCTGTGGGTGTCACTAACTTTTTCGAGGTATTTATACAGATATGCGGGTATAGGGGGCATTTCGGGCAAATCTGCATTTACAATTTTGAAGACCAGTCCCATTTTTAGTTGTTTAACCCTGTCTTCCACCCTGAGCCAGCCTAGGCTGGCAAAGTGAGTGGGAGAGAGGTGGGTCATGGGCCCCAGTCCGAGAAGTAGTCGGATCAGTTTGTTTTGGGAGGTTTGAAGCTTAGTCTTCAGTGACACTGAGGTGTTGGAGTACCAAGAGGAGCTAGCATAGTCAAAAAGGGGCTGAATCAGGGCCCCTGAGAGGGTCCTGAGGGCCTGAGGGTTGACAAAAGAGGAAACTCTGCCCATAAATCTGGTTCTCTGGTTTACTCATTTGACCACCTTTGTTGCCATGCTTTCACCTGTCAGGTATTTGTCAAGAATACATCCCAAATAGGTAATCTCTTCTTTGCTAGTGATGATTGTGTCATCGACTTTGACCTTGAAGTCATTTACCTTCATTTTACTGAGGGAATGTTTGGTCCCAAATAGAATGGATTCAGTTTTCCCAAGGTGTATAGTGACAGTTTGTTATCGGTAAGCCAGGTACGGATTTTTGAGAGTTCAGAGCTGAGAGCTTCCTCAACTTGCAACTTGTCCTCACCCGAGATCAGGAGTGCCGAGTCATCAGCGAGAGTTTAAACAGCGTCCTAAGAAAGCCATGTGAAAGTGAACATCTATGGCTCTTGTGGTTCTCAAAGTGGGGTCCGGGGACAAAACAGAGGTCCTTGAAGGGGGTTCCAGGGAGTCCCCAGGTAAATGAGTTAATATAGCATCATAAATAAAACAAATCTTAAGTTTTTTAATATTTTGAAAAACATTCAAAGTGATATGTTTTGGGGTGAAAACAAAACGTTTTTTTGTTAATATTTTAAAGCTCTATATTGTGATAGTAATCATTGCTAGTGTTTGTTCAGTAACAGGGGTCTCCCTGTCTCTCCAGCTCTTTAATAAACAGAAAATACATTTTCAGGTGGGTTGCAAAATTTCAGCCAATCAGGAGAGAGTACCCATTTATCAGCTTAAATTGTATAGTGTTCCAGTTCCAATTGTGTATCTGCTCATTTATTTGTGTCGTCACTTCTAATTGCACTTGTTTAATCAGTATTCTGGGCAAGTTCTCTCTCCTGATTGGATACAATAGTGTCCCGACTTTTAATAAAGAGGTGGAGGGACAAGGAGACTCCTTACTGAACAAACAGTCTATAGCAATGATTATATCACAATATAGAGCCATTTAACACTTATTTTAACTAAAACATATAACTTATCACAATCAGTCTAACCACTTTAAATATACATATACATCGACATCTGATATGGGGGTCCCCAGGCACAAAATGTTTTCAAATGGGGGTCCACAATGTTAATTTGGGGGTCCTTAAAATGAAAATATTTGAGAACCACTGATCTATGGAGACAGATACGTATCTTAGCTTGGAAGTGAACCAGACAAAAACATGTCTAATGTTAGCTTCTATTTTCAGGAGGGACTTCTTATGCAACGCTCAGACTACAGCGAGAGATGCTTTTTGGGTTGGATTTCAAGCATGTGATTCTCATCCTCAAGAGGCCAAGTCCACAAGGCAAGATCAAGATCGGGAACATATACTGTATCAGGTTTCTGCAGTCTGGTATATTGCAAAACAGAGCAACGGTTCATTTTAATAGCTGTAAATTCTAATAATGTGGAGAAAAAAGAAAGAAAAACATAAGCTGTGTTATTATTTGGTATTCTCATAAATAGATATTAGATGCAATTTGGAAATGGGTCTTTGGAACAGCTAAATCTGACCCGCCCGCAACATTTCCCATACTCAAGGTTATGACATCAGGCGTGGAAGTACTGTCGTTTTACCCTCCGGCTGCTTGACCGCACCACTCCACAAATACAGCAGCACTTTATAATATATCGTTGTTGTCGGGCAGAAACCTCTTATCTCCATATGATTCCTTTTTGTGTTTTTTCGTAAATTAACGGCTTACTTGATCATACTACAGCGTCACACAAAACAAAGTAATCAAAACTAGCTCAAAACTAGCAGATCTAGGGCCACTAGGGGCTGTCGCCTCACAGCTAAAAGGTCCCGGGTTCGATTCCCGCCGGGGACGCTGTGGGCGTGTCTTCTCCTCCGCGTCATCAGTGCCCATACCCTAGGTGGGGTTGGTGAAAGGGTCTTTCTGTGTGGAGTTTGTATGTTCTCCCCGTGTCTCTCAGTGTACTTAATACCCTCACAAAAACACTACACTCCCTCTGCCAACCTAGGGAGGCCAGGGCCGAGCTCATGCCTCCTTCAATGCATGAGAGCCAACTGACCTTCTTGTCACCTGACAGGGGAGAGGTTCCCTGGTAGGACGTAACGCATGGAAGGAACACGTTATTCCAACCAGTTCCCTTCCCCTCCATCAGGCGCCCCGGCTGGCCAGGGGGAGGCAGTATAGTGACCAGGATTACTGCATGTTTTTGTGAGGGTACCTACCCTAGGAGACACGGGGAGAACATGCAAACTCCGACCATGCCTTTAATGATTAATGATTGAATACAACAGGCTTGTAGAATAAGACCTTTTATGGTAAAGCCTTTTGAGGTAATGCAATAATAAAGGCCTGATCTTCCACTCGAGTCATAGTAGTAAAAAAACAACTCTGTGTGTGTGTGTGTGTGTGTGTGTGTGTGTGTGTGTGTGTGTGTGTGTGTGTGTGTGTGTGTGTGTGTGTGTGTGTGTGTGTGTGTGTGTGTGTGTGTGTGTGTGCAGCCATCCAGGGCATGGTGAACTGTTCAGTTCATGTGGCGCGGCCCATAGAAAATAATAGTCCCGGTGCTGGTCTGGTGCAGACAGTTGACATTACAGATGTCTAGTTTTATGGTGTTGGTCTGCAGCAGCTAAAGGGAACATACAGTACCATGCTTTCACAACTCTAAACATTATCATTAGTGACAGGAGACTGCTGCCTGTGGGCTGCTGCTTCACATGGCTTTATGACCGTCTAAAAAAAGAATACGTCCCCTTTTCCATGGCCTCAGCATGAGTCAGGTCTTCATTCCATAGATCGTGTATCAGCGTTCATTTTGACAGCAAATTCTTATTTAGTTTTAGACATACGTCTCTTCAATACAATTTCATTTAGTTTCGGGAAATATTTTAGTCATCTCAAATGTTTTGGTTTTAGTCTAGTTTTAGTTGACTAAATATCATAAGATTTTAGTCGACTAAACACTACAAACTTTCGCGGGTTGTGAGCAGAGGTGGAAAAAGTACTCACATTTCTTACTTAAGTAAAAGTATCAATACTGCAATGTAGAAATACTCTGTTACAAGAAAAAGTCCCGAATTCAAAATGTACTTGAGTAAAAGTATTGGTATCAAATTGTACTTAAAGTACCAAAAGTAAAAGTACTCATAATGAAGTTTTCACAAGTTTTCAAATGTATAAAATGTATTAAAATCATTTGAAAATAGTCAATCTACAAGTTATGCGACGCGTTGTGAACTTGTAGATCGGCTATTTTCAAATGGCCGAAATGTATACAGGGCTGAAGTGGGTAAAGTATGTTTTGTAATAATAATCAAAATCTACAAAGTAACTAGTAACTAAAGTTTTCAAATAACTGTAGTGGAGTAAAAGTACAATATTTGCCTCTGAGATGTAGTGGAGTAAAAGTGCTGAAGATTGGAAATACTCCAGTTAAGTAAAAAATACCTCAAAACTGTACTTAAGTACAGTACTTGAGTAAAAGTACTTAGTTACTTTACACCACTTGGTTGTGGGTGAGGGCGTCATAAGGCCTGATTTATACTTAGTTGTGTGCTGATCTACAAGCTCACAGCGCGTCCCAGATGTGTTGTGGGTGTGAGAACCGCTGGTGTTAAAATGACCAAAATGCAGTTTTAAAAAAAAGAAGTCACTACAAAGAACTACAAACAAACAAACACGAAGTGGAGTGATGAACATGTTGGTTCCTCAGTGGCATCAAAGGCCAGGAGGACATGTGTTCTCCTTCATTATCTGACTCCCATTGATCCAATTAAGCACCAAACGAGATAACTTTTCCCCTCATAACAGCTCGCTTGGCTGCAGACGCTGTGCATTTGATGTCAAGTTTACGTTGCTTCCACTGCTTTTATGATTACGCGCTTTGACAGGAAAAAACTCATAAAGTGCATTTATTAACCTCGGGGTCCGGGAGGATTCATTTGGTGGGGGGGAGGAGGGGGGGTTTAACACGGGAAGTCAAATCACGATCCCCCCCCCTCTCGCCAAACAGCTAGGCTGTACATTTCAACCAATCAAATTCAATCCGCGTTGACTTATTGTGGAAAGTAGCAAACATTTTGTTGCTGTCGGGCAGAATTATTTCCATATTCTAACTTTTTGTGTTTTTTTTGGTAAATGAATGCCCTAGTTGATCATACTACAGCGTCACACACTAAAGTATCACAGATCTGCATGCTCCAAACCAGTTGCAGCTGGTTTTCAACAGTTTTGGACATATGAGACGGCAGAGACGATTTACTCAAGTACTGTACTTCAGTAAAACTTTGAGGTATTTTTTATTATTTGATTTGTTACTTTACTTGAGTTTTTCCATTTCTCAATACTTTATACTTCTACTCCACTATATCTCGGAGGCAAATATTGTACTCTTTACCCCACTATAATTATTAGGAAAATAAAATTATATATGGACAATTCATAATGTCTACTTTTACTTTGATAGTGTATATTTTGTACTTTTGTACTTTTACTCAAGTATAATTCCGTATATGTAGGCCTTTTAGTTGTAACATTTCTACGTTGTAGTATTTTGTACTTCTTCCACCACTGTCAATATTTGTAACGTTATGAGACTTTGCAACACTCACTGGCCTTAAGATTATATTTAGTAGCCTTATTCCGTGGATATGAAACCATCCAAAACAAACAGCTGCTTTATGGCATCAGGGCCGCATGCTTTCCAATCTGATAACAACAAAAAGGAAAAACAAGAGAGTCTGGGCTCTTGGCAACGTCTGCAGCGTTATTGGTAAATGGAGGAAAATTCCTCAACTTGTGGCCTTGACAGCTCTGTATTTTCTTATTGTTCTACTTAATCCCTGGGTAAGTGTGTCTTGTGGCCAGCGGACTGGACAACAGGAACAGTAAAGAGCTTGCAGTCACGACCTCTAATCACCACTGGGACTGTAATAGCTTCCATGTGCTTCGCTTGCTAACAACACCTGGCAGCCATCTTGGCTCTGAAGGGGCTGGAGGAGAATGTCCCTTACTGGGTGCAAATGAACAACCAAGCTGCATTAAATGCTGCATCAGTCCCCGTCTCTTTTAATGGCCTCCTCGGTTTGGATGTGGGGAGAGATGGTGACAAAACCAATTAAGTCTAAACTGCACCCTAACAGCAGTATAGAACAGTGCTTTTCAAACCTTTTCAACGTTCATTCATTTTATGTTTGGCTGTGTGTAGGTGTCACACTCCTGTGACCTTGTAGATCTGCTTATTTTTCAAATAGCCTACAGTAAGTATAAAATAACGTTAAAGTGGTTAAACTGGTTAAACTGGTTTTGATACTATTATGAACTCATTTTACTGGGGACCCCCTGGAACCCAGCTCTTCAAGGACCTCTGGGGGTCTCCGGAACCCACTATGAACCCCTGGCTTAAGCACTGTTAGAATGTTTAAGTTCAGTTCATGGGTTTCATTTTTCTATAATTTTTATCCCTCGATTTTGTAACCCTTTTTTCACCCGGTGCCAATTTGCTAAGTGATCCTGGGCGCTACACTCCCCCCACCAGCCTAGGGAGGCCAGGGCCGAGCTCATGCCTCCTTCAATGCATGAGAGCCAACTGACCTTCTTATCACCTGACAGGGGAGAGTTTCCCCGGTAGGACGTAGCGCGTGGAAGGAACAAGTTATTCCAACCAGTTCCCTTCCCCTCCATCAGGCGCCCCGGCTGACCAGGGGGAGGCAGTATAGTGACCAGGATTAATACATGTTTTTGTGAGGGTATTAACTACCCTAGGAGACACGGGGAGAACATGCAAACTCCACACAGAGTAGGCCCTTTCGCCAACCCCACCTAGTTCATGGGTTTTAGTGCATCTCGTTTATCAATGGCGTCCGACGGCTGAACATCTATTGCCTAAATATAATATTATATTTGACCTATGCAGTGGTGTAATGTAACTCAGTACATTTACTCAAGTACTGTACTTAAGTACAATTTTGAGGTACTTTACTGGAGTACTTCCAATTGTCTATACTTTTACTTCTACTCCACTACATCTCAGAGGCAAATATTGTACTTTTACTCACCTACAATTATTTGAAAACTTTAGTTACTAGTTACTTTGCAGATATAAATTATTAAATTATAAAACATACATTAACCACCGCGTTGTGAGCTTGTAGATCTGCTATTTTCAAACATTTTAGTACTTTTGGTACTTTAAGTACATTTTGATACCAATACTTTTGTACTTTTACGCAAGTGAATTTTGAATTCTGGACTTTTACTTGTAACAGAGTACTTCTACATTGCAGTATTGATACTTTTACTTAAGTAAAACATTTGAGTACTTTTTCCACCACTGTGTAAAGAGGAATACTATACTCATGTTCAGTGATGAATATCACTGAATGTTGTGCAAATATTGTAAAATTCAGAATGGGAGATTTGGCCTGCATGTGTGGTAGAGTAAAGCAGTGGTAGTGATGTTGTGAGAAGCTGGACTCCACTATAATATAAAACAACAGTCTTTCCCTTGTGGCCACTATCCTAGGAAAAACAAACATGAACTCCTAAATTGAGGGACATTCCCTTCTAATAGTTTAGGATTATATTAACCACATGAACCTTAGCGTCCCTATTCTGGGCCTGTCATAATAAGCCAACATCGAGTTTCAAACAAACATAGCAGACAAACATTCAGCAAAAATATCAGCCGGAAACAGCAGATCTACAAACTGAGCTTGTACATCTGCTATGTCGCTATTGCAATTTATATGGTTTAAGTGGTTGAGCAGAGCAACACAATAAGAAATACCGTAGTACCAAAACATGAGGGCACAGCAATGCAAATACTTCTACTCATGCGTTGCAACGATTCAAATCCTTCCAAAGCAAAGAAAGTACACATCAAATGTTACTTTTACTGAAATAATGGATTTCTAAGGCCCTTTGAGGCACCATGACATCATTCTCCAGCCCCTGAAAAGCATTTCATCAAACAAAATCACATAAAGAAGACGGAGAGGAATAACTGCCAAAAGTAAATACCCCCCCCAAAAAATCTAGTTTCATTAGGGTGATAAATCACTTTGGCAAATGCCCCTCATATGACATGGTCTTACAGCTGGGCGGGCTGCAAACTGCACTAAAACATCACAGATGCATACACACCCATATCCATCCATCCATCCAACATACAAATATACCTTCACACTATTGTTCTAAAGGTTATCATGGCTCAATTCAACGTTAAAACGGTCGTCAAGGTCCCTATTGGTATATATTTGGCCACAGACCTCCAACTGAAAAGGTGTTGTGTCAGGGACGGGCGGCCATAAGAGATTTGTGTTGTTCAAAATGTTCAAAATTATTGTAAAATATTCACACATGCTCACAATGCAAGCTTGTAGATAGGAGTATTTTTTTTTAAAGTAAAGCCAAAGGTGTTGGTGAGAGCGACTGTCCAGTTGCGCCCCCACATTACAGTATGTCCTTATCAAGATGGGAGACGAAAGGGGCGAAATGGAAGTATAGTAATAGTCCTCAGGGGGGAGGGGAAATAACTTTTCTGCATTCACCAAGCAGATGGCTTGCTCAGATGGCTTTTTGATGAGAGCTTGGAGGGAGAGCTGTTAGGGGTTAACCACTTGAAACCCATAGCATCCCTATTCTGGATGCTAGGTTTCAAGGAATTTATTCATGGAATAAAGCTAAATTAAATATCATGAGATCATATCATCGGGCCTTCTGCTCAGCTGCTCCTCGACTGCGGAATGCCCTCCCAGACCATCTGAGAGCACCACAGTCGACTGACACTTTTAAAAAGGGCCTAAAAACCTTCCTTTTTAACAAGGCATTTGCATAGATAGAGATGTAGTTGTTTTATCTTTTTAAACTTCTACTGTGCCTGCTGACTTGATTTGAAGTTATTCATTTCACTGTTTTATTATTATTGTTGTTTTCTCTTTCTTTTTATGTTTTTAATCCTGTAGCACTTTGAGATTTGCTTCAAATATAAAGTGCGTTACAAATAAAATGTATTATTATTATTATGACTGAAAACAGCATGAAAGGAGTCCGTCCCCCCACACACACTAGCACTCTCCTAAACAATTGGCAAAATATGTAAATTTATTATGTTTAGGTATTATCGTTCTAAAGCTATAACAACAATTTAATCTTGTTTAAAAAAAAAAAAGAATCTGCTTAATGATGATGTCACTTATAGGAGAGTTTCTGAAGTGTTCACAACCCTCCTATGAGACAGAGTAGATTTTTTTTTTACCAATTATATGAAGATAGTTTGAAAATGGGTGAAACCGTCCTTTAATAACCGAAAATAGCAGATCTACAAGGTCTACGAGCTTGTAGATCTGCTATTTTCGGTGCGCGACATGCTTCCAAACGACGCAAAACATTCATCCATGCGCTGCGTGTCTCTCACGCAGGAGATATGCAGAGGAAACAAGTTCAAGGTGGGGGTCAGTGTTTTACCGTCGACCGTGCCCTGCTCCTCCAGGAAGAAGGCCACGTCTTTCTTCTCCCCGGTGTCGTCGATGTGGTCGTAGGTGATGGTCGGGATGGACAGGGTTCTCTCTTGGGTTCTCTCCATGGAGCCGTTCCCTCGGGACGGCTTCAGTCTCCTCTTCACTCCCCTTCTCTGCAGGAGAGAAAGCACAGAAATGTCATCAGGAAAAACAAAACATAATTGAACATATGAGGCTGAAAATATATAAGTCTCTGTCTTTACCACGCTGAGGCTGATGTCTGAATCAGTCGTTGCCTGTATGCAACACATAAGGTGCGTATACATGTGCACGTGCATGAATGAGCGCGCTCGTGCAAGACGAACGTGCGCATTGATTTAAGGGGCTGAATATGGTCACCCTAACCTCCCTCCCCTCGCCGATCACTACAATCACTACATGTCAGGCTGTGACGCGTTGTGAGCTTGTAGATCTACTATCACTACAATCACTACATGTCAGGCTGTGACGCGTTGTGAGCTTGTGGATCTACTATCGCTACAATCACTACATGTTAGGTTGTGACGTGTTGTGAGCTTGTGGATCTACTATCACTACAATCACTACATGTCAGGCTGTGACGTGTTGTGAGCTTGTGGATCTACTATCACTACAATCACTACATGTTAGACTGTGACGCGTTGTGAGCTTGTAGATCTACTATCACTACAATCACTACATGTTAGGCTGTAACGCGTTGTGAGCTTGTGGATCTACTATCACTACATGTTAGGCTGTGACGTGTTGTGAGCTTGTGGATCTACTATCACTACATGTTAGGCTGTGACGTGTTGTGAGCTTGTGGATCTACTATCACTACAATCACTACATGTTAGGCTGTGACGTGTTGTGAGCTTGTAGATCTACTATCGCTACAATCACTACATGTTAGGCTGTGACGTGTTGTGAGCTTGTAGATCTACTATCGCTACAATCACTACATGTTAGGCTGTAACGCGTTGTGAGCTTGTAGATCTACTATCACTACAATCACTACATGTTAGGCTGTGACGTGTTGTGAGCTTGTGGATCTACTATCACTACATGTTAGGCTGTGACGCGTTGTGAGCTTGTAGATCTACTATCGCTACAATCACTACATGTTAGGCTGTGACGTGTTGTGAGCTTGTGGATCTACTATCACTACATGTTAGGCTGTAACGCGTTGTGAGCTTGTAGATCTACTATCACTACAATCACTACATGTTAGGCTGTGACATGTTGTGAGCTTGTGGATCTACTATCACTACATGTTAGGCTGTGACATGTTGTGAGCTTGTGGATCTACTATCACTACATGTTAGGCTGTGACATGTTGTGAGCTTGTGGATCTACTATCACTACAATCACTACATGTCAGGCTGTGACGCGTTGTGAGCTTGTAGATCTACTATCACTACAATCACTACATGTTAGGCTGTGACGCGTTGTGAGCTTGTGGATCTGCCAACCTCGGTGTGAGAGACGATGCGCAACCAATAATAAATCAGGCTTCAGTCAAACGGTACTAAACAGCCAATGGGTGGAACAGCAAATGGGTGGATTTCACAAGCTAGCCTACTCAGAGCTATATTACACTCACTCATGTTATGACATGAAAAATTATGTCCTACAAATTACAGTCATTTATTTATTTTTTATATATCGGCAGAAAACGTTTAACATTTTTTTGTAAATAGACATCTTATCGTGATATTATCCTACGGTGAGGTTTTGGTATCATGGTTACATGCCTATGAAATTCCATGCAACCTTTATGTTTCTATCATGTTTCTATGTTATTTTTACATAATAAACCACTACAGTATGTCATACAGTATGTCATACAGTATGTCATACAGTGTGTCCTTCAAACCTCCAAATGGTAAAACAAAACATGACCAGTGTTGTAACACCACAGCACTGTCTGGCTGGCTGAGGACACCACTGTGTAATCTCACTAGGTTTAAGTGAGGTCAGAGCTCTGTGTGTGCGTGTGCGTGCGTGTGCGTGCGCGCGTGCGCACGTGCGTGCGTGCGTGTGTGTGTGTGTGTAAGTTCCTGGAGGGCCTAAATGGTGCCTCCTGAATGTACTCCGGGGCGGGCCAGCCAGCCCCACACCAACGTAATGGACATGGCCTTTATAGAAACTCAATTATTTGGGCTCAGTGGATCAGACTCACTGGCAACTGACAAGTGGACCACAGTTCAGCCCCAAATACCAGAAGCCCTGAATGACTCATTAGGGGAGGAGCCACAGAGAGCGGGAGAGAATGAGTGAGAGACAGAGAGAGAGAGAGAGAGAGGGAGAGAGAGGGAGAGACCGAGAATAAAGACAGTGAGTGAGGGGGAGAGAGAGAGAGAAACTTTGTAAGATTTATAGTTCGCCACCCGACGGCTCATATGCCGAAGATAGCAGATATGCAAGCTCACAGAGACGCGCTGTGAGCTTGCATATCTGCTATCTTCAATGTGCAACTCCGTCATATGGCGAAGTATAAATAAGGTATTATTAGAGACTGAGAGAGAGACAGAGAGAGAGAAAGAGAGAGACATAATTAAGAGTGCAAATGATGGAGAGAGAGAGAGAGAGAGAGAGAGAGAGACAGAGAGCGGGAGAGAATGAGTGAGAGACAGTGAGACAGAGAGAGAGAGGGAGAGAGACAGAGAGAGAGAGAGAGACCGAGAATAAAGACAGTGAGTGAGGGGGAGAGAGAGAGAGAAACTTTGTAAGATTTATAGTTCGCCACACGACGGCTCATATGCTGAAGATAGCAGATATGCAAGCTCACAGCGCGTCTCGGAACGAGACGCGCTGTGAGCTTGCATATCTGCTATCTTCAATGTGCAACTCCGTCATATGGCGAAGTATAAATAAGGTATTATTAGAGACTGAGAGAGAGACAGAGAGAGAGAAAGAGAGAGACATAATCAAGAGTGCAAATGATGGAGAGAGAGAGAGAGAGAGAGAGAGAGAGATAGACAGACATAACGAAGAGTACAAATGAGGGAGAGAGAGAGAGAGAGACAGAGAGAGAGACATGATGAAGAGTGCAAATGAGGGAGAGAGAGAGAGAGAGAGAGAGAGAGAGAGAGAGACATAACGAAGAGTGCAAATGAGGGGGAGAGAGAGAGAGAGAGAGAGAGAGAGAGAGACATAATGAAGAGTGCAGATGAGGGAGAGAGAGAGAGAGAGAGAGGAGAATAAAGTGCAGAGCAACAGAAAGTCACATGCTTCACAACAAAAGGAGCGGAAGCAGCCCTCACTCTTTCCAATATGAGTGGGTTCAATGCTAAACAAAGATTTTTTTGTTGTTGTTCTGCTAGACAAAGGTTTACTCCCATGAGAAAGGAGGCAGTGACATCATCTCCACTGACTGAGGCTTTGTCCTGCCGGGACAAAGACCCCGAGTCATCCTGACGGAGTCAGGCCTGCCCGCACCGCCTGGGGGGAAACTACACCATGAGTGTGGGCCGTGTGTGTGTGTGTGTGTGTGTGTGTGTGTGTGTGTGTGTGTGTGTGTGTGTGTGTGTGTGTGTGTGTGTGTGTGTGTGTGTGTGTGTGTGTGTGTGTGTGTGTGTGTGTGTGTGTGTGTGTGTGTGTGTGTGTGTATGTATGTGTGTGTGTGTGTGTGTGTGCGTGTGTGTTTGTATTACTATACTTGTGAGGAGGGCCAAAATGTTCCCATAACTATATAGGAGAATTTGAGATATATAGACATTTGTGAGGACAATTTTCCCTGGTCGTCACAAGAGAAATAAGTACTTTTTTTTTTAGTTAGGCTTACAATTAAGATTCAAGTTGTGGTTAGGGTTAGGATTAATAAGTGTAATAACTCTACTACAAATACCAAACCTATTGTGTATTTATAGGTCAGGTATAAGGCTTGTTTTTGAAATTATGTCAGAATTACACTTAGTTTCACACCAAAACGTTAAAAATGGCATTCATAACACCACAGACGTAAAATGCTGATGTCCTCACTAGTATAGTAATGCAAAGGTTTGTGTGTGTGTGTGTGTGTGTGTGTGTGTGTGTGTGTGTGTGTGTGTGTGTGTGTGTGTGTGTGTGTGTGTGTGTGTGTCTGTGTGTGCGCGTGTGTGTGTGTGTGTGTGTGTGTGTGTGTGTGTGTGTGTGTGTGTGTGTGTGTGTGTGTGTGTGTGTGTGTGTGTGTGTGTGCAGACTGTGCACGTGGGTGGGTGCGTGCGTGTGTGAGGGTGGGAACTTAACTTGCTCTTTTATGCTCTATGGCCTATAGGCGCAACATAGCTAATGTTTGTGGTGAAAGGTGAAGCACACACACAGGCAGACAATGCAGTGTGGGCCAGACTTATGCTAATCTAACATCCAGGACCGCAGTCACAAGTTGATGGTTTCTTCCTTCTTTTTCCTGACAACGGTCTTTTGACATCTCCTTTGGGAACCCAAAGGGGGGGGGGGGGGTGCAGAGCAGTATCCACAAGCAAATTATTAGCCAAAAGTAACAGTTTTGGACATATGAGGTTTCCACCCGACAGAGACCATATTTAATAATGTATTAGTCCTTCACAATGCATTTATTTCCACGTTTTTTTTAGAGAGTATAAAACATTTTGGTTATTGTTTGGTCTGCTAAAACGTGTCTCATCACAAGGCATATTAATAAAGCTGTCAATCTGCAAAAGCAACTATTAACTAAAGATGTCAAAGTATTGTAGTGGAGTAAAAAGTACTACTTTGTTTAATATTTGTCACTGAGATGCCAGTGGAGTAGATGTGTCAAAGTATCAAGAAATGAAAATCAATTAAAGAAAATGGATCTCAAAATTGTACTTGTACAGTACTTAGTAATGAGTAAATGTGCTACAGTAACTTTACTATTCACCACTGGGAACATAACTCAAAATAAATCGGCCATACCAGCCGTGACAAAAAAAGAGGATAGTTATTTTGTATTTTAAAACAAAATGCCAGACGCCAGAGGGTTAACCATTGCTTTTTTATGAAATATCTGAGATCATTAGGGATTTTCTGGAAGATTGAACATGCGTTCTATCACTAGTTTGACCACTTCAAATACTCTTTCATCTTAACATAACGAAAAACCGAAAATAGGCTACCTACAAGCTTACAACACGTCGCAGTTAACCTTTGCTTTTATGAAATATCTGAGATCGTTATGATTTTCTGGAAGATTGAATTTTTCGGTGCATGGCATGCTTCCATAGAAGACATGCTGACTATGTAATCCAAATGTAATCCAAATGACTTTATTCATGTAGACCGCACTCTGGCATGGCGTGACATGGCATGATCATTCTTACCGATAGGGCCATTCTCCTGACATTGGGGCTGTCGGGGTCGGGGGCCTCTGGGGTCATCACGTACATCTTCCACGTGGCAGGACAACCCTCCTCCTTCTCCGCTGCATAGCACCTCCACAGGGTCTGAGGAGCACAGGAGAAACGCATCGAAAGGAGGTCATTCACTGCCTCCGTTTTCTTTCACCTTTTCTCCTTTCTGTACATATGTGTTTCTCCTTTGTACATATAGTGTTTGTATTTGTTGATGACATGTATTATTGCGTTAAATATTTTATACTATGTTGTTGAATTGAATATAGGGATGTCCAATATTATCGGCCTCCCGCTATTATCGGCCGATATTAGCATAACAATGTAATATCAGAAAATATCGGTATCGGTATTTTTGGGAAAAAAAAGAATCACAACCGTAAACATAATCACAGTAATCCTTAATCATATTCCTACATATTCAAGGGCTTTTGGAGAGAAATGAGACAGACTCTTAGTTTAGAGTACTGCAGAGGGCAGGTGTGCGTGTCTGTGTCCAGCTGACACTCGTTGACACCCGTTAACCCATTAAGACCTGAGTTTTTTTGAAAGTTTTGAAATTTTGAAACTTTTTGAAAAAAAAAAAAAACATTTTCTTTCAAGATTTTTTTCAAAAATAGCAGATCTACAAGCTCATAGCGCGGCACTCGGTGCCGCGCTATGAGCTTGTATATCTGCTATTTTTGAATAGCCAAAGACATCTAAAGTGACACAGATGCGTTCCAGGTATCAATGGGTTAATGTTATATGCATCGAGGCAATTATGCTTCTGCTCTGTCAAATAGGACAACATCTAATCTAAGATTAGTGGGACTCATTCAAATGACATATTATGTCTGCTCATGATGAAACACTGAGATAGACTTTTGATCCACAAAAGGCAACGCAACTAACGCATGATTACAGCTCACCAATTACACCCTTACAGGGGTACTTATGAAATAATGACTGTAGTTATGGAGAAACAAAGGCACACCCCGGACTTGTCTCTCACGGGCACAACAGTGTGTAACGCCTCGACACACCGTTTAGGACCCACTGGGCTACGGTGTATTAACGGCTGCTTACCACGGTGTTTACCATACTTATGTTGTAAGCACCAGATATGAGGGCTATAAAATGAAGCAATTTCCTGGGGGAGGACCAACAGTCACCTCACAAAACGTGCGAGCGCACGCGCGCGCACACACACACACACACACACACACACACACACACACACACACACACACACACACACACACACACACACACACACACACACACACACACACACACACACACACACACACACACACACACACACACACACACACACACACACACACACACACGCACGCGCGCACACACTCAATGTTCTTGTTACATGGCACTACTAACCCCATAATTACAGTGAACAGGACGGGAACAAACGCTGCTTCATTTAACTGCCTACCTACTGTTTACTGCATGACTATGGGACAACAACAGGTGTAAGCACACCCGCTACAACACTGTAGCTTTCTCTTCTCCTGGTTCTTCTAATCCTAATTCACGGCCCCCCTAAGGTGTGTGTGTGTGGAAGGGCCTGTTCCAGTTCTCTGTGTTCAGGGCACACAACAACACATCATGAGTGTCATGAGGGGCTAGTACAGGGGTGGGCAACTTTGATGATGGAGGGGGCCACTAAATGTCCACACTTAATCCAGAGGGCCACATTGAATATACTGTCGGGCCATTCTCTGTCACACAAAAGTAGCAAAATAGCAGATCTACAAGCTCAAAACGCGTTGCACCGCAACGCGTTGCACCGCAACGCGTTGCTACTTTTGAATTGGAATCCAGATTATTTTTTGCTATTTTTTTATTGGAATCCTGAAAAGTAAAACATTTATTTAATTTCAAATGCATTTAGTTATACATTATGTTAAATACAAATACATTGGACATAAAAAACACAATATAATGTTAATACTAGTCATTTAACTACTAATATAGACTTAAGTAATTAAAGCGGGTCATGTTTGCATGTTTAGAATCATAACAGCTGAAAACAATAATATATCAGTATTCTGATATTAACCTGCGGGCCGCAATAAGTGAAGGTGGGGGCCACATGTTGCCCATGTATGGGCTAGTAGCTGCTGGCACCACATGGAGCAGCTGTTTGTCGTCTCAGACTCACCCTGGACGACTCCAGCAGTCAGCGGGAGTGTGACAGGCATGAGTTACATGGTTACTGGTTGTTCTGTGTTGTACTGTACTGCACACCGTGTGCCTCGTTAAACGCTGTGACAAATAATCGCGTGTGCACACTGCCATAGGCCATTGGTTCTTAAAGTGGGGTCCGGGGACCCCAGGGGGTCCCCGGTAAAATGTCTTAACCCATTTAGACCTGAGTCCGATTCTAAAAACCTTTAACCATATTTTATACTTTGGCTATTCAACAATAGCAGAGATAAACTCATACCGTGTCACTTCGTTTTAAAACATTTTTCACTCAAATCGTTCCTTCTGCAGGTCCCTGACACAACATATTTTTGAGATGGGGGTCCGCAGCCAAATTACACCACATTTCTGACGGGTCCTTGACATGAAAAAGTTTGAGGACCACGGCAGTAGGCCAGCTTATTTAATGTTTATTTATTTGGTTCCATTCGTGCACTCTCAGAGTACCAGTGGACACAAACTTTGCCTAAATATAGTATTTTTGTGCCTATTTCAAGCACACCATAACCCTGGGCAGCCCTGGGGATACCAGCGCCTAGTCTCTTATAAGAACCTGTGTTGATGACTGTGTTTATGAAACATAAGACACCATTTTTAGACCACTGGGCTCTCAACGTTGGGTGCGGGGACCACCAAGCGTGCGTGCGTTTGTATTACCCTACTTCCAAATGTCCCCATAATTATACTAGAATAAACAGACGTTGTGAGGACCATTTTCCTCACACACAAAAAATATATATATGGTTAAAAAATATTTTTAAAGATATGTTTACAATTAGAAAAAGATTCAGGTTGGGGTTAGGATTCCGATTAGACATTTAGAAGTTAGATTTAGAGGTTGTGATTAAAGGTTATACTCAGTTGCATGTCAGTGTAGTGCACGGAATAGCTGATCTATAAGCTCACAACGTGTCGCAGTTCTTGCGGTTAAAAAGTTGATGTCCTCACAAGTATAGTAAAACAAACGTGTGTGTGTGTGTGTGCGTGTGTGTACCTGGATGAGGGAGGCTGCAGCAGGAATCTGTCTGTTGAAATGCTTCTGTCGTTGCTTCTGCTGCACCTTCAGGGCAAAGCCTGAGCCCAGGATCCCCTGATGAACAAACACACCTCCATCAATGTATTGGATGAACAAACACACCTCCATCAATGTATTGGATGAACAAACACACCTCCATCAATGTACTGGATGATGAACAAACACACCTCCATCAATGTATTGGATGAACAAACACACCTCCATCAATGTACTGGATGAACAAACACACCTCCATCAATGTATTGGATGAACAAACACACCTCCATCAATGTACTGGATGATGAAACACACCTCCATCAATGTACTGGATGAACAAACACACCTCCATCAATGTACTGGATGAACAAACACACCTCCATCAATGTACTGGATGAACAAACACACCTCCATCAATGTATTGGATGAACAAACACACCTCCATCAATGTACTGGATGATGAACAAACACACCTCCATCAATGTACTGGATGAACAAACACACCTCCATCAATGTACTGGATGATGAACAAACACACCTCCATCAATGTACTGGATGAACAAACACACCTCCATCAATGTACTGGATGAACAAACACACCTCCATCAATGTACTGGATGATGAACAAACACACCTCCATCAATGTACTGGATGATACTGTAGCATCATGTGGTCTCTGTCTGTCGGGCAGAAACCTCTTATCTACACATTTAACCTTTTTGTGTTTTTTTCATAAATTAACGGCCTACTTCATCATATACTACAGCGTCACACAGAAGTAGCAAAAGCAGCAGATCAACAAGCGCGCGGCGCGAAGCGACGCGTTTTGAGCTTGTAGATCTGCTGCTTTTGATGCTTTTGAATTTGAATCCTGAAAAATTACAGTTTTGGACATAAATGAGGTTTCCACCCGACAAGAGACGACATATTATGGATTTGTGTACTGCAGTGGTTTTCAAAGTGGGTTTCTGGAGACCCTCAAGGGTCCTTGAAGGGGTTCCAGGGGAGGGACAGCGAGTGCATTTTCCGGCAGCGGCTGCTGCCGCGGAGCTGCCGGCGGCGCCAGCTTTGGGAGTGTGCTGCGTTTGTGTAACGCAGTCCCCACCAATATTATTTACGATTCTGTGCCTATCGGTACATAACTCGGACGGCGCTTAGTCGACTAGTAGACCATCGGCCGGTCGTCGCGGGCACTCGCGCCTGGAGGCGCTCGGGCGCGACTCCTTGGCCTCAAGGTCTACTGAGTCGGCGCGCCTCCGTCATGGTCCAAAACTATACTTTATCGGCGAAAAAAATAAGTTGACTGCCGCTCCTCCACCGGCAGTTCCGCGGCAGTTCCGCTGCTGCCGCTCCTCCACCGGCAGTTCCGCGGCAGTTCCGCTGCTCCGCCGGCAGCTGCCGCTCCACCGCCGGCAGTCACTGCCGGCAGTTGCCGCTCCTCCACCGGCAGTTCCGCGGCAGTTCCGCGGCAGCAGCCGCTGCCGGAAAATGCACTCGCTCCTTCTGTTCCAGGGGGTCCCCAGCTAAATTATTGAATGTAGTATCAAAATCAGTTTGAGCATTTTTGGGGCGGTGAAACCGCCCCTATAAGTGAGGTTTGGATATTTGTACAACAAATCCTGCGCTGTGATTGGCCAAAAATTTACAAAAATTTACAAAAATGTACCCCGCCTAACCCTGCACCGTGATTGGCCAATCACAGTCTATTCAGGACTGTGATTGGCCAGTGTCACATGACACATGTGCATAGCCCTATATAAGAAACCATAACTTAAAAAAAACAATAAATTTGTTTTTTTTAAGTTATGGTTTCTTCCATCATAAAGAGTGTTTCAATAAATGTATTTCTTTTTTTGTACATGATTGGTTGACTCCATTCAGTATTGTGATTAGCTAGCAAGACACCGCCCACTTCACACAGGGTGTGATTTTATTTTGATTTTATATTTTGTAAACATTTGAACAACACATACATCTTGTATGGGGGTCCCTGACACAAAATACTCAGACGGGGGGGGGGGGGGGTCCACGGCCAAATACATATTAATCTAGGGGGCCTTGACATGATTTGAGAACCACTGGTATAGATATACTTCTGTGCAGGAGAAAAAAATCTTACTACATGAATTTAAATGATATTTTAAACTCTCTCTCTCTCTCAGAAATAAAGCAGGAATGGCAGCAAACATAATACTTAGTGTATTTACAGCAGGCAAAGCGAAGAAGGAGATGGCGAAGACGCTGAAGCAGGAGGCGATGGCCTTGCCGATCCACGTCTGAGGAATCTTGTCCCCGTAGCCGATGGTAGTGACAGTCACCTGAGGATAGAGAGAGACACACAGAGTCAACCTCTCTCTCTCTCCATGACTCATGATAACAGTGGTGAGAGAATGAAACATCCTCTCAAAGCATGCATTATTTTTCAGTCGTGCAATTTATGCACCATTTCAGCTTTCACCTAACCTGACATCCCTATGTTTGGGAAGATTTTCAAAAACAGATAAACAGATACTGATACACTACTACTATATACAAGTAAGACGCGCGAACGCTGGAAGCGAACGCAGCTCGAAAATATTGTGTATTTACGGACTTGTAATCCGTGTTATTTGACTGTGTGTGTGTGTGTGTGTGTGTGTGTGTGTGTGTGTGTGTGTGTGTGTGTGTGTGTGTGTGTGTGTGTGTGTGTGGCAGGCTGGTGTGCATTGTCTAAATTCCTGCACTCTGGCGCACTCTGGAGGCTGCTTACAGGCAGTGCACGCATGTGAGTCACATGGGGGCGCGAGCCAATGAGAGCATGAACACAGAATCGCAGACAGACAGACACACAACCTGAGCAGGGTTACATAGTAAGCTCCACTTGGTCCGCGTTCGCAACTACTATATACTACTGTATCTAGATACTTTATATATATAAGCTCACAACATGTCGCACTGATTGATTGATTGATTGATTGATTGATTGATTGATTGATTGACGTGAGCTTTATATTTATTAAAATATTTGAATAATTTTGATCATGTTCAACATGAATCTTCTCTTCTGGGGGTCCCTGGCACAAAACCTTTTCAGATGGGGGTCCGCGGCCAACTACATATTAATGTGGGGGTCCTTGACAAGAAAACGTTTCAGAACCACAGTACTAGACAACAGAAAAAACAGCATCTGGAGTCTTCTCGACGTGTTCTGACCTATCGATAGGCCTCAATGACCTCGCAAAACACATTGACAGCAAACAGAATCTGAAACGAACAATACATTTTCATAAGCTTTCAGTTCAGAACCGAGCTGAGTCTCTTTATGGTTTTTAATGAACTTTGCAGAGGTGATTAAAATTCCCCCGTCCGAGCTAACAAAGCCTCCTCCTCCTCCTCCTCCTCCTCCTCCTCCTCCTCCTCCCCGCTCCGGGTCTGTCTTTATTATGCCGCCCAGGTTTTTTTTGTTTTGTTTTTGTAGACAATAGAGGTAAAGTTCATCAGACCCTTTCGGCCGTGTGCTTCAATGACTGTCTGTGATGATGACTGTGGAGGCTCCTCCCCCTCCCCCCCCTCGGCGCTAATCCTCAGTGAGTGTAGGAATCCTCCAGGCGAGGAGAGACCCCCCCCCCCCCCCCTCCTCACATTTGCATGTCGACCCTATCGGGTGGAAACCTCACATGTCCAAAACTGTCAATTTTCAGCAGTGGTGTAAAGTAACTAAGTACATGTACTTAAGTAATTTTTTGGGGGTATTTGTACTTTACTTGAGTATTTCCAATACTTTAACTTCTACTCCACTACATCTCAGAGGCAAATATTGTACTTTTACTCCACTACATTTATTTGAAAACTTTAGTTAGCCTACTAGTTACTTTATAGATTTAGATTATTATTACAAAACGTACATTAACCACTTCAGCACTATAAACACTTTTGGCCATTTGAAAATAGCAGATCTACAAGCTCACCATGCATGGCCTTGTGAAGCATTGTGAGCTTGTAGATCTGCTATTTCCAAAAGATTTTTATACATTTGAAAACTTGAAATGGGACGTTTTGCATAATGAGTACTTTCTACTTTTGATACCAATACTTTCGTAGTTTTACTCAAATACATTTTGAACTCCGGACTTTAACTTGAAACAGAGTATTTCTACATTGCAGTATTGATACTTTTACTAAAGTAAAACATTTGAGTACTTTTTCCACCACTGCTTTTCAGGATTCAAATTCAAAAGCATCAAAAGTAGCAGATCTACAAGCTCGAAAGCTTCGAGCTTGTAGATCTGCTACTTTTGATGATTTCGTGTGACGCTGTCGTATGATCAAGCACGGCGTTAATTTACGAAAAAACACAAAAAGTTAGAATATGGGAGATAAGAGGTTTCTGCCCGACAACAACGACCCCCCCCCCCCCCCCCCCGCATTTGCATGTACACCCCACTCTGAAAGCCCAGCCGGTTGTGACACATTGAGGGGTTAGGGTTAGATTGAGGGGTTAGGGTTAGATTGAGGGGTTGTGACACATTGAGGGGTTAGGGTTAGATTGAGGGGTTAGGGTTAGATTGAGGGGTTGTGACACATTGAGGGGTTAGGGGTTAGATTGAGGGGTTAGGGTTAGATTGAGGGGTTAGGGTTAGATTGAGGGGTTAGGGTTAGATTGAGGGGTTAGGGTTAGATTGAGGGGTTAGGGTTAGATTGAGGGGTTAGGGTTAGATTGAGGGTTAGGGTTAGATTGAGGGGTTGTGACACATTGAGGGGTTAGGGTTAGATTGAGGGGTTGTACTTGGCCTACAGTGGGTGTCCGCTGTACCGCCGCCATGTAAGGTGATATACTTAACCCATTCACTCCCAGAACGCATCTTTATGTCATTTTTAGGTTTCTTTGGCAATAGCCGATATACAAGCTCATAGCGCTATGAGCTTGTAGATCTGATTTTTTTTTAAATTGTGAACATTTGTGCAAATCTTTGAAGATATATTTTTTTAAAGTGAACATTTGTAACTAAAATCTTTGCTTCACGGGGGGGGGGGGGGGGGGGTCCCTGGAACAAAATATTTTGAGACGGGGGTCCGCTGCCAAATACATATAATTTTGGGTGGTCCTTGACATGAAAAAGTTTGAGAACCACTGATTATTGCAACATACGTTTAACACAAAACTGTTGGGATTTAGAAGACATTTGTAGAAACAAAGATTTGAGTTACAAATGTTCGTTTTAAAAAAGTAGATATTCAAAGATTTGCACACATTTTCAAGATTTTTCAAAAAATAGCAGATCTACAAGCTCATAGCGCGGCACTCGGTGCCGCGCTATGAGCTTGTAGATCTGCTATTTTTGAATAGCCAAAGAAATAAAAATATGACACAGATTCTTTCCCGGTCCGAAGGGGTTAAAAGGGCTTTGCGGCCAGAGAAGAAGGAGAGAGGGCGGGGCGGGGCGGGGCGGGGCTGTACGTGGAGGAGGGATGGAAGAAGACCGGGGGCCGGTTTAATCCCTCCAGGCCACAAATCCTATGACTAAACAATGCCCCCCCCCCCCCCCCCCCCCCCGACATCAGGGGGTGGAATGGTCCACTTGAAAACACCCCCTGACATTGAAAAAAAAAAGAAGGTTCAGAGGGTTATATTCAAAGTGTGTGTGTGTGTGTGTGTGTGTGTGTGTGTGTGTGTGTGTGTGTGTGTGTGTGTGCGTGTGCGTGCGTGTGTGCGTGTGCGCGTGTGCGTGTGCGTGCGTGCGAGTCATTTTTGCATGAAGGGAAAGGTAAAGGAATAAATCATCTGTGTGGTAAAGCAACACAAACCAAAGCTCGAAACGCGGCTCGAAGCGACGCGTTTTGAGCTTGTAGATCTGCTACTTTTGATGCTTTTGAATCCTGAAAAGTAACAGTTTTTAACATATGAGGTTTATGCTCTATGTGTGTGTGTGTTGGGAGACACAGTAAACTAATTTACAGGTCACTTGTGAGCTTGTAGATCGGCCTATTTTCGCCACGCAACGCCGTCCTACGACGGAGCATATGGTCTCTGTCGGGTGTAAACCTCATATCTCCAAAACTGTTACTTTTCAGGATTCAAATTCAAAAACATCAAAAGTAGCAGATCTACAAGCTCAAAACACGTCGCTTTGCGTCGTTTTTCGAGCTTGTAGATCTGCTACTTTTGATGCTTTTGTGTGACGCTGTAGTGTGATCAAGTAGGACGAACAAACAGTAAAAAAAATAGGTTTCTGTCTGCAACGGTAAATTACACATTAAGAGAGAACGAGAGAAAAGCAGAAAAAAGAGGAAGAAAGAGAGAAAGAAAGAGAGAGAGATTACAGGACAAAGAGAGAAGGATATGAATCATGGCATTGGCCCGTTCTCCAGCTGTGCCCTGTGCACCTGCACATCCCACCGTGAAAACACGCCGAGGGGAAGAGAGCGCACTGGAGACCAATCATCTACGACTCACTGCTGAGCACGCACGCACGCACGCACGCGCACACACACACACACACACACGCGCACGCGCACGCGCGCACGCGCACGCGCACGCACACACACACACACACACACACACACACACACACATTTCATCAAGTCATTGTTGTCGGGCAGAAACCTCTTTATCGTAAATAAATGCCCTACGTGATCATACCACAGTGTCACACAAAAGTAGCAGATCTACAAGCTCAAAACGCGTCGCTTCACGGCGCGTTTTGAGCTTGTAGATCTGCTACTTTTGCTGCTTTTGCATGTGAAACCGGAAAAGTAACAGCTTCGGACAAATGAGGTTTCCACCCCGACAGAGACAAAGTGTGTGCATGCACACTCGCACGCACACTTTCAAAACGCAGACACACAAACACAGATACACACATAACTCCCACCCACACACACACACACACACACACACACACACTACAGACCAGCCCCATTGCCACAGCTTGTTATGACTCTCAAGTTGTGGGTCTCCAAAAAACAAAAAAGCTACAAATCCCCAAACCGCGTGATTCTATTGTCCTCATTGTGTACAACACAACACAAATAACAGCTTTTCTTCACCTCTTCCATAGAGAGCGCGTGAAGGAGCACCCCGTGACCTCTCTAACCCTCGTTACAACAAAAAAGGTAGCAATCCCCCCCCCACAATTAAAAGTTTTTAATTAAGGGAACTGACACTTTATATTGGCGCTCTAAAAAAAAAGGCCTTTTGAGCCAAAAGGGCCCAGAGGTGAATAAAGGTTTATTAGCCGTGCTTTGTGGGCTCTGCGCTGATCCCCTGCACCAGGCTGCCATAGGTTTCTCATTACCGCACGCCTTCAATTCAAACTGTTTAATTAACTGTTCTGGAAACCCGAGCCCGGGACGCCACGCAGGGACAACACACAGAACAACACGTCGTTGCATGTCGGGGGCAGAAAACCTCTTATCTCCGTATGACCGTTTGTGTTTTTTTACGTAAATTAACGCCCTTTGTGATCATACTACAGCGTCACATCAAAAGCATCATAAGTAGCAGATCTGCAAGCTCGAAACGCGGCGCGAAGCGACGCGTTTCGAGCTTGTAGATCTGCTACTTTTGATGCTTTTGAATTGGAATCCTGAAAAGTTACAGTTTTGGAGATATGAGGTTTACACCCGACAGACACAACAAGCAATGAGACGCCTGTGTCTGTGTTGGAAATGTTGCACCAAAAACATGCAGATTTACAGCATGATGAAAGGCCAGCGGGCAGAATGAAGACGGATAAAGAGATGAATGGTTTAGAGCTTAACCAGGCCGGTCAGCATGGTCAATACAGAAACTGCTGAAAGAGAGAGTTACGGCACTTTGATGTCGCTTCCACGCCATCACGTGGTTCATGTATCGTGTGTGCTTCATCAAACACACATTAAGGAACTATGCAGTAGTGTTGGAACTATGCAGTAGTGTTGGAACTATGCAGTAGTGTTGGAACTATGCAGTAGTGTTGGAACTATGCAGTAGTGTTGGAACTATGCAGTAGTGTTGGAACTATACAGTAGTGTTGGAACTATACAGTAGTGTTGGAACTATGCAGTAGTGTTTGGAACTATGCAGTAGTGTTTGGAACTATACAGTAGTGTTGGAACTATACAGTAGTGTTTGGAACTATGCAGTAGTGTTTGGAACTATGCAGTAGTGTTGGAACTATGCAGTAGTGTTTTGGAACTATACAGTAGTGTTTTGGAACTATACAGTAGTGTTTGGAACTATGCAGTAGTGTTGGAACTATGCAGTAGTGTTGGAACTATGCAGTAGTGTTGGAACTATACAGTAGTGTTGGAACTATGCAGTAGTGTTGGAACTATGCAGTAGTGTTGGAACTATGCAGTAGTGTTGGAACTATACAGTAGTGTTGGAACTATACAGTAGTGTTGGAACTATACAGTAGTGTTTGGAACTATACAGTAGTGTTGGAACTATACAGTAGTGTTGGAACTATACAGTAGTGTTGGAACTATACAGTAGTGTTTGGAACTATACAGTAGTGTTGGAACTATACAGTAGTGTTGGAACTATACAGTAGTGTTTGGAACTATTGGTCGCTCGATGGAAAGTGTTACTTGGTTGGTTTCCCCAAGCAGGAGACCCAGGTTCGAATCCCGGGTGTTCATGTTGGAAGAGGACATAAAACTTAAGGATTGTAGCTTTTAATGTGCAAAAATAGGTGACAATTCAAATTGACAACTTGGACCAATTGAGTTGAGTGGAAAGCATCCATGTATGCATGCTTGTAGCCTAGACGCGTGCATGATATTTTATACCACGGGGGAAGTAGGAGAACAGAGAATATTCCATCACATCATTGATTCACATGCCAGAAAGTGATATAATTAAAAAACATGGAGTGCCAAGTCACGTCATATTGTCGTTACTGGATGATGACCTAGAATGTATAATGAGGATAATCATGTCCATTTGTGATTCTGTAGCTTTTAGTTTTGCCTACTTCCTCCTCACTTTGAATGTCCAGGTTTTTATTGTCTCTCTTTACATTCCTCCTCTGATTGGATGGCTCAGAGCCCTGGTTTTCAACGTTGGGTCTGAGGACCACCAGGGGTCCATCTGTAACTGTGAGAGTGTACATTATCAAGGAGCGTGCTGTACACTCTCAGAGATCATAAATAGATGATTTTACAGTGATGTAATGGCATCAAACGGGGGTTGTTGTGCACACACTGCCAGGAGGCCAAGAAAGGATCTTCCAGATTTGTTTCCCGCATATATTGTGATTTATTTTTACTTTTAACAAATTAAAGGGATAGTTCACCCAAAAACATATTTTTTTCCCCATCCCCATATTTTGTTGTTTTTGTCGCATTCCTAAGCCAATAGTTTGATAACCAGCGGTTCAGGTAGGAGACAAAAAGAGTTTTTCTCTCCTACCTGAACTGCTGCCGGTAAAGCCAATACATGCTCCTTCCGATGTCCGAATTTTTCTTCGGTACAAATTGACCCGATTTCGAACTTCTGATGGTCAGAACCTTTTCTCGTAACACGTGCACCTCCAGATGTCCTAACTCTCCAAACTATAGTTCGGAAAGCCTGTTCGAACCGGAAGGTGTGGCTGTGGGGTGTGGCTTTGACGTCAGACATGTAGCGGTGTTTGGTAGTGTGTGCTCGTCTGACTCTTACCACTCCCCACCACAGGGCGTCAGCGTAGCTGGAGAAGCCCGTCTTTCCCATCTCGTCCACAGCGTCCTTCTCTGCCAGGTACACAAAGTAGGAGGAGAAGATCAGACCCAGGAAGCCAATGTACAGCGTGGTGATCAGCTCCTGTATGGACAGAATAACAACAATGTACAGCGTGGTGATCAGCTCCTGTATGGACAGAATAACAACAATGTACAGCGTGGTGATCAGCTCCTGTATGTATAATAATAACAATGTACAGCGTGGTGATCAGCTCCTGTATGGACAGAATAACAACAATGTACAGCGTGGTGATCAGCTCCTGTATGGATATAATAATAACAAACACAACAGTGTTGAGTTTTTAGTCTTTTGAATAAAATCCCATTTTAGTTTGAGTCATATTTTAGTCATCTGAAATGTTTCACTTTTTAGTCTAGTGTTAATTGACTAAATGTAAGGTTTTAGTCGACTAAATCTACAGTTGATTTAGTCAACTAAAAAGTATTTTGGTGGACCTAGATGGCGTCGTAATGCCTGATTTTATACCGATAATAGCTGATTTACGTTTTCATATTCATACCATTCATGTCTCATTAAGTGTTATTGTATGGCACAGTGTTTCTATATACTTCATATGAAAAAATATCTATATACATTTTTCTTCACAATTCTTACATAATCACCTAATTATTTGGATTTTCTTTGCATAATCGTCATAATAATTTCCATGTTGAAAAATTTATCACAATTATTTGAGCGACAATAATGAATGGTCAAGTAAAACGTCATAATCGTGACAGCCCTATAAAATCAACACTACTAAATGAGGAAAGAAGTACAGTGTAATCTAAAAGAGACCAGAAGTACAGTGTAATCTAAAAGAGACCAGAAGTACAGTGTAATCTAAAAGAGACCAGAAGTACAGTGTAATCTAAAAGAGACCAGAAGTACAGTGTAATCTAAAAGAGACCAGAAGTACAGTGTAATCTAAAAGAGACCAGAAGTACAGTGTAATCTAAAAGAGACCAGAAGTACAGTGTAATCTAAAAGAGACCAGAAGTACAGTGTAATCTAAAAGAGACCAGAAGTACAGTGTAATCTAAAAGAGGCCAGAAGTACAGTGTAATCTAAAAGAGACCAGAAGTACAGTGTAATCTAAAAGAGGCCAGAAGTACAGTGTAATCTAAAAGAGACCAGAAGTACAGTGTAATCTAAATGAGGCCAGAAGTACAGTGTAATCTAAAAGAGGCCAGAAGTACAGTGTAATCTAAAAGAGACCAGAAGTACAGTGTAATCTAAAAGAGACCAGAAGTACAGTGTAATCTAAAAGAGACCAGAAGTACAGTGTAATCTAAAAGAGACCAGAAGTACAGTGTAATCTAAAAGAGACCAGAAGTACAGTGTAATCTAAAAGAGACCAGAAGTACAGTGTAATCTAAAAGAGGCCAGAAGTACAGTGTAATCTAAAAGAGACCAGAAGTACAGTGTAATCTAAATGAGGCCAGAAGTACAGTGTAATCTAAAAGAGGCCAGAAGTACAGTGTAATCTAAAAGAGGCCAGAAGTACAGTGTAATCTAAAAGAGACCAGAAGTACAGTGTAATCTAAAAGAGGCCAGAAGTACAGTGTAATCTAAAAGAGGCCAGAAGTACAGTGTAATCTAAATGAGGCCAGAAGTACAGTGTAATCTAAAAGAGGCCAGAAGTACAGTGTAATCTAAAAGAGGCCAGAAGTACAGTGTAATCTAAAAGAGACCAGAAGTACAGTGTAATCTAAAAGAGGCCAGAAGTACAGTGTAATCTAAAAGAGGCCAGAAGTACAGTGTAATCTAAAAGAGACCAGAAGTACAGTGTAATCTAAAAGAGGCCAGAAGTACAGTGTAATCTAAAAGAGGCCAGAAGTACAGTGTAATCTAAAAGAGGCCAGAAGTACAGTGTAATCTAAAAGAGACCAGAAGTACAGTGTAATCTAAAAGAGGCCAGAAGTACAGTGTAATCGTCACGTTAGTGAGGCAGACATGGAGGCAGACAGAGTTACACATTTAAATCCTTTCATTGGACGTCAGAACACAACAACAAGGAACAGAACAGGTGCAGGTCAGTAACGGCTGGCATGAAACCAACAAACACTGGAACAAACTGACACTGAAAATTACACCACAATCTGACCAACACTAAGGAACGGAGAGGTATGTCGCTGTCGGGTGGAAACCTTGTATGTCCATAAAAGAAGAACCTGTGTTCCAATGGATCCAATGTAAAGTTGGAGGGACCCCTACTCTATAGTGTATAAAATTGTGTTTCAGATTAACTTTTTTTTTTTACTTAGTCTGCTCTTTTTTCCCTCTACACCTATAGCCTCTTTGACAAAAATAGCCGATCTACAAGCTCTCAACGCCTCGCGCTGCGAGGCGTTGAGAGCTTGTAGATCTGCTATTTTCGGCTAATGTTCCCCTCAGAAAAGGAATTCTAGGGTTCAAGTGGTTAATGTAAAAAAAAAAACTAAATCCTATCACACAAAGATTTGGCGAACCCCCTATAGTAACTCTGAGGACCCCCTAGGGGTCCCGGACCCCCTGTTGAAGACCCCTGATTTAGTCACAAGCTGTTGTTAATACCTTTCATTGGTTCAATATTTATAAATCCCACAGACACACTTAACCACTTTCAAACTTTTTCAAAATCTCACAAGGCATCGGCGTACGATAATAAAGTATAAAATAGGGCAGTGGTTCTCAACATATCAAAATAAACGTAACTAACAGTGTGGTTAGGGTTAGGGATCTAGAATGAAGAAGAGCATTGGTAACAACATGGTAGGAGGTGTGACAGGCAACACACACACACACACGCACACGCACACGCACACACACACACACACACACACACACACACACACACACACACACACACACACACACACACACACACACACACACACACACACCCCTAATAGCATGCTAGGATAGTTTGGTGGGTGCACACACTAAACTCCATTCAACAGCCTTTAGTAGGTTTCCTGTATTATTGTCCTCTTAACATATAACAAATGGCTTCACACAACACAGGGTTAAAAATTGTTCTTTATTTTTTAAGCTGCAGAGAATATTTTTGGCAAATGTTTGACTCTTTCTCTTACCACAGTGCTTCCTGGTTCTGGGCAGTGACGAAGGACCCGAGTGTAGATTCAGGCTGCCTTATATAGTGCCTGTCTGTTTGTAGTGAGCTAATCTCTCAAGAACAGATTCTGCTCTCCGCTTGAATCTGTCGGGGGGGTTCGTCATATCGCGTACGCACTGGCCTACAAGTGGGCGTGCCTTCAGATCAGGAAGCAGGCCGCGCTTTACCCAATCAAATGTAGTGGGCGGGATTTACGTGTCTGCCGATCCTTCCCCACTAGAAACAAACCGAAACTCATTAACAATAGCGTCCTCGGAGCAGACAAAACCACGGAAAGATATTCACATTTTAAAGGATCTACACCATGAATTTAAAAAAAATATTTGATATTTAATATCATATGGTGTATGTCCCTCAAACCTTTTTCAAAAGGTTTGAGCCTAAATCATCACTCAGATATACTCATCCCAAGTCAATTGTCTCTGGCTTATACAGCACTTTCAGCTGCAATACCAAAACGTCCTCTTGGGCAGGGGGGGGCTACTGAGCAATTCAGTTTTTTATTTTATTTTATATAAAAAAAAAAAAAATTTAAAAAAAAATCTGCATAAAAAGAAGCATCTAAGAAAAATACAAAATCGGAAAAAAAAACACTTTGAACATTTTTGAACAATTCCACCAAGTGTTTGAGGTGCCTGTTTCACCCACTTCCGGGGGGCGGAGCCAAAATCCGAGCCCGAAGTATTTGCTCGTAGACCCCCACTTAGGGGGGGTAGAAAAAGTTTCGGAGCGATTCGGGCACTTTTCATTTAGCATTGGGTTTGCCATCATTAATGTTTGTGACATCAGAAACATTTCCATTCTGAGATCGCCTGTTCAGACACGCCCATTCTGGAAATCCATGAAATGAGAAGGAATGACTGAATTTAAAAAAAAAACATTTTTTTTGGGTACAAGAGACACTGGGGACCCCAAAAAATACAAAAAAACAAGAAAAAAGTGATTTTCATGGTGTAGACCCTTTAACTTGCTCTTTCATCATAGAAACAAGTGGGCTTATAATCAAAACCATCCATGTTCTCTGGGAGAAGTGGTGTTAGTGTTCCGTGTATAAATATTGTTAGTGGGAATGAAAACATAGTCGCACCACCGGAAGTGAAAGGCTGAAGGCAGACCAAAACCCTGGTTTCCGTGCTCCATTTTGCTCCCCCCAGAGCTAAGTGAAAGAGTAAAAAACAGCAGAGGGCGCTGTTTTTCCTTTTTTATTTGGCGGTTCCCAGATTGGTAGTGAGCATGCTCAGTCCATCCATGCTGAACCATACCAACTGTGGGTTTGAGTAAATTGGGTAGCCTACACTAATTATTATTATTATTATGAAGTATTATTATTGTGGGAACCCTTTGTAATGTGATGACACTTTAAATGTGTTAAATGTGAATTGTAATGTGTTTGTAAATTAGGGAATAAAGTGGTTTGGGTGTAAATTGGGGAGTCAATTCAAGATTGGTACGGTCCAGTGGGAGGTGGCTTAGCTGAGTACTTATGCCCGAGTACGCATGAATCGTACTTCAGACAACCTCTTCCAGGCGTACCCGAGTGCGGAACACCGCTCCGTACCCGGAGTGCGGAACGCAGCGTTTACACTAATCACAACATGTGGCAAGTGGACCGGGTTGTGGACCCGGGACCCTAGTCTGAATCCGCCCTGAACTTTCCAGTGGACAGAGCAGATCATGTGATCATTAGTGGATCATGTGACAGGAGGCTCGTGGAGTGCGTCTACGTTTCACTCTGCCATCACGTTTTATTAGTTTAACCTTCACACCGCATCCTCTCACATCACTGATGTTCCTCTCATACATCAAAGACACTTGAATGTCAGGGTCAAGCACTACTTCAGCCCACAGACACACACCACTTCAGGGATTAAGGAGCAGAACATCGTGTATCGACCTGATAAGAATAAAAGAGAGAAAGGAATAAACTCGACCCCACCACCCCAAGAAAAAAAGAGGAAAAAAAGGAAATGAAAAAGAACAGGTAATCTTGACTCTCGCTCTTCTCCTTATAAAGATAGATCTATCTGGTGTGTGTGAGTGTGAGTGTGAGTGTGTGAGTGTGAGTGTGAGTGTGTGTGTGTGTGTGTGTGTGTGTGTGTGTGTACGCGCGTACGTGTGTGTGTGGGGGGGGGGGGGGGGGGTACAGCTGTTTTACATTTTTTTAATGTATTTTTTTTATCTGAAAAATTGTAGGAAATAATTTTGCATTTGTAAACACAAATCTTCTATTCTGGGGGTCCCTGGCATAACATATTTTCAGATGGGGGTCCGTGGACAGACAGACACACACACACACACACACACACACACACACACACACACACACACACACACACACACACACACACACACACACACACACACACACACACACACACACACACACACACACACACAGATAAGTGATATTATATTCACATTAATTCTGGGGGCCCTTGACTTGAAAAGGTTTGAGAACCACTGGTGTAGTAGATCAGCTATTTTCGGTACGCAACACCGGCGTGCAGCGAAGTATAAACCTGTCTTTAATAGTCGGGGGTAAATGTAGCATGGACAACAGCGGCCTGTCTGACCCGGAGCAGACGGGGAAGGCAGACGAGCCCCTCTCATCCTCGGGAGGAAATGGCAGCTATGTGCACGAGGCTCAACTGACCTCAAGAGGCCTTATTTGGTGAAGAAATGCCTCCAGAAATGCCTCCAAACTCTCCCCCCTCTCCCCCCGATTCCCGGGTAAGCTGTGGGTGAGAAAATACCAGCTGCTGCTCTTACATACAGTAGGTTTTGGCATTTTATGAATGAGGTCGTTGTAAATGTGGTTGTACGCGCGTTCAAGGTTATTTCAAGGTGAGATGTTTCTACACAGGTCCTTTGTTCTTCCATGATCACACCTGAGCTGTCAGAGTTGTAGCTGCTCCTTTCTGCGTTGTATCATATTTCTGCGTGCGGATGGATTAAATGTACAGATACATTGTCCAGGTAACCTTGTGTCACTTCAATTTGATCAACAATACGTTGGTTTGGTCTTTTGATGCACATCTTTTAAACTGCATAAATGTATAACCATTTAATTCTGCCAGTCTATAACTTCATAACTTCAAATCAACATTAGAATGTTCAGTTCTCAAACTCACCATCCTGAAAAAGCTGGCCTCTGCACGATGCAGCAATGGATTTAATCAACAACAAAATGATTCCCGTGACTATTAGTCTATTTAGACTTTTAGTGTGTTTCCATCCGTTCAAGTTTATGGTCGTATTGTACTTTTTAGGCCCGACCTCGATTATTCCAATAGTCGACTAATCAGTGGAGGGGAGTCTGAGTCTGAGTCTGAGTCTGAGTCTGAGTCTGCCAATCTCTTAGTCGAATGATGAAAACAAAAGAAGAAAAAAAAGACACAGAAGGTACAGGTTTATGATGGTACTGTACCTGTCGATGGATAAACACTACAGATCCCAGAAGTCTCCATGTTCCTCCCTGTCGATCCACATGCAGCATGCGCAGAATCTGCAGGAAACGGATCCCCCTGAACAACACAAAACAAAACTTGTAAAATCCTGAGTCTTGATTTAACTCTGAGAGGGTGCAAATGTAATCAAATTAATCAATGAAAACACACGCAGGCACACATGCACGCGCACACGCACACATTGACACACATACAGACGTCATCTTTAAATATATAATTTATATGCTTTGGTCAAATGATAGTCACATGATGGTGAACCCACAGATATGTGATATTATTATATTACATTCAAATGTGTGTCATGAAACACTATATAACACTAGATATACTGTACTCCAAAACAAACAGTATGTCTGGGCAGCAGTGCCCTAAAGGCTAGAAGAGCGAGTTTGTAACCAAATGGTTCCCGGTTTGATCTGGGAGGGGAAGTGAATGGTCACCACCCACGCCTCCCCCAACACCACTGAAGTACCCTTGAGCAAGGCACTGAACCCCCAACCCAAGACAGTGGTTGTACTGGGCAGCTCCGAGGTTTTAAAGTGTGAGTGTGGGGCAGGGTGTTCCCTCCCCTGGGTACAAATATATACAGTGTATGGATAAGGTCCTCACAGCACAAAAGAATAACATCAGGCCAGTAGCCTTGATACTTTCGTTATGACTGTAGAGGCGTTGCTACTGTATATTTTAATTACGATTATTACACGACTTGGTTGAATGCTTGATTCTGATTGGTCAATCACTGAATTCAGCGGCATATTATTATTGTATAATGACCTCTGAACTCAATAACAGAACGCTGTCTAATCAAAGACTCAGAGCACCTGGCTCATATCAATCTGTATCCAACATGTAAACAAACACACAGTGTCATTTACAGCTAAACATTGCTCTTAAGAATATTTTTTAAAACATTTGAACTGAAGTGAGACAGACAATGCAGTAACCAAATATTTATTCTATTTTTTATAGGCGACCACGTTGCCTTGGACGCACCTGGCATAAATTAATGGAATACTTGAATTACCATAAGCAATGAAATCCTTTGTTTTGTTACTTTTGGGTCAAATTATTAATGTCTTTATTATGTAGCCGTGTAATAAGCGGGATAATCAATGGGGAGCAGGTCTATTTCTCAACCATGACCTGCTCCCCATTGATTATCCCTTGCTTATAACGTCCCAAAAAACCTTTAGGAACAGATATCTACAATATCCAGGGACTGACTGAAAAGCAGGTGTTTCACCTGGATGGCTGTGGTTTAGCAGGCCGTACTGTAGCAGTGCAACGCTTCAGATTGGCTAGAGTGCCAATGCTAGCGAGCATAACGTTTGTATATGTTGAAATGAAGAATGTTTATATGGGCAACAATTTGCATACAAATGTCTACAATACCTGATTGCAGAGGTGGCAAACACCTGGCCGTTGGACCCCACACTCAACACGATGACTGAGGCGATGACCACTATCAAATCTGTGGAAGGAAGGAAGGAAGGAAGGAAGGATCATAAAAAAACAGACAGAAAGAAAGCAAGAAAGAAAAAGGGAAAAAAAGCAAGCAAGAAACAAACAAAAAATCAAAACAAACAAACAAACACAAAGAAATATGTTTACACAGGCCTTTTAACATGCGCAGTGGTGGAAAAAGTACTCAAATGTTTTACTTAAGTAAAAGTATCAATACAGCATTGTAGAACTACTCTGTTACAAGTACAAGTACGGAATTCAAAATGTACTTGAGTAAAAGTACAGAAGTATTGGTATCAAAATATACTTAAAGTACAAAAGTAAAAGTACTCACTATGCAGAATGTCCCATTTCACAAGTTTTCAAATGTTTCAAATGTACAAAAATCTTTTGAAAATAGCAGATCTACAAGCTCACAATGCGTCGCATTGCGACGCATTGTGAGCTTGTAGATCGGCTATCTTCAAATGGCCCAAATGTATATAGGGCTGAAGTGGTTAATGTATGTTTTATAATAATAATCAAAATCTACAAAGTAACTAAAGTTTGCAAATAATTGTAGTGGAGTAAAAGTACAATATTTGCCTCTGAGATGTACTGGAGTAGAAGTAAAAGTACTGAAAATTGCAAATACTCCAGTAAAGTAAAAAGACCTACATTTTTTACTTAATTACAGCACTTGAGTAAATGTACTTAGTTACTTTACACCACTGAACATGCGGTATTAGAGTGCTACAACTGTTATCAAGCAGTGAAACGTGTGCTTGGAGTCTAGAATGGAGCACGTTAGCGATATGCATCGCATGACGTGGGCCCACTACAGGAACAAAGGATTTGGCCAGGTGCACCTATAATAGATATGGGCTTCCTGATGAAGCGGAGACGTCCTTTGATGCCCACATATTTGCTGCGGCAGCCGGCAGACCACAGGCGGACCACGTACTCTGTGCCAAAGAACAGCACCAGAACGATCTCCTGTAGGAGGACAGAGCAAACACACACACACACACACACACACACAGAACAAAGAGTTATAATTTACTTGTATGCCAGTCGAAGAGAAAATATACAAACCGTAACCACTTAAGCCCTAGTTTATAATTCATCGTACAGCGGTGTCGTTCACAAAATATCTATCTACAAGCTCAGAACGAGTCTCTGTGAACATCTTTATTGTCACATCACAGGTTTACAGAAGTAAAAAAAGTGGGTGAAATTAGTTTTCGTGCATATTTCCATCGTACTGTTATTTCCATTGAAAAAAAAGGGGGGAAAAGGAAGAAGAAGAAGAGGGGGGGGGGGGCAAGGGGGAAAGAGATCGAATAAGAATATACATACATTTGCACATAGTACCCATGATGCTAGTTTAACTCTTTACCTGCCATTGACGAGATTTCTCGTTTTTCTCTGCATGGCTCAGCCAGCCATCGACGAGAAAAACGAGATTTTTTTTTATTTATTTTTTTTACTTTTTAAATTTTTCGTTTATCACAAAGGAAGCAGGAGATAACGCGATTCGAAGATTTTCTGCTCCATTCACTTCAACGTTAAAAAATAAACGGAGACAAAATTCACATTTTACCTATTTTTGCAATGTATTTTCTATGGCAGGGAGGGGGGTAGATTGTGTATATACTCTGGCAGTTAAAGAGTTAAGGTGCTAGAAAACGAAAAAAAAAGAGACAAAGGTCAGTGCGTTGTACATGGGATTAAGGTGCAAAATGTCAGTGTGTGTCGACCGCATAATCCACATAAGGTAGACTGACTGACACTGGTTTAATCCGCAAGTATGTCCATGAGGAAGAGCAAAGAAAAAGTCCAAGTCACTTGTCCCTGGTGTAATCCACAGGTAGGTGAGACACGTTGTGAGCTTGACAATGTTCAATTTTCACTAGGTGTAAAAAAATACATTTTAAAAAAACACATTCAAAAGGATATGGTCGCTGTCGGGCAGAAACTTCTCATCTCCATATTCCTTTTGTGTTTTTTCGTAAATTAGCGCCCTGTGACGCTGATCATACTGCAGCATACTGCACAGAAAAGCATCACAAGTAGCAGATCTACAAGCTCGAAACGCGGCGCGAAGCGACGCGTTTCGAGCTTGTAGATCTGCTACTTTAGATGCTTTTGAATTTGAATCCTGAACAGTAACAGTTTTGGACATATGAGGTTTCCACCCGACAGAGACCATATACGATAACATTGCTAACTAACAAATCATACAGTATCATTCGTGACAGCGCTGATCATCACAGCAGCGTTAAGACTATAATCCGACGGCAATTACCATCAATCACAGAAGATTTGACATTCTGATATGAGTGGGGGGTCTGGACAGGTACGTTGACAGAGAAGGAGAGAAATGGAAGGTGGTCTGGAGGTAAAGCAGGCCCACCCACCCACAGGAGAGGAGACGGAGGCGGGGTTATAGTGCCGGTGATGACAGACGGCTCATATTCAGGCCAGGTTCACAATGGCTCAGTGATTGAAGGTGCAGGGTTCCACGTAGTATGTCTGACAACAACAACACTACTTACTGCCTACAGGGTAGAAAACAGAAACCTCTTATCTCCATATTCTAACCTAAAATGAACGCCCTACTTCATACATGGGCAACTGGCGGCTCGGGGGCCACATGCGGGCGGCCCCCACCTTCACTTAATGTGGCCCGCAGGTTAATATGGGAATTCTGATATATTATTGATTTCAGCTGCTATGATTCCTAACATGCAAACATGACCCGCTTTAATTACTTCAGTCTATATTAGTAGCTTAAAGTTGTACAATGCAGAATCACAAATAACGATTTTTAGCAACCTCTGCTGGTCACTACCGTCACTGCATACAATTTCCGTAGTCCTCGATTACCCAGAATTCCATTCGTTTTCACCGGAAGCCAGAAGTGTTTCAAAAAGCGATCTTTTAATTGTTTTATACTATCTACGGATCGTTTCTCTTAGCCAGTGGAGCATTAGTTACCATGAGCTGTGCTTTCTTTTTCTGTTCTTTTTCCATCTTCCAATCCTACATTCTCTTAACATCAGCGTGAGGTTCCTTTTTGTTATTAGCACGGTAGTTCCTGGCCAAACAGGAAACCGTTGCGCTAGTTCCTGGCCGACGTCATGACGTCGGCCAGGACGTCGGCCACGACGTCATGACGTTGGCCAGAAACGTCATTTTCCTGGGAAAGTCCCCCCCATCCGCGTTCAATAGAAAATATATAAATAAAAGGCTTCCGGGGGTGAAATTCATGGAGTGGGTGTTGTGAAACTTTTGCCACTCACAAAAGATATACAATTTAACTTTAGTTTTGTTGAAAACGTTACCTAGTATGCCTTTAATGACTAGTATTAACATTCTATTGTCTTTTTTTATGTCCGATGTATTTGCATTTAAGTTAACATGCGTATAACTGAATGCATTTGAAATTGAATAAAAATGTTACTTTTCAGGATTCCAATAAAAAAATAGCAACAAAAAAAATCTAGATTCCAATTCAGAAATAGCAAAAATAGCAGATCTACAAGCTCAAAACGCGACGTGTTTTGAGCTTGTAGATCTGCTGTTTTTGCTACTTTTTGTGTGACATAGAATGGCGAAGTACGGCATTCATTTAGGAAAAAAGTTTAAATACAGAGATAAGAAGTGTCTGCCCAACAGTATATGCAATGTGTTCCTCTGGAGTGACTTTGGAAATATAGTGGCCCTCTCCATCAACAAAGTTGCATCACCCCTGTCCTACTTGATCATACTACAGCGTCACACAAAAGCATCAAAAGTAGCAGATCCGCAAGCGCCGCGTCTGGAGCTTGTAGATCTGCTGCTTTTGATGCTTTCGAATTTGAATCTGTAAAAGTTAGAGTTTTGGACATATGAGGTTTCCACCCGACAGAGACCATATGCAGGCTGGTTCATCATGTCGGGAGTTAAGATCTCTATTGTTCAACGTTGCAAATGTAGACATTTCTGCCTCGCTTGGAGCTGGAGATGAACTGATTTACAGTAAAGGGACAGCAGATAACACAGACATGTTACTGTTTTTTTTCTCCCTTCCATATCTCTCTACACCTGCTCGCCTGTTAGGCTGTGTACAGTAGGTGCTCAGATTATCTACATGTACATCTGCGTTGTATGTGCTTCCCTCTTTAGATGTAGTGGAGTAGAAGTATCGTATCAAGGAATTAAAGGTAGGGTGAGGAATATTTTTTGGTTAAAACAAAAAGGTTTTTGTTTAAAATAGTACTCATTGCTATAGAGGTGTTTGTTCAGTAACAGGGGTCTCCCTGTCTCTCCAACTCTTTATTAAACAGAAAATACATTTTCAGGTGGGTTGCAAAATAGCCAATCGGGAGAGAGTACCCATTTATCAGCTTAATATTTACGGTATAGTGTTCCAGTTCCAATTTTGTCTGCTTATCACTTCCAACTTCACTTGTTTAATCTGTATCCTGTCTGAGTTCTCTATCCTGATTGGATCATATTGGTATCCTGACCTGAAAATGCATTTTCTGTTTAATAAAGAGCTGGAGAGAGACGGAGACTCCTGTTACTGAACAAACACTCTATATCAATGAGTACTATCAGAATATAGAGCTATTTAACACTTATTATAACCAAAGAAAATCACTTACCCTACCTTTAAACTACTTTTGCTTTAGATAAAAGCACCATAAAATTGTACCTTGAGTACAGAACTTGAGTAAATGTACTTAGTTACTATCCACCACTGTGCATTGTGAACCTGGATGCATGTCTGGTGACTGGGTGATAAGGCCTGCCAGCCAGTTGGAGGTCCTGTTGGGCTCTCCCCCCCCGCCCGGTGGCCACCATGTATCCATAATATTTAGCCTCTAAGTGTTGGGTAATGACCCTGGGCCATGTGGGTAATGACCCTGGGCCATGTGGGTAATGACCCTGGGCCATGTGGGTGGCCTTCCAACTTGATTGCTTGGACTGGCTGCTCTCTGAGCGCCGTCCGTATGACACCCAATACTGTGAGTACTGCTGATGCAACAACATGCTACCACCCCCACCCCAGTATACACGCACACGCACACGCACGCAAACACACACACTCACCAAAACAGGTCACCAAACAATGACCTGTTCATTCAGGTCAGATCACAGTAAAATCCTCAGTGCTCATTTAATTCAGAGATGTTCAGAACCAAATGGAAACTAGAAAAAGTGCTCCTCGGAGCACAGGTCTCCGCCAGGTCAGGTAGGTTATTGTGGCCTCCTGGTGGCGCTATAATAGGCCAATGTTTAAAGGGTACCATTTGTTCTTAGGCCTTGCACGGCAATCGGACACTGCATTCATGGTTTGAGGCATTTTGTGCAACATTTCTTTTTGCTAAATTAGACCTGCTGGTGGCGCTATAACAGGCCAATGTTAAAAGGGTGGCATTTGTTCCTCAACGTGCAAAGTTTGACCGCAATCGGACGGTGCGTTCATGATTTGCAGAATTTTGTTCAAAACAAGCCACTACTGCAAACTTTAGATGTCAATCTTTGCCAATGAGGATGGAATATGAAAAATCAAACACATCCGTCTTGATCACATGACTATGGAGATCATGTGTACCGATTTGCGTGAAATTTTGATAAAATCGGAAGCAGTAATATAAAGAAATGTGTTTTACATAAGTCGGCCTCCTGGTGGCGCTATAAAAGGCAGATGGGAAAAATGCAGGGCAAAGGTTTTTCCTTGACCTCTAGGGAGTGCGCATACAAAGTTTTACACAGATCGGTGCAGTTATAGGTAAAAACATGAATCGGCCTGTTATAGCGCCACCATGAGGCTGATTTGAAAATTTTCAAGTGGCATTTCTTCCTCGGCATAGTGGAAATATGCGTTCAAAATTTCACCGAAATTGCATGCTGTGTTCATGATTTGAGGCATTTTGTTGAAAATGGAGCACTCCTGCAAACTTTGGAAGCCATTTTTAGCCAATCAGGATGGAATATGAAAAATCTGAAAGATGAGTTTTGTTTAATGACTATAGAGATACTGTGTACCGATTTGCGAGATTTTTGGACAAAATCTGTGGGAGTACTGTCAAAAAATATGTTTAGCACAAATCGGCCTCCTGGTGGCGCTATAAAAGGCCCATGGGAGAAATTTGGGTCAGAAGTTCGGAATTGGCATCCAGGGAGTGTGTGTGCACAGTTTCGCTGCGATCAAGCCAACGGTGGCGGAGATTAGCTGGTGACTGGTGACGGACGGACGGAAGGACGGACACACGGACACACGGACGGAGGGTAAAACATACTCTCTCAATAAGGCACTGATGTGCAAATGTGTCACAACGCTCATGTTGGTTGAGCAAGAGAAAGAGAAACCGGATTGGAAGACACAATAGACAGACAGACAGACAGACAGACAGACAGACAGACAGACAGACAGACAGACAGACAGACAGACAGACAGACAGACAGACAGACAGACAGACAGACAAAGGGACAGACAGAAAGAATGACAGAGACAGACAGAGACGGTTCAGTGAGTCTCTATAAGGTCCAGTTCAGTTGAACTTGAGCGGCCAGCCATGTCACTATTATTGTTTGCCCTACGAGGAGAGCAGCAGACTACATTTCATTAATACCCTGAACTGCTGTGTGTCTACAGTATATAACATTACCCTGTACTGCTGCTGTGTGTCTACAGTATATAACATTACCCTGTACTGCTGCTGTGTGTCTACAGTATATAACATTACCCTGTACTGCTGCTGTGTGTCTACAGTATATAACATTACCCTGAACTGTTGCTGTGTGTCTACAGTATATAACATTACCCTGTACTGTTGCTGTGTGTCTACAGTATATAACATTACCCTGTACTGTTGCTGTGTGTCTACAGTATATAACATTACCCTGTACTGTTGCTGTGTGTCTACAGTATATAACATTACCCTGTACTGTTGCTGTGTGTCTACAGTATATAACATTACCCTGTACTGTTGCTGTGTGTCTACAGTATATAACATTACCCTGAACTGTTGTGTGTCTACAGTATATAACATTACCCTGTACTGTTGCTGTGTGTCTACAGTATATAACATTACCCTGTACTGTTGCTGTGTGTCTACAGTATATAACATTACCCTGTACTGTTGCTGTGTGTCTACAGTATATAACATTACCCTGTACTGTTGCTGTGTGTCTACAGTATATAACATTACCCTGTACTGCTGCTGTGTGTCTACAGTATATAACATTACCCTGTACTGTTGCTGTGTGTCTACAGTATATAACATTACCCTGTACTGTTGCTGTGTGTCTACAGTATATAACATTACCCTGTACTGTTGCTGTGTGTCTACAGTATATAACATTACCCTGTACTGTTGCTGTGTGTCTACAGTATATAACATTACCCTGTACTGTTGCTGTGTGTCTACAGTATATAACATTACCCTGTACTGTTGCTGTGTGTCTACAGTATATAACATTACCCTGTACTGTTGCTGTGTGTCTACAGTATATAACATTACCCTGTACTGTTGCTGTGTGTCTACAGTATATAACATTACCCTGTACTGTTGCTGTGTGTCTACAGTATATAACATGACCCTGTACTGTTGCTGTGTGTCTACAGTATATAACATTACCCTGTACTGCTGTGTGTCTACAGTATATAACATTACCCTGTACTGCTGCTGTGTGTCTACAGTATATAACATTACCCTGTACTGTTGCTGTGTGTCTACAGTATATAACATTACCCTGTACTGCTGTGTGTCTACAGTATATAACATTACCCTGTACTGCTGATGTGTGTCTACAGTATATAACATTACCCTGAACTGTTGCTGTGTGTCTACAGTATATAACATTACCCTGTACTGTTGCTGTGTGTCTACAGTATATAACATTACCCTGTACTGCTGTGTGTCTACAGTATATAACATTACCCTGAACTGCTGCTGTGTGTCTACAGTATATAACATTACCCTGTACTGCTGTGTGTCTACAGTATATAACATTACCCTGTACTGTTGCTGTGTGTCTACAGTATATAACATTACCCTGTACTGCTGCTGTGTGTCTACAGTATATAACATTACCCTGTACTGCTGCTGTGTGTCTACAGTATATAACATTACCCTGTACTGCTGTTGTGTGTCTACAGTATATAACATTACCCTGTACTGCTGTGTGTCTACAGTATATAACATTACCCTGTACTGTTGCTGTGTGTCTACAGTATATAACATTACCCTGTACTGTTGCTGTGTGTCTACAGTATATAACATTACCCTGTACTGTTGCGTGTCTACAGTATATAACATTACCCTGTACTGTTGCTGTGTGTCTACAGTATATAACATTACCCTGTACTGCTGCTGTGTGTCTACAGTATATAACATTACCCTGTACTGCTGCTGTGTGTCTACAGTATATAACATTACCCTGTACTGCTGCTGTGTGTCTACAGTATATAACATTACCCTGTACTGCTGTGTGTCTACAGTATATAACATTACCCTGAACTGTTGCTGTGTGTCTACAGTATATAACATTACCCTGTACTGCTGTGTGTCTACAGTATATAACATTACCCTGTACTGCTGCTGTGTGTCTACAGTATATAACATTACCCTGTACTGCTGTGTGTCTACAGTATATAACATTACCCTGTACTGCTGCTGTGTGTCTACAGTATATAACATTACCCTGTACTGCTGTGTGTCTACAGTATATAACATTACCCTGTACTGCTGTGTGTCTACAGTATATAACATTACCCTGTACTGCTGCTGTGTGTCTACAGTATATAACATTACCCTGTACTGCTGCTGTGTGTCTACAGTATATAACATTACCCTGAACTGCTGTGTGTCTACAGTATATAACATTACCCTGTACTGCTGCTGTGTGTCTACAGTATATAACATTACCCTGAACTGCTGTGTGTCTACAGTATATAACATTACCCTGTACTGCTGCTGTGTGTCTACAGTATATAACATTACCCTGTACTGCTGCTGTGTGTCTACAGTATATAACATTACCCTGTACTGCTGTGTGTCTACAGTATATAACATTACCCTGTACTGCTGCTGTGTGTCTACAGTATATAACATTACCCTGAACTGCTGCTGTGTGTCTACAGTATATAACATTACCCTGTACTGTTGCTGTGTGTCTACAGTATATAACATTACCCTGTACTGTTGCTGTGTGTCTACAGTATATAACATTACCCTGTACTGTTGCTGTGTGTCTACAGTATATAACATTACCCTGTACTGCTGCTGTGTGTCTAAAGCAGGGGTCTTCAACAGGGGGTCCGGGGCCCCTAGTGGGTCCTCAGGGTTACTACAGGGGGGCCGCTAAATCTTTGCGTGACATGATTTTATTTTCACATTAACTACTAGCATCCCATTTCTGAGGAGAACTTTAGCCAAAAATAGCAGATCTACAAGCTCACAACGCCTAGCGCTGCGAGGCGTTGTGAGCTTGTAGATCTGCTATTTTTCGCAAAGAGGTTTGGTGTAGAGGGAAAAAAGAGCAGGCCAAGTAAAAAAAATAAATGTTTAATTTGCAACACAATTTGATACAATATAGAGGGGGTCCCTGCTTCATCTCTCTCTCAGCTAGGGGGTCCTTGGTCGTTGAAGACCCCTGGTCTACAGTATATAACATGGTGCCATCCACACTGCAGCCATCTGTGACTCAAGATCTACAGTATGAATGATGAGAACACACAAGGCTATTTTACCAATATTGTCCACATTTAAAGGTGATATTTCTTTGGTTTAAACAACACGTTTTATGTTAAAAGGTTAAAGCAATTATTTTGTGATAGTAAATAGTGCTATAGAGTGTTTTTTTCAGTAACATGAGCCTCCCTGTCTCTTCAGCTCTTTAATAAACAGAAAATACATGTTCAGGTGGGTTGCAAAATGTCAGCCAATCAAGAGAGAGAACCCATTTATCAGCTGTGTTCCAGTTCCAATTTTGTTTGCTCATTTATTTGTGTCATCACGTCCAATATCCTGATTGGTTCAAATTGGTATCCCTGAAAATTCATTTTCTGTTTAATAAAGAGCTGGAGAGACAGGGAGACTCCTGTTATTGAACAAACGCTCTATAGTAATGATTACTATCAGAATATAGAGCTATTTAACACTTATTTTAACCAAAGTAAATCACTTATCCTACCTTCAACTCTGCAAAAGTACAAAAGCGTTACAAAAGGCATACATTTCACTGTGACAGGCTGGCAGGGCTATAATGGCAGATAGTATAAAATCAGCCTAAAGAGTCTAAAAGTGGATTCATTATTTAACACTTTATTTAAATTTCTCTATTTGAGAAACTATATGAAAGAAGAGAATAAAAGCATGCATGCAGTGATTTGACGGCAGCATTCACCCAACACTGGGCTTTCAGTTATTGTAACATATTATAATTGTGTTTTGGGGTGTTTTATACATCCGTAAGTGATGGGTCGTGAAGACAAGGCACGTAAATAAAAGCTCAGTCATTCATCAATTAAAGACAGAGGAAAATGTAATTGAAGTGCTTCAAGTGACGGTCTAAAATGCAAGGTGAAAGTGTGACACACACACACACTAGGGCATTAACAGAATAGTCGAATATTCGAATATTCGACTATCAAACCACTATTCGACTATCAAACCACTATTCAAAAAAAAAAAGGGGGGGGGGGTTTAGTGGGTTTTCTACAGCAGACACGCAGCTGTAAGCTCTGGTGTGACGTCAACTCGCATTCCTTGAGTAGAGTCATCAATGCCATTAAAAAATATATATGAAAAACCGCCCCTATAAGTGAGGTTTGGATATTTGTACAATTTTGTACAATTTTATTTGTACAATTTGTACAATGCACCGTGATTGGCCAATCACAGTCTATTCAGGACTGTGATTGGCCAGTGTCACATGACACATGTGCATAGCCCTATATAAGAAACCATAACTTGAAAAAAAACATAACGTTGTTTTTTTTAAGTTATGGTTTCTTCCATCATAAAGAGTGTTTCAATAAATGTATTTATCTTTTGTACATGATTGGTTGACTCCATTCAGTATTGTGATTAGCTAGCAAGACACCGCCCACTTCACACAGGGTGTGATTTTTTAAATTATATTTATACTTATAGGTCGAATAATTCGAATGCTAAAAATCACTATTCGTGAATGCCCTAACACACACACACACACACACACACACACACACACACACACACACACACACACACACACACACACACACACACACACACACACACACACACACACACACACACACACACACACACACACACACCATAATGCATCAGTGCACACAAGCACTAACCCATATACATTGTATTTACATAAACTGTGCTCCATGGTGGCTTATACCTCCAGTAAGCTTTCCTGATAAACCACAGATGTAATCTAACCCCCCCCCCCCTCCCCAGCTGAACACAGTTAAGGCCCACAGGTTACCCTGCTGGTTCTCCTCATCTATTTTAGGGAGATACATCTGCATTAAATCATGTCACTTATGGCCCAGTTGGAACGGATATTACAGTCACATCGTTGGGTAAAAGGTGTTCTACATACCGGCTCAAAATGGTATCACAGAGTGGTTAATTATAACTATAATGGTCTGTACCACAAAACACAGACATTAACCCTAAAATAAACTACATCAGAAACTATGAGGTCTGATCAACAACAGACAATAACAAACAGACAACAACAATTGTGCAACTTGCTGCGTTCACACAGGCAGCGACAGAAGACACAGAGATACAAAGTGACGCAGCGTTGTCGCTGCAGGTGTCCGGCGAGTGTGAAAAATATGAAGGGAAATATTAAAAAGAACACAGAACTGGCTGACGGAATTATAGTCTTACAAGCAGGAATTGTGTGAAGAGAGAAAGCGAGTGGAAATGGTTCACCACTTAAACTGTATATGGTTGACCGGAGTCCCTCATGGCTCTATACTAGTGTCTTTTCTGTTTTCTGTTATTGTGGGGAAAAGTTTCGATGAAATAAATGCGTTGCAACGCCACAAAACGCCACAACATGGATGCCGGGGTTTAAGTGGTCAAACAACAGTTGGTGGTTTTGTAGCTTTGTAGCTGTAGTTGAAGGCAGCTCAACTTGGATTGTAGCTTTTGTAGCAGCTACAAACACCGGGCGTCGTGTTGTCTTCAAATGTCATTGGCTTCCATTGAAAATGAATGGTAGCCTGTAGCTTTGTAGCAACCAGTGTGAATGGAGCATCAGGGACCTGAGGCCTAACGGGTTGGTTGGTCGGTTGGTTGGTAATGCTGCTAAGTGAACTTTGACACTGAACTGAAGCCACTGCTCTTGCTGTGTCAGACAACTGTAGTCTGAGTGACTGTGTGTGTGTGTGTGTGTGTGTGTGTGTGTGTGTGTGTGTGTGTGTGTGTGTGTGTGTGTGTGTGTGTGTGTGTGTGTGTGTGTGTGTGCGCGTGCGTGCGTCCAGGTCTGACTGGCTTTACTTTGGCTGCTCCTATGAAAGCCAAATATCCTGAAGGACTAATGTCCTGTGCCATCCAAAACAAGCAGCCTGTGATTCATGGATGTCAACTAACCCTGAACTTTCTAAGTATAGCTACTACTGCTGATACACACCGCCATGACACTACACTACACTACACTACACTAACACACACACACACACACACACACACACACACACACACACACACACACACACACACACACACACACACACACACACACACACACACACACACACACACACACACACACACACACGACAGTCCAATAGAATTACTAAGTGTGTCTTTATAAGTCTGACCACTGCTGTTCATGACTAATGAAGCTACAGAGAGAGAGATGGAGAGAGAGAGAGATTGGTGAGTCAGACAGAGGGAGTGAGAGATAGGGAGGGAGGGGGAGAGAGATAGAGGGGAGGGAGGGAGGGAGGGGTGGGGTGAGACAGAGAGGGAGGGAGAGAGAGAAACAGAGAGACAGAGACAAAGAGGGAGGGAGAGAGACAGAGACACGGAGACAGAGACAGAGAGACAGAGAGACAGAGAGACACGGAGACAACGGAGACACGGAGACACGGAAACAGAGAGAGAGAGAGAGAGCGAGAGAGAGACAGAGAGACAGAGACAAAGAGGGAGGGAGAGAGAGAGAGAGAGAGATGAGAGAGAGAGAGAGAGAGAGAGAGAGACAGAGAAAGAGAGAGAGAGGGGGAGACAGAGAGACAAAGAGACACAGAGACACAGAGACGAGAGAGAGAGAGAGACAGAGAGAGAGAGAGAGAGAGAGAGAGAGAGAGAGAGAGAGAGAGAGAGAGAGAGAGAGAGAGAGAGAGAGAGAGAGACAGAGAAAGAGAGAGAGAGGGGGAGACAGAGAGACAAAGAGACACAGAGACACAGAGACGAGAGAGACAGAGAGACAGAGAGAGACAGAGAGAGACAGAGAGAGAGAGAGAGAGAGAGAGAGAGAGAGAGAGAGAGAGAGAGAGAGAGAGAGAGAGAGAGAAAGAGAGAGAGAGGGGGAGACAGAGAGACAAAGAGACACAGAGACACAGAGACAGAGAGAGAGAGAGAGAGAGAGACAGAGAGAGAGAGAGCGAGAGAGAGACAGAGAGACAGAGACAAAGAGGGAGGGAGAGAGAGAGAGAGAGAGAGAGAGAGAGAGAGAGAGAGAGAGAGAGAGAGAGAGAGAGAGAGAGAGAGAGAGACAGAGAAAGAGAGAGAGAGGGGGAGACAGAGAGACAAAGAGACACAGAGACACAGAGACGAGAGAGAGAGAGAGACAGAGAGAGAGA
>NC_137610.1:56707335-56747335 GCF_963280865.1 Gymnoscopelus braueri
GCAGGGTGGAGGAGTGAGAGCAGGGTGGAGGAGTGGAGGAGCAGGGTGGAGGTGCAGGGTGGAGGAGTGGAGGAGCAGGGTGGAGGAGTGGAGGAGCAGGGTGGAGGAGTGGAGGAGAGGTGGAGGAGCAGGGTGGAGGAGTGGAGGAGCAGGGTGGAGGTGCAGGGTGGAGGAGTGGAGGAGCAGGGTGGAGGAGTGGAGGAGCAGGGTGGAGGTGCAGGGTGGAGGAGGGAGGAGCAGGGTGGCAGGGTGAGTGGAGGAGCAGGTGAGGAGTGGAGGAGCAGGGTGGAGGAGTGGAGGAGCAGGGTGGTGGTGCGGGTGGAGGAGTGGAGGAGCAGGTGGAGGAGTGGAGGAGCAGGGTGGAGGAGTGGAGGAGCAGGGTGGTGGAGGGTGGAGAGCAGGGTGGAGGAGTGGAGGAGCAGGGTGGGGTGCAGGGTGGAGGAGCAGGGTGAGGAGTGGAGGAGCAGGGAGAGTGAGGAGCAGGTGAGGAGTGGAGGAGCAGGGTGGTGGTGCAGGGTGGAGGAGTGGAGGAGCAGGTGGTGGGCAGGGTGGAGGAGTGGAGGAGCAGGGTGGTGGTGCAGGGTGGAGGAGTGGAGGAGCAGGGTGGTGGTGCAGGGTGGAGAGTGGAGGAGCAGGGTGGAGGAGTGGAGGAGCAGGGTGGTGGTGCAGGGTGGAGGAGTGGAGGAGCAGGGTGGAGGAGTGGAGGAGCAGATGGTGTGCAGGGTGGAGGAGTGGAGGAGCAGGGTGGTGGTGCAGGGTGGAGGAGTGGAGGAGCAGGGTGGGGAGGAGGAGCAGGTGGTGGTGCAGGTGAAGGAGTGGAGGAGCAGGGTGGTGGTGCAGGGTGGAGGAGTGGAGGAGCAGGGTGGAGGAGTGGAGGAGCAGGGTGGTGGTGCAGGGTGGAGGAGTGGAGGAGCAGGGTGGAGGAGTGGAGAGCAGGGTGGAGGAGTGGAGGAGCAGGGTGGTGGTGCAGGTGGAGGAGTGGAGGAGCAGGGTGGAGGAGTGGAGGAGCAGGGTGGAGGAGTGGAGGAGCAGGTGGAGAGTGGAGGAGCAGGGTGGAGGATGAGGAGCAGGGTGGTGGTGCAGGGTGGAGGAGTGGAGGAGCAGGGTGGAGGAGTGGAGGAGCAGGGTGGAGGAGTGGAGGAGCAGGGTGGAGGAGTGGAGGAGCAGGGTGGTGGTGCAGGGTGGAGGAGTGGAGGAGCAGGGTGGAGGAGTGGAGGAGCAGGGTGGAGGAGTGGAGGAGCAGGGTGGAGGAGTGGAGGAGCAGGGTGGTGGTGCAGGGTGGAGTGGAGGAGTGGGGGAGCAGGGTGGAGGAGTGGAGGAGCAGGGTGGTGGAGTGGAGGAGCAGGGTGGAGGAGTGGAGGAGCAGGGTGGTGGAGCAGGGTGGAGAGTGGAGGAGCAGGGTGGTGGTGCAGGGTGGAGGAGTGGAGGAGCAGGGTGGAGGAGTGGAGGAGCAGGGTGGTGGAGCAGGGTGGAGGAGTGGAGGAGCAGGGTGGAGGAGTGGAGGAGCAGGGTGGTGGAGCAGGGTGGAGGAGTGGAGGAGCAGGGTGGTGGTGCAGGGTGGAGGAGTGGAGGAGCAGGGTGGTGGAGCAGGGTGGAGGATTGGAGGAGCAGGGTGGTGGAGCAGGGTGGAGGAGTGGAGGAGCAGGGTGGAGGAGTGGAGGAGCAGGGTGGAGGAGTGGAGGAGCAGGGTGGAGGAGTGGAGGAGCAGGGTGGTGGTGCAGGGTGGAGGAGTGGAGGAGCAGGGTGGAGGAGTGGAGGAGCAGGGTGGAGGAGTGGAGGAGCAGGGTGGAGGAGTGGAGGAGCAGGGTGGTGGTGCAGGGTGGAGGAGTGGAGGAGCAGGGTGGAGGAGGTGGAGGAGCAGGGTGGAGGTGCAGGGTGGAGGAGTGGAGGAGCAGGGTGGAGGAGTGGAGGAGCAGGGTGGAGGAGTGGAGGAGCAGGGTGGTGGGAGCAGGGTGGAGGAGTGGAGGAGCAGGGTGGAGGAGTGGAGGAGCAGGGTGGTGGAGCAGGGTGGAGGAGTGGAGGAGCAGGGTGGTGGTGCAGGGTGGAGGAGTGGAGGAGCAGGGTGGAGGAGTGGAGGAGCAGGGTGGAGGAGTGGAGGAGCAGGGTGGTGGAGCAGGGTGGAGGAGTGGAGGAGCAGGGTGGTGGAGCAGGGTGGAGGAGTGGAGGAGCAGGGTGGAGGAGTGGAGGAGCAGGGTGGAGGAGTGGTGGTGCAGGGTGGAGGAGTGGAGGAGCAGGGTGGTGGTGCAGGGTGGAGGAGTGGAGGAGCAGGGTGGTGGTGCAGGGTGGAGGAGTGGAGGAGCAGGATGGTGGTGCAGGGTGGAGGAGTGGAGGAGCAGGGTGGAGGAGTGGAGGAGCAGGGTGGAGGAGTGGAGGAGCAGGGTGGAGGAGTGGAGGAGCAGGGTGGAGGAGTGGAGGAGCAGGGTGGTGGTGCAGGGTGGAGGAGTGGAGGAGCAGGGTGGAGGAGTGGAGGAGCAGGGTGGAGGAGTGGAGGAGCAGGGTGGTGGTGCAGGGTGGAGGAGTGGAGGAGCAGGGTGGTGGTGCAGGGTGGAGGAGTGGAGGAGCAGGGTGGTGGTGCAGGGTGGAGGAGTGAGGAGCAGGGTGGTGGTGCAGGGTGGAGGAGTGGAGGAGCAGGGTGGAGGAGTGGAGGAGCAGGGTGGAGGAGTGGAGGAGCAGGGTGGAGGAGTGGAGGAGCAGGGTGGAGGAGTGGAGGAGCAGGGTGGAGGAGTGGAGGAGCAGGGTGGAGGAGTGGAGGAGCAGGGTGGAGGAGTGGAGGAGCAGGGTGGTGGTGCAGGGTGGAGGAGTGGAGGAGCAGGGTGGAGGAGGCTCCTAGACGGGCCCTTTGTCTGAGTCCAGAAGCCCCAGACACAACAGTGACCGGCCCCGGGGCCCTCACAATGGCCGTCCACACAAAGGCCCACACAGACACACTGGGACAATGCTCCGTGCTCTGAGTGGGGGGGGGGACAACCAGGCTGAGGTTACCCACCTGCACACTTCCAGACCCCCCCCCCCTCCTCCCCCGACAACCAACCATGTACCCACCCAGCCCCCCCCCTCCTCCCCCGACAACCAACCATGTACCCACCCAGCCCCCCCCCCTCCTCCCCCCGACAACCAACCATGTACCCACCCAGCCCCCCCCCCCACCCCCCCACCACCTAAAGAGCTGCTGCAGGTGTCTTCCTGTTATTAGGTTGACTGTGTGTGTGTGTGTGTGTGTGTGTGTGTGTGTGTGTGTGTGTGTGTGTGTGTGTGTGTGTGTGTGTGTGTGTGTGTGTGTGTGTGTGTATATATATACAAACACACACACACACACACACACATATATAAATATATATGTATAAATATGTGTATCGTTGCTGTCAGGCAGAAACCTCTTATCTCCATATTTTTGTAAATTAATGCCCTACTTGATCATACTACAGCGTCACACAAAAGTATAAAAAATAGCAGATCTACAAGCGACGTGTTTCGAGCTTGTAGATCTGCTATTTTTGCAATTTTTTTATTTGAATCCTGAAAAGTAACAGTTTTGGACATATGAGGTTTCCACCCGACAGAGACCACATATTTATGTTATAATATATAATATATAAAAGGTCTATTAAGGCACAGAGCTCTGTATATATATATATATATATATACAGAGCTCTGTGCCTAATATATATATATATATATATATATATATATATATATATATATATATATATATATATATATATATATATATATATATATATATATATAAAAGGTCTATTAAGGCACAGAGCTCTGTATATATATATAATGTATGTTATAATATATAATATATAAAAGGTCTATTAAGGCACAGAGCTCTGTATATATCCTACTATATAATTGGAGTAACCTCTGTCTGTCTTGGGTGGTGGGTGGGTCGTCGACCGGGTATGGGCTAGTATATATAATGTATGTTATAATATATAATATATAAAAGGCCTCTTAAGGCATAGAGCTCTGTATATATATATATAATGTATGTTATAATATATAATATATAAAAGGCCTCTTAAGGCATAGAGCTCTGTATATATATATATATAATGTATGTTATAATATATAATATATAAAAGGTCTATTAAGGCACAGAGCTCTGTATATATATATATATATATATATATATATATATATATATATATATATATATATATATATATATATATATATATGTATGTATATATATATATTATATATATATATATATATATATATATATATATATATATATATATATATATATATATATATATATATATATATATATATATATAATGTATGTTATAATATATAAAAGGCCTCTTAACGCACAGAGCTCTGTATATATATATATATATATATATATATATATATATATATATATATATATATATATATATATATATAATGTATGTTATAATATATAATATATAAAAGGCCTCTTAAGGCATAGAGCTCTGTATATATATATAATGTATGTTATAATATATAATATATAAAAGGCATAGAGCTGAATACATAGAGCTGAATACATAGAGCTGAAAGGCATAGAGCTGAATACCAAGGCCCTCATTGGAAACAAGTCCGCAAGGACTTTTATGAACGGACCTGTTAGACAAAGTATCTTAAATGTAACTGCAGCTGTTTTACATTTTTTGCCTAATAAAATATTCAATCAATCAATCAAAGCTCTGTAATGCGTCATGTTTTGCTGTTGACTGTATAGCTACTGTATAGAAGTGGTTCTCAAGGTGCGGTCCGGGGATCCCGCAGGAGTCCTTGAGGGGGGTTCCAGGGGGTCCCAGTAAAATGTACAGTTAATAGCATCACAATCAGTTAAAACACTTTTAACTCTAATCCTGTATACATCGGTCTTGTAGATCAGCTAATTATTTTTTTATTTTTTTATTAGAAACGTTTTTGAATATTTTTGAACCATTTTAACTACACATTTTGTATGGATGTCCCTGATGGGGGTCCACGGCCAAATACATCTTAATTTGGGGGCCAGGAAAAGCTTTGAGAACCAGCACTTTATAGCATTTAATTATGTAATTATGTAATAAGAATTATTCCATCAAAATGTCAAATTACAGCTTCAGACAAAACAATATAAATGTTATGAGAGAAAGTAAATAAGCCCCTTATTTATTAAAGATTTATTTTCACTTCACCACAAATAAATGAAATAAGTTAATTAAATAAATGAGCATTCCATAAGGTACTAATCAGTGTAATAAATGTGATAAATATAGTGACTTTAGTATCACACCATCTTATTTAAAAGCGTGGCACTGTTATTTATCAGTAATGAGTAGGTAGGACAGAAATGATCTATTTGATCTGTTGGGTTATGAGATTATATGGAGTGTGGTGGTCATGTGTCTTATGTGACTGGCTATGTTTTTTTTTTAAATTGTATTGAACTACTCATGGTGTTGATGAACTGTGGAACTGAACCCCCTCCCCCCCTATAATATATATTTTATTGTCAGTTTTGCTTTGTTAAGGTTGTGTATGTATTTATGTATTTCGCTGTCTGTGAACTTTTTATTAAACAAAGTAAAATATGTAAAAAAAATGTTCACCTTTCAAATGCACAAAAATAACATCCTTTGCAAATGCATAAGCAAATAACTAAATATAAAGGGCGTGAATAAACTTAAAATAAGCACTGGAATTAAACTATTACAGCAATTGTCCCTTTTTCACACGCAAGCACACACGCGCGCGCGCACACACACACACACACACACACACACACACACACACACACACACACACACACACACACACACACACACACACACACACACACACACACACACACACACACACACACACACACACACACACATACAGACACACACACACACACACACACACACACACACACACAGCGAGACAGAGAGAGAGAGAGAGAGAGAGAGAGAGACAGACAGACTGAGAGAGACTGAGAGAGAGAAAGAGAGAGAGAGAGAGAGAGAGAGAGAGAGAGAGAGAGAGAGAGAGAGAGAGAGAGAGAGAGAGAGAGAGAGAGAGGGAGGGGAGGGGGGGTTGTAAATGAAGTCATATTCCATATACCATATGATATAAACATATTTTACCTCGCCGATGAGGAGAGCCTTGTTTCCCTGAAATCCATCCACTTCAAACAGTCACACACACACACACACACACACACACACACACACACACACACACACACACACACACACACACACACAGAATATGACTGGCTGCAACAAGTGGTCTGCTTTCTGCACTTTGAATGTGATTGGACAGCCAGCATGTCAATCAACAGCCCCGCTCAAAAATATACTAGCCGACTCATATTGGGAGTGTCACTATTTATTTGACAGTGGTGGAAAGTATATTTACTCAAGTACTGTACTTAAGTACAATTTTGAGGTATTTTTTTTACTTTATATGCAAATATTTACTAATATTCAAATATTGTACTTTTTAGTTACTCCACTACAATTATTTGAAAACGTTAGTTACTTTGTAGATTTTGATTATTACAAAACATACATTAACCACTTCAGCTCTATATACATTTTGGCCATTTGAAAATGCATCGCATGGCGACACAATGTGAGCTTGTAGATCTGCTATTTTCAAAATTGTGAAATGTGACATTCTGCATAATAAGTACTTTCTACTTTTGGTAGGCTACTTTAAGTACATTTTGATACCAATACTTTTGTACTTTTACTCAAGTAAATGTTAAATTCCGGACTTTGACTTGTAACAGAGTATTTCTACATAGCAGTATTGATACATGATACTTTAAGTAAAACAATTGAGTACTTTTTCCACCAGTGGGAGTGTCACTATTTGAACCGCAACGCCTGTGTGGCTGCCCAGCACACAACAACACTTTCTGCATCTAGAAAAGAAGCCTTTTGAACAGTAAACATAGAGATACAAATATATATAATAACATAATATAAAATATCATATATATAATAACAGTGCACACAACAACACTTTCTGCATCTAGAAAAGAAGCCTTTTGAACAGTAAACATAGAGATACAAAGATGGCTTTATTTTGCAGTCTTGCAAAGTCATTGAACTCTTTTAAAAAAAAAATAGGACATTAGGCAAATGTTCCAATGTATAATTTACGTAAAATAATCTTGCTACTATTGTGTAAGGCATTGTGTCACCAAGTGAAAAACACACAAAAACAAAATTAGATTAAATTTTCCGTTTTAATTGATTGCAACATATTTTTTTAACCACACATTACAAAAATGCACATCAAATAGTTTACGAGGCTCAGTTTGCAACCTTATTGATAACAAAAAAAAAACTACCAAAAATATGCTTTTACAAAATAAGACAATTATAATAATGTAAATGCCACTTTGGATAACCGTAATCAAAAACCCATTTTTATTCTACATACATACAAAAAAAAAAAAAGCTTGACATAAATAAGTTAGTATAATTTCTCAGTGTTTTTACAAAGTTATGTACATAGGTACATTTTTCAAAGATTTTTTACACAAATACACAGGCAACGGTGACTGCTTTTCCTCTCTCTCTCTCTCTGGGTGTACATTGGTCTGTCTGAACCCATAATCTGATCTGTCAAGTGGAAACCTCATATCTCCAAAAACCAAAACTGTTACTTTTCAGGATTCAACTTAACCCATTAAGGCCTGAGTCCGATTCTTAAAAAGTTTTCTAAATCCTAACAGATTTTTGAAAAAAATATAAAAAATATTTTTTCACGATTTTTCAAAAATAGCAGATCTGCAAGCTCATAGCGCGGCACTCGGTGCCGCGCTATGAGCTTGTAGATCTGCTATTTTTGAATAGCCAAAGAAATCTAAAGTGACACAGATGCGTTACAGGTATTAATGGGTTAAAAAACATCAAAAGTAGCAGATCTACAAGCTCAAAACACGTCGCTTAGCACCGCGTTTCGAGCTTGTAGATCTGCTACTTTTGATGCTTTTGTGAGACGCTGTAGTATGATCAAGCGGGGCGTTCATTTACTGAAAACAAACACGAAAAGTTAAGAATATGGAGATAAGAGGTTTCTGCCTGACTGCCCCACAGCGACGATATGCAAATAGACGGGAGGCTTGTGGACGACACGTTCACGTCCTCAGCAGGCTAACAGCAGAAAATAAAAAGATGAACAAAAACAAAATGAAAAGAACAAAACAACTACATGAAGTCGTTTTCTCTCTAGTTTATCACAAAGTAATACAATGTGAAGTCGATAAAAGGAGCACGGTTGTTGCTGCACAGTAAAGTAAAACTCTGTGATAATGTATGCATGTGTAACTCTGAGAGGGGTGCAAATGGAACCAAAAGGGACCCATAATAATAATAATAATAATAGGGGTTCATTTTGGTTACATTAGCACCCCTCTTAGAGTTAAATGAACATACAGAAGCACAGCCGTGAAGCAACCATAACTGAAGCAACCATGTATTTGGTATTGTAAGGGATATTCACAAATAAAGTTTGAGGCAGCCCTCCAAACCCCCTCCCCTCCCCCCCTCTCTGTTAGAGGCTAAACAATGGGGATAGTCACGTGACTCTACCTGTGCAATCTGTACGCTCTTTGTCCTTCACTAACATGAGTACCTCACAACAACAACAACACACCAAAGAGGAAACGATCACACGATCTCACACACACACACACACACACACACACACACACATGGCTGAGGGGGGGGGGGGGGGGAGAGAGGAGAATAGGATTAATTGGCTGTCACATAATAAATATTGGCAGATTTTAATTAGAACCACGCCCCTTCCAAAAACAGAAATGTATTCTTAACGTTTACTGGTTTGATTCTTCCATATGGGGGGGGGGGGGGGACGACAGACCTCACATAATAATAATAATAATAATAATAATAATAAACCCTCACTTCGTGATGACACAATCAACCCCAGAGAAACATAATAATGATAAAGCAGAAATGCGCTACATGATACATCTGTACCGTTCTTCACCGCAGAACTACAGGGAAGACCCCCCCCTTGTAGATATTATACATTATTGTATAATGTTTAACCAAAACTGTAAGGAGCATGTTTTTTACTTTTTTTAATGTAACAAAAAACAGGCCAAAGTCACACTGCCTTTCAAAATAATACAAAAACATAATAATAATAATAATAATAATTAAAACAAAAACAGCATTTTGGAAAACATTTCTCAAACTACACTGCAATTCTTCAAGTCAAATCAAAATTCACACTTTTTTTTCTCTTACATAGAAAGGATTTGTTTTCAAATCAAAAAAGTTTTTTTTAATGTGCTACATATGGAGAGAAATAATATATATAATATATTTATATATATGTACACAGGTAGTAAAAAAAAAAGAAAGAAAATGAGCAAAAAAGGAAATCAAACCTAATTGCACACTGCTACATGGACTGCTTTTAGAGGCAGTAACTTTTTGAGTGCCACAACTTTAGTGTTACTATTCAGTGCTTGAACAGCGTCTCCCCCTGGAACCCAGGAAAGTTCTCCCCCTGTTACCGAGGAAAATGTCCCGTTACCGAGGAGAGTGTGATATGTTTCTGTTTGCTGTATAGTTCCTCTTCCAAGTCGGCCAACACTGACGTTTCCCCGAGAATGAGTGGGGAAAACATAATTCGGCTCTGCAAGAGAAAGAGAGAAACATATAAAAAAAAGGGGGTTTTAGGCGGGCGGTCGGGATAAACTTTTGACATTTAGACTTCTTTTGACCATGCAATGAACCCTCTCAAAGACCATGCAATGAACCCTCTCAAAGACCATGCAATGAACCCTCTCAAAGACCATGCAATGAACCCTCTCAAAGACCATGCAATGAACCCTCTCAAAGACCATGCAATGAACCCTCCCAAAGACAGTTTGTGAAACACAGTGGGCAAGAGTTGGTTGAAGCAAATGTTATGGTATAGTTTTCTCCTCTCACATACACAGTAAAAATCCTCAGTGGTTAATATTATGCATTTATAACTCATTAAGGGTACGAATATAACCAAATGCACCATTTGGTTACATTCGTACCCTTTGCCGACTCCTCTCCTACATTTGAACCCTCTCAGAGTTAAATGAACAGTATTTTACTGTGTAGTCTGATGCCTCTTATCATAGAATACAGATAGAGCAAAAAAATAAATAAACAGAGTATAGGATGTTTGTCAAACTTAAATTAACAGCAAGTATCTTTTCTGTGTATATGTCCAACAAGCATACTTTTATTTCTGAATAAAAAGTCCTTATTTAAACAGGCTTTTTTAGGTCACAAGCAACTATGGAGCCCTATTCAGTAGAAACAAGACAGATGTGTGTGTGTGTGTGTGCGTGCACTGCAAGAAGACCAGCCCCTCCTCATGCACAGCAGGGCTGGTAGAGGTTGTGTGTGTGTGAGTGAGTGAGCGAGTGAGGTCGCGCGCGCACGCAGGGCAGAGGTTGTGTGTGAGTGCGTGCACGCACACGCAGCAGAGAGACCAGCCCCTCAGTGGTTGCTGACGTGTTACTATAGTGTTGTGTTCAGGACTTGTTTACAGTTTCGTCGGAAACTGCAGCCTCGCCGTGGCGCAGAGAGAGAGAGAGAGAGAGAGAGAGAGAGAGAGACAGAGACAGAGACAGAGAGAGAGAGAGAGACGGTTGTAGTAAAAAAAAAAAAAAAGTCGCATAATATGAGCACATACGCACTTTTTCTTAACCCTTTCTAAACGTCTCACGCAGGGGGGGGGGGGTTCTATTATTAACTGGTTGATAAAAAAAACAAAAACGCTTTTGTAAAGAATAGGCTTTAAGCTTTTAAGGAGTCAAAAGCTTCTAATAGCGGCGCAAACACATTAACGATGCATTACGAAGAAGGAGAGTCTGACATTTTGTGCACAAAAACAGACTCGTAGTCTTTCTTAGGCACACACACACACACACACACACACACACACACACACACACACACACACACACACACACACAGCAGTGGCGTGCGTACATATTGAGTTGCTCGTAAAGAAAAGAGAAGGTAGCTTTCTGCCGTCAGGTGGAGATAAAACTATATTCTCTACAAATGAGATGAACGTTGGGAGTTACTGAGTAAAAACGGACCTGTTTGAGTCTAGTCGAGCTATTTGCGCTTAGAATTAGAAATGATGTAATGTGACTGTGTTACATTATATTACATAATGTAATGTGACTGATGTGAAATGGTCATGGACATCAGTCATAAACATGTTTTGGGTAAATACAATAAATAAATAAATACACTGACTGTAGTATTTTGCGGTTGTATTTTCATTAAACAAAATATATATATAAAATAGAGGAAAAAAACGTTCTTACCTTCATCCTCACGTTTGCCGTTTGGGACTGGACTTTCTGGGCGTTAGTTCCGAAGAAAGTGTCATGTTTGGGCAACGGACTTCATCCGAACTAGTGTGAGATCTTTTAGTTTGGGCAGACAGGGCAGACAGGGCAGTAGATTCTGCAGAAAGCAACACAAAAAGGGTCACGATTAGTTAAAAACCAACCGAGCTGGACTGTTGTTTTTTTAACTCCGTCCTGCGAGTTGCAGATCAACTTCCATAGAAATAACATGTTGGATCACAGTCTGTTGTTGATGGAAAACCAACAACACATTCCACCACTCTATCCATACGACTATTAAGTGTCAGAACTGTTACAATGTGTCATACTATGTTACAATGTGTCATACTATGTTACAATGTGTCATACTATGTAACACATATAATAATAACAAGTATCTTTGATCGCACACATTGTAACATAGTCTATGTTACAATGTGTGCGATCAAGGCTACTTGTGTTACAATGTGAGAGATCTGGTTGAAATGTGTTGCAATGTGATATTATGTTACAATGTGATAAAATGTGAGATCATGTTAAAATGTGTGATACTATGTTGCAATGTGATCTTACGTTACAGAACACAGGCCTGGGATATTATGTTACAATAATGTGATATTGTTACCGTGTTGCAACATGCGATCCGTGTTACAATTTGTGACACTAATATGATACTAATTTTGCAAAATATGCGATACTAATGTGTGGTACTGGTGTGTTTTACATTATGTGCGTGTGATCGTCTCACACACGCGCACCAAAAATATGTGTAAGGTGAAAAAAAAAAAAAACACTACTAGGGCTAAAACACTAATAGTAATATTCTAGGTGTTGTTAGTACCGTGGCAGACAGCAGGTCTTTTCCTCTGCCCTCCCGAGCACTGCTCGCTGCACTCCATCAGCCCGAGATCAGCCCTCTCCGTGGCGGATCCTCCGGTGCCCTGTTGCCCCACTAGGGTCCCCTGAACCAGGGTCCCCTGTTGTCCCACTAAGGTCCCCTGTTGTCCCACCAGCACCACACAGTTATTATGATGATTCCCGTTTACATCCACATTGTTATTCCCAGCCGCAGCAACGACGGCTTGCTGCTGCTTCTTGCCCCCACCGGATCCCCCTCCTCCGTTGGCCGACCCCCGGCCCTCACCCCGGTGATGGTGGCGGTGGGTTGACTGGGTTCGGCTGTAGAAGTCGGGGATGTCCCTGCGGTCCACGGTCTCCCAGTCGAAGCCCCGCGGCCCCACGGAGGCTCTGAGCGGCGCGTGGTTCGAGAAGTCGAAGTTCCACTTGGCCGTGGCGGCCTCCTCCATGCCCTGCAGATGGCTCTTTAAATCCCTCCTCAGAGAGTCGTGATCCACGGAGCCGAACAGGCTCCTGCAGGCGGACGGCTTGGGGCGGTGGTCCCGGTGGTCCCGGTGGTCCCGGTCCATCCCCCGGGCGGCCGCGGCGTCCGTCCGCTCCAGCGTCGGGCTCCCGTTCGAAAGGCGAACGTTGGACATTTTTTTTTTAAACAAAAAAAAAAAAGTCCAGTCCTCCCTCTCTCTCAGAGAAATCAAAGATCGTCCGAAAAAAACACAATTATTTTTTTAACCAAAAGAAAATTCCAGCCCCCCCCCTCTCTATATATATATATATATTATTATTCCAGTCCCCCCCCTCTCTCTCCACGAAATCAAAGTCCGGGGAAAAAAACACAGAAAAACAACTCAAAGCTGCGGATCCTCTCCTCTGGTTTCGCCGTTTCTTCGGGCTCCACAACAGGCGTAAAACGACGGATCAACACAAAATGCATGCATTTGCACCAAAAGGCTCCAGAATAGATACAAAAAAAAAACAACGGCTTGTGCAATCAAAGGATTCTCCACAAAGTATTCTCCACGGATCAACACAAACAAAGTGCTGCACGAAACCCCGAAGCCTTTAAAGGTCAACTCTCGTCCTGTAGTAGTAAATGAAGAAGAGGGGAAGAAATTGCCAGACAAACCTTTTTTCAGAACCCAATATGGCGATTGAAAGATGTGTTCTTGGGATTTCAGAGGGAGGCTGATCTGACTGACTGGGGGGGGAAATGATTGACACAGAAAGCTATTTAACACCGAGAAGGCCGCTCATTGGTTACAGGGCTTAGGGCCCGCCCCGCGCTCTTAAGGTGATCTGGTTTCATTGTAGCCAACCATCACAAATGTATCCGGATTGCAGTGGTGGAAGAAGTACTCACTTTTTTTTTTTACTTAAGTCAAAGTATCAATATTACTGCAATGTAGAAATACTCTGTGACAAGTACAAATCCAGAATACTAAATGTACATGAGTAAAAGTACAAAAGTATTGGTATAGAAATGTATTTAAAGTAGAAAGTACTCATTATGCAGAATGTCCCATTTCACAAGCATGTATAATTCTTTTTTGAAAATAGCAGATCTACAAGCTCACAATGCATCGCATTGCGACGCAATGTGAGCTTGTAGATCTAGTGTAAATCATGATTTGTGTTTATGGTGATCTCATTTTAAACAAACTTAGTGCTTTATGAGCCTTCCAGTTTAGTAGACCTTGTATTGTGAATTTGTACTTCCATGTACTGTTGCTCTCATGTCTTACTAAATAAAGTACACCAATCAATCAATCAATCAAGTGTGGATGTAGTGGTGTAGAAGTAAAAGTAGGCCTACTGGTAATTGGAAATACTCAAGTAAAGTACAAATACCTAAAAATTGTACCCAAGACAGTACTTGAGTACATGTACTTAGTTACTTTACACCACTGCAGATTTTTAGAAACACAAGTTATGGTTGAAGAAGCAACTTTGTTGGTGGTAGTTCTCACATACACACTACAATCATTAGTGGTTACATTGTATCAATTTGTAAGTCAGTGAGTGGACAAATGTAACCAAATGGATTTGTCCACTCACCGAGACTGGCTACATTGTTGATGGTCACACATTGTTACATAATAGCAAATGTATTCTCATCGCAGGTCAAATTATTATCTAAGAGGCCTTTTTTCTCCTTCCCTTTTCATCCGAATAAATAATTGTTTCACCAAGCTATAGACACAAACCCCAATGGAACAAAAACTAAACAAAAAACATACTTTGCTCCCAGAGCAAAGCTTGACATAAATGAACGTACAGTATTCAGATTTATATTATATTTCAAGGGTAAAAATGGACAGAAAGGGTTTGTTAAAAAATAAATACCACCTTAAAAGCTTTGAAACTTGTGAATAACACAAGCTAACCTCTAAGGTGTGGGCCATCTACTTGAGTAGATACACTTGGTCCAAAATATTCAGCTAGGGGAACATAAATTATAATACATTTACATTAGCCAAATATATGTCTCAAGGACTTGGTATTTCCACCCATTATGTAGAGCAGACAATAGAGAGAGAGGTAACTCAAGGTCACTTCATAGTCGATACACCCCATCTACACCCTGGTAGCAAAAACAACTGTGTGTACTGTGTACTAATATATATATATATATATATATATATACATATACATATACATATACATATACATATATATATATATATATATATATATATATATATATATATATATATATATATATATATATATATATATACACATATACATATACATATACATACACACACACACACAATGTGGCCTCTGGCAGGCATCTGTGTAAAATAAATACCTGAACACTCCTGGTGAAATCCTCGCAACTCAAACAGGAAACAGTCAGAAAAAGCCAATTCCCCCAAATTTCTGTGGAGCAATTAAAGTCTTTTATGAAAATATAACCTACATAATATAACCTCTCAGGTCTTTATTGTCTCGCCTTTCTGATGCAATACGTTTCAAACTTTCCACCTCTGAGGGAAAACACCATTGGTTTAGAAACAGATGTTGGCTTATTCTAACCGTCGACATCTAGGAAATCCCTTTTCATTACAACTAATCCATTACCTGCTCCCCAAAACAATCAAATAGTTCCTTTTTAATCCAGGCGATTACTTATCCATAGCAAGGGTCATAGCTGTCTATACTGCCACTGTAGGCCCCTTCTGCTCCACCTTAATGACTGGGATAAGACTGCCCCCTAGTGTTCAATGTAATAAGCATAGAGCAGCGTTTCTCAAATGTTCTCATTTCAAGGACCCCCAGTTTGGAATGCATTAGGATTAGGATTAGGCCACGGAGCCCCATTTCATCATTTACTTCATTTAACTCTGACAGTGTACAAATGGAACTAGCCCTAGAATTGCTGTGATACCGGTATTTAATTTACATACATTTCATGTACACAGCCATAGATCACTCTTATGCCCTCCTGTGTCAGCTCTAGTCCTCTAGTTTCATATCCATCTGAAAATTCTGGCAGAAAACGTGCATATAGTAAAATATCTACACTTTTACACAAGCTTCACACAGACCACATTCAACGCAACGTGACGTGAGCCTGACATGATGGCAGGACTGAATATTTGAAAACTCTCCAAAAAACCTCCAGTGAGATTGACAGATGCTGGGTAATTAATGACACCTGTCCATTGTGTGCCCCATACTGTACCTATGTGCTCACTGGAGGGTAATTAATGACACCTGTCCATTGTGTGCCCCATACTGTACCTATGTGCTCACTGGAGGGTAATTAATGACACCTGTCCATTGTGTGCCCCATACTGTACCTATGTGCTCACTGGAGGACGTTTTCACACGTTCAGTTCAGTCCTGCAATGAATCATTTGGGGGCCCATCGCGTGCAGAGAATGTAATCCGTGTGAAGCTAGAGATTTTACTAAACACACGTTTTCTGCCATGAACCTTCAAAGGGATATGAAAGTAGATGACAATAACTGACCCCTGACAGAACCTTCAAATGGATATGAAAGTAGCTGACAATAACTGACCCCTGACAGAACCTTCAAAGGGATATGACACTAGATGACAATAACTGACCCCAAGTCGCAGCAATCATTGGGTGAGTACTGTAGGCTCTAGGGCTAAAATGGATCCAAATGTTCCATCTGTACACTGTTGGAGTAACAGTTAAAAAGGGTTTATTTGGTTCCTAAATAATTATCAATCCTTTAGCTCGGGGACCCCCTCCGGGACCCCCAGGGGTCCTCGGAACCCACTGGCCTAGAGGTTTTGCTCTGCCGTTGCATTATGGCCTGAAAACCACAGAAAGTAGTACAAAGCCACAACCTTCCATTGTATGCTTTAATGCTACACCTTGACTGTCACATCTACCGTATATATCCATACATACATTACATATATACAACATCCACAATGCTTACAATATGAGTCCCACATCCATCCATCCAGACAGCCAGGTCTACTGGCAGAACTGACCACAGTATTTCCAATGCATTCTTCAAGCTGCCCACAAAAGAAGAGAAGTCCAACGCGCTTCAGCAGAGTTGTGGGTAGAAGGCTCGGTGCTCAGCAGTCGGACAATATGAACATTAAAAAGAATATTACCTGGGCTCTTCAAAATAGACTAAATAGACCCAAATAAATCTCAACCGAGTCTGAGACGCATGAAACCGTTTGAGGTTTTGAGGAAGGCGCCGCTCCAGACGTCCCTCACCGCTGACCCAGCTGACCCGGTCCAGACGTCCCTCACCGCTGACCCAGCTGACCCGGTCCAGACGTCCCTCACCGCTGACCCAGCTGAGGGCTCCAGTCATTTATTTGGGTCGTCTATTCTGAAGTGCCAAGAGGAGCCAGTGGCACCGCCTCACACTAAGTTCAAACTTAGCCTAGTTATAGCTTAAATGGCATTTAAAAAAAGCCATTTAACCCATTTAGCCGGGAAAGTATCTGTGTCATTTTTAGATTTCTTTGGCTATTCAAAAATAGCAGATCTACAAGCTATGAGCTTGTAGATCTGCTATTTTTTGTTTTTTTTATGTGAAAATGTGTTCAAATCTTTAAATATATATATATATTTAAAAAATATATATTCAAAGATTTGCACTCATTTTCACGATTTAAAAAAATGAGCAGATCTACAAGCTCATAGCGCGGCACTCAGTGCCGCGCTATGAGCTTGTATATCTGCTATTTTTGAATAGCCAAAGAAATGTAAAAATGACACACAGATACTTTCCCGGATTGAATGTGTTTAAGCTATAACTAGGCTAAGTTTGAACTTAGTGTGAGGTGGTCCAACTGTAGCCTGGTATCCAGCCTGCTTCGCTACGTTCGGCGGACTTTTTTTTCTCTCTTCGCTTCTCAGTCTGGAAAGCCTCCTATCTCCAAGGGAGGCGGGACATGCCAAAAGCTTCGAAACCTACCGTGGCTTCTGATTGGTCTGTGGTGCGGGGCGGGACAAAAAAAACCAGTGTGATCGTTGTGATTCGTCATTCGTTTGAACAACATCCAATCAGCAACGACGTTGCCCAACGTAACATATGTAGTTCCAGTGTAGTTCTGCAAAACGAGTCAATAGGGTGCTCTCCAGACTGAGAAGCGAAGAGAGAAAAAAAAGTCCGCCGAACGTAGCGAAGCAGGCTGGATACCAGGCTAGTGCAACTGGCCCCAGGTCATCTTCTTTTAACATTCTTCAAGGTGTGTCTGAGGGATACGTGGTACCCCCCTCCTCCCCCTCCCCTCCCCCCCAAAGGTAGCACCCACGATGAACCATAACGTTTCCGTAGTGTGCGCATACTGTAGGTCCATTATGGTCAAACCAGTAGAGTACATACTGTAGGTCCATTATGGTCAAACCAGTAGAGTACATACTGTAGGTCCATTATGGTCAAACCAGTAGAGTACATACTGTAGGTCCATTATGGTCAAACCAGTAGAGTACATACTGTAGGTCCATTATGGTCAAACCAGTAGAGTACATACTGTAGGTCCATTATGGTCAAACCAGTAGAGTGTACATACTGTAGGTCCATTATGGTCTAACCAGTAGAGTACATACTGTAGGTCCATTATGGTCTAACCAGTAGAGTACATACTGTAGGTCCATTATGGTCAAACCAGTAGAGTGTACATACTGTAGGTCCATTATGGTCAAACCAGTAGAGTACATACTGTAGGTCCATTATGGTCAAACCAGTAGAGAGTACATACTGTAGGTCCATTATGGTCTAACCAGTAGAGTACATACTGTAGGTCCATTATGGTCTAACCAGTAGAGTACATACTGTAGGTCCATTATGGTCAAACCAGTAGAGTACATACTGTAGGTCCATTATGGTCTAACCAGTAGAGTACATACTGTAGGTCCATTATGGTCAAACCAGTAGAGAGTACATACTATAGGTCCATTATGGTCAAACCAGTAGAGTGTACATACTGTAGGTCCATTATGGTCTAACCAGTAGAGTACATACTGTAGGTCCATTATGGTCTAACCAGTAGAGTGTACATACTGTAGGTCCATTATGGTCTAACCAGTAGAGTACATACTGTAGGTCCATTATGGTCTAACCAGTAGAGTACATACTGTAGGTCCATTATGGTCTAACCAGTAGAGTGTACATACTGTAGGTCCATTATGGTCTAACCAGTAGAGTACATACTGTAGGTCCATTATGGTCTAACCAGTAGAGTACATACTGTAGGTCCATTATGGTCTAACCAGTAGAGTACATACTGTAGGTCCATTATGGTCTAACCAGTAGAGTACATACTGTAGGTCCATTATGGTCTAACCAGTAGAGTGTACATATACTGTAGGTCCATTATGGTCTAACCAGTAGAGTGTACATACTGTAGGTCCATTATGGTCTAACCAGTAGAGTGTACATACTGTAGGTCCATTATGGTCTAACCAGTAGAGTGTACATACTGTAGGTCCATTATGGTCTAACCAGTAGAGTGTACATACTGTAGGTCCATTATGGTCTAACCAGTAGAGTGTACATACTGTAGGTCCATTATGGTCTAACCAGTAGCTTGACGGGCCATTTCAGAGCTGAAGCCACTTGATGATGTAGAAGTTCTTCTTGCCCACCCTGAGAAGAGAGAGTCCGTTGGATAGGATGTGGATCTTTGGGACCAGCACCTGTTCGGGCTTGTCTGTACGACTGTGGTTGATCCACACGGCTCCGTCTGACACCATGCGATACCTGTCAACACAGAGGAAACACCTTATCTCCCTGTGTTGGACATTATTACTAAATTAAAGCGGACGGTTAATTGGCATACAAATAACTGCGATTAACGATTTAATTGTGTTTTTGGGAACATATGAACTTTTGCCTTTTAGGCTTGGCACAGGGCACAGGGCACAGGGCACAGGGCACAGGGCACAGGGCACAGGGCACAGGGCAGATATGACAAATAACTTCAATATACAAAGAAATGACTGACATATTTAATCATTTTATACTTTAAAAAAAAGAAACTTAAACATAAAAGACATCAGTGCATGGAACCATGTTTTACCATCATAGTGATACGACGATGCATGAATTTGAAGACTTGCATTCCAATAATAGATGAAATACATGGCATAGTAACTTCAAAAAGGGTGAAATACCTATACCTAGCAACCTTTAAGTCTAGTAGTGTTTTTCCACACCATTTCAAAATAAAGGCAGTGAATAAAAATTGGAGGCTGAGGTCTATTGGTATACACTGCACACACTTATGTAAGGAACTTTTTCCTTTTTTTAAGACAGGGGCAATCTCTGCCATCTCTACAGGCCAGTAGTCTAAATTAGACGGTATGGTCCTTTAAAGAATGACTTTTCCTCTGTTTGGCCAGGCTGATGATTCATTATTCACATTCTGTACACACTGTCTATCTTTGAGGGCCAGACTAAACGTTTAGCTCTCCATCTCTTTGTGTTTCTTACATTAAGGCTTATTTGATTCAATCACATTAGTATTTACATTCAGATACTAAAGTGTGCCTGAATGCTCTGTATTCAGCACTCATTGGTCAACAAATTACAGGTACTGTAAAGGTAGTTTAAATGATATTCTTTGGTTAAAACAAAGTTTTTTGTTAAAGCTCTAATATAGTATATTCAGTAACATCCCTGTTTCTCCAGCTCTTTAAAACGGGTTTACAAAAGTCCTCCAGTCAGGAGAAACAACCCATTTATTAGCTGACATTTCATGGTGTTCATTTAGTTTGTTTCATCACTTCAAATGTCACTAGTTTATCCAGTGTCCTGTATGAGTTCTCTCTTCTGATTGGATGAAATTAGCATGACCAGACAATGTATTTTCTGTTTACTAAAGAGCTGGGGACCCCCTGTCACTGAATAAACAAACCCCACGGCCAAATACATAGACTTTTGGGGGTCCTTGACATGAAAACATTTGAGAACCACTGATATAGAACCACTGATATAGAACCACTGATATAGAACCACTGATATAAAGACAATGTTTTTCAGGATTTCTAAAGGGGAATCTTTAGAATGGGCCTCGGGTCTTAACTCTTTCACTGCCTACTTTGACTGTACTCACCCAGTGCCAAGCCATTTTCGAGCGATTTTCGTGTTTTTAGTAGTTTTAAAGTTGTCATAAAAGTTTAGATCCATATTTATCGATCGATTCACTGTGTGTTTCCCGAGCAGGAGTCTCTGACTATTGCTCCGGATGCAAAACATTGCACCCGGAGCAAGTGTCCCCTTAGGGTTAGGGTTAGTGAGCTAGTGTCCCCTTCGCTACAGGCCGTTAGTGTCCCCTTCCCTACAGGCCGTTAGTGTCCCCTTCGCTACAGGCCGTTAGTGTCCCCTTCGCTACAGGCCGTTAGTGTCCCCTTCACTACAGGCCGTTAGTGTCCCCTTCGCTACAGGCCGTTAGTGTCCCCTTCACTACAGGCCGTTAATGTCCCCTTCGCTACAGGCCGTTAGTGTCCCCTTCACTACAGGCCGTTAGTGTCCCCTTCGCTACAGGCCGTTAGTGTCCCCTTCGCTACAGGCCGTTAGTGTCCCCTTCGCTACAGGCCGTTAGTGTCCCCTTCGCTACAGGCCGTTAGTGTCCCCTTCGCTACAGGCCGTTAGTGTCCCCTTCGCTACAGGCCGTTAGTGTCCCCTTCGCTACAGGCCGTTAGTGTCCCCTTCACTACAGGCCGTTAGTGTCCCCTTCACTACAGGCCGTTAGTGTCCCCTTCACTACAGGCCGTTAGTGTCCCCTTCACTACAGGCCGTTGGAAACACGCGTCTCCTCGGAAAAATGGACACAAAAAAAAGAACAGAGATACAGGCAAAAGAAAAAAAAACTACAAACATGGAGTCGACGGGAACGGAAGGACGTTAAATCCATTATTTCCGTATCCGTTTGTGCTACAGTTTTACTGCTCCCTTCGGATTCAAGATCAGACCGTGATCTTCTCTAAAATAACAATAATTACAAACGCGCGTCTAACGTGTCGACGGCAGTCAAAGAGTTGTTAATGGGTTAAGGTTCACAGGACAAGAGGGTGACTCATGAAGGGTGAAGGAGGCTCTTACCCTCTGGGTCCGTCAGGGATGGCGTTGATGGTGCGGCAGGCGTCCAGCACGGTGGTGCCGGGTTCCAGCAGCATCTGGTGGAAGGGAGCCTCTCTGAAGAGCTCCTGGAGCTCTGCATCGCTCATCTGCTCCAGGGCCTCCACACTGCCGTGGTACAGAGCGTTGGTGCATCTATGAGGGAGACAGGAGGTCCTTAGTTACAGTGGGCCTGGCTAGGGCTGTCGCTCACAATTATGACATCTTACTTGATGATTAATAGGCTCTGTGCACAGCAGCCATAATGGAAAGAAATTGGGCCTCTTCCTTACTTCCTTAACATTGTGCATGTTGGCTCACTGGAAACACTCTGATACACCAGTGGGTCTCAACGTGTGGTCCCAGGGACCCTCATGGACCATGAGGGTCCATGAGGGGGTTCCAAAGGCCCCTTACGGTTGTGTAACTCTGAGAGTGTACAAATGGAACCAAATGGACCCTTGTCCATTTGTACACTCTCAGAGTTGTGGGGGTCCTTGAAATTAAAAGGTTTGAGAACCACCGTGCTACACTAAATGGAACAGAGTCTTCATTAGTATCATTGGTAACACCTGTGAAGGAAGTAAGGAAGAGGCCCAATTTCTTTCCAATATGGCCGCTGTGCATAGAGCCTATTGTCTGTCAAATAATTGCAACTAATGATTTAATCGCGTTTCTTGTCGTTGAACATTGGAACGTTATGAATATACATAATGTTTGTCTTTTTGTTTGGCTTCTGGCTTTGTAAACAAAACGGCATGACAAATCACTCACATAATTCAATAACTTTATACAAAAAACTAAACATGAATAAGGTAGTGGAAATAGCCGATTTACAAGCTCAAAGCGTGTCCCGATGTGATTGTAGATCTGCTATTTCCACTATTTTTGAAAATGTTTTGAAATTTTTTTCAACATGGAAATCATTATGATGAAAAAGATGTATTGCGATTGGACAGAAATAATGTATCCCTGTGTGGAGAGAGTGAGCGTGGAAATGGTTAAACAACACGTTTTGTAGCTGCAGTTGAAAGCATTGCTGACCTCTTAATTATTATTATTATTATTATTATTATTATTATTATTGCTGACCTCTTGGCGCTCTCCAGCCCCTCCTTGCCGTGCACCAGCTTGGTGACCTCAGCAGCCAGACGTTTGTGGGCCAGACGCTTGCCGGGCTCTTCTCTCTGCTGCTCCATCACTCTCTCCACCTCCGCCAGAGGCAGGAAGGTAAACAGCTTCAGGAACCTGCAAGCATGACCACAACACGTCACCAACCCTACAGATCAGGGCTCTTTAACAGGGCGCACGGGACCCCTAGGGGGTTCTCTGAGTTACTACAGGGGGGGGCACCTTTTTTTACATTAACCACTTCAACCCAACCGTCCCTATTCTGAGGGGAACATTAGCCAAAACTAAAGTTTTAAACGGACAAAAGTGTTTTTCAACACATTTACAGTGATTCTGTGACACACACACACACACACACACACACACACACACACACACACACACACACACACACACACACACACACACACACACACACACACACACACACACACACACACACACACACACACACACACACACACACACACACACACACACACACACACACACACACACACACACACCTCTCTCCCCAAACCTCTGAAAAAGAGCCTCTGCAGAGAGGAGGGGGGAGTGGAGGCGGGGCAGGTTGAAGTCCAGTCCAATCACATTTTGTATTTACTGGGTTGGGTGGGACCAACAGCGTCGGGCCAATGACTGACGTGCACAGGGGATTGGCAGACTGCTCAGCCAATGACAGCCACAAGATAATCGTACCGCTGTACTATTTGCAAACTGTTAATAAATCAATCAATCAATCAATCAGCGTGACTAACAGTAGGCTAAACTGCCCTATATGTTCATTTCTGCAGCAAACGAACTAAAGCACTTGTATGCCGGCAAAACCTAAAACAATTCAATTAATACGTGTGAAAAGAATGGACAGAAAGACCCACAGATAGTGGTGGAAAGTAACTAAGTACATTAACTCAAGTACACATTTGAGGTATTTTTTACATTAGTGGAGTATTTCCAATTTTCAATACATTTACTTCTACTCCACTACATCTAAGAGGCAAATATTATACTTTTACTCCACTACAGTTATTTGAAAACTTTAGTTACTAGTTACTTTATAGATTTTGATTACTATTACACAAGGTTATAATAGTTTTGGATTTTTCATTATAGTTTAGTTTTAGTTAGTTTTGAATTATTTTTTTTCTAATTCAGTTAGTTTTAGTTAGTTTTGACCGAAAAAAATCTAATTCAGTTAGTTTGTTAGTTTTCAGAGCGGGTTTGCTAGTTTTTATTTAGTTTCTATTTTTGGGAGAAAGCTTAGTTTTAGTTTAGTTTTTATTAGTTTTAGTGTTAGTTCTAGTTTTTTTTCATACTTTGTTTTTTTTGTCAGGTGCAGGATTCAAAAGGTCAAAGTAAGTATTGTGTGATAAAAAAAACTAATGATACCATTTAAAAATATATATTATTCAGTTACTGTTGGACAATCAACCATCCACACAACAGTCCACAAGATAGCAGCCTTAAGTGCAACATGTACTGTGTGCCTGGTATAAATCAAAATAGCCATACAATATATGAACATAAACCCTTTCATGACACACACAGGGACCAGGGGTCTCAGGTTTCTGAGGTGCTCAGAGAGGCTGCCTTGTCAAGGTACTCGCTATCAGTGGTGGAAAAAGTACTCACATTTGTTACTTAAGTAAAAGTATCAATACTGCAATGTAGAAATACTCTGTTACAAGTAAAAGTCCGGAATTCAAAATGTACTTGAGTAAAAGCACAAAAGTATTGGTATCAAAATTACAAACAAAGGTAAAAGTACTCATTATGCAGAATGTCCCATTTCACAAGTTTTCAAAATGTAGGCTATAAAAGGTAAACAAATCTTTTGAAAAAAGCAGATCTACAACTCACCAAAGCATTGTGAGCTTGTAGATCGTCTATTTTCAAATGGCCGAAATGAAGTGGGTATAATGTATGTTTTGTAATAATAATCAAAATACCTACAAAGTAACTAATAACTAGTTTTCAAATAATTGTAGTGGAGTAAAAGTACCATTATTACCTCTGAGAGATGTAGTGGAGTAGAAGTAAAAATACAGAAAATTGGAAATACTCCAGTAAAGCAAAAGTACCTCAAAATTGTACTTAAGTGGGCTACAGTAGGCTACTTGAGTAAATGTACTTAGTTACTTTACACCGTGGACCGTGGGGTTTTTCCCCTTGATAATTGCTCCACATTGTATCACCCGTTTGCACTACAAGGCAATTGTTATTGTCTTTCTTGCTGTTGTATTCAAATAAATCCCATATAGGACCATATTCCTCCCAACTTGTTTCTCCGTCGCCATTATAAAGTAACGTGCAGTGCCGTGCAGTCAGTCAGTCAGTCAGTGCTGCTCACGTGCTACGATGCACATTGAAAACAACCGGAGTAACTCGCCCCAAAACACGCTCACCCCCAATTCTTTCGCGTACCAGTGATTCTAATACCACCGGATTTGCCCTGGGGCGACGGTGTTTTGGGGCGACTACGTCAGCGGACCAACGGTGACTGCAACTGACGTAGAACTGCGCAGGGGAAATGAATCAAATTAATTTAAATCTAAAAGGCTTATAGATATTGACAAAAACTAAAACGAAGGGCATTTTGACTATAATTTCAGTTAGTTTTGTAAACACACAATATAGTTTCAGTTAGTTATCGTTTTTCTCTTTTCTTTTAGTTTTTATTTAGTTTAGTTAACTGAAATGTTTTTTCACCTTTAGTTTTAGTTATTGTGTTAGTTTTAGTTAACTATAATAACCTTGCTACATGCATTAAGCTCTTCAGCCCTATATACATTTCGGCCATATGAAAATAGCCGATCTACAAGTCAATGCATTGCAATCTGCGTCGCGATGCATTGTGAGCTTGCAGATCTTCTATTTTCAAAAGATTTGTTTTTACATTTTATACATTTGAAAACTTGTGAAATAGTCTGGATGGAAAGTGGGGTCCATGCGCATAGGGTGGATGTTTTTCCACCACCTGGTTTTTCTTCAACCTTGAAGTGTTTATTTCAAGATTCTGCCTGGTAACAGGCTGAAATGATTCATTTTTAACCTTTTATTACACATATCCTTAATAACCCAAACTTGAAAATGGAAGAAATAGTAAAGAGCATAACTTTTGAAGGAAACAACCAGAGACAAATGAGATAAAATAAATCCCATACAATTTGGACACAAAGAATAAAGTGGTTATGTTTAACATTCAGGCACATCTTGACTCTATTAGGCTACAGGACAAACACAGACCCTAATAAACTGAGCTGAAAATGTTCATATCATATATTTCAGTTTTTACTAAATCGTTCTTACCAACTGCATTTTATTAATCCTTGAAGTGTGTATTTTAAGATTCTGTCATGTACCAGACTGAAATAATGTCCCACAGCGTTCGTTTTTAACCCTATGTTACACCCACAAAGGGAAACATAGCAAAGCTCTGGAAATATACAACATACAAAGATTTTTGTTCTACTATTTTGGGTTCTCCCAAGCGTATTAAAATACATTATGAATTCATCACTTAAACCGTTTTTTCTTAAAAACAGTGAAAATAGCCAATCTATTTGTTTTGTTTTGTTTCATGTAATTCTTTGTATCGTTTTATTTGCTGAAAGTTTCTGAAATTCCTTTGAAAAATGTTAAATTTTTGCTTTTATTTATGGAAAAGAAAACGAAAGAAAGAATGAAAGAAATAATTGGAAGGAAACGCTGGTGTTTGATCACCTACCACTCGATGTTGGCGTCAGGCTGCCTGAGGAAGAACTGGTAGAATTCAAACGGCGTGGTCTTGTCTCTGTTGAGCCACACAGCGTTACCCGCCGTCTTTCCCAACTTGTCCCCGACAGAGCTGGTCACTAGGGGCAGCGTCAGCCCATACACCTCCTCACCACTCACTCTACAAGAGGGGGGGGGGGGGGGGGGGTTATTATCACAGCTATGGGTTCATTCGGTGGTTCAGACTTGTTCATGTCAAAGAGCCCCACATTAATATGTATTTGGCCACGGACCCCCATCTGAACATATTTTTGCGCCACGATTTGTGTTATGTTTCAAAAGATATTGCAAATGTTTCATATTTTTTCAAGATTCTATTGAAAATAGCAGATCTTCAAGTTCACAACACATCACATAAAATGTATATATTTTATTATATTTACAGCAAATCAATTAACCACTTAAGCCCCATTTTATTCTTATTTACACAACAATTCCGTGCAAAAATAGTGAAAATAGCCGATGTCAAACATTGCGAGCTTGTAGATCGGCTATTTTCACTATCTATGATTGATTATTATTCGTATAACCGGTCAAATCGATTAGTTCAATTAACTATTCACCTCCAAAACTGTTACTTTTCAGGATTCAAATTCAAAAACAGCAAAAGTAAGTAGCAGATAGAGCTTGTAGATCTGCTACTTTTACTTTTGTGTGACGCTGTAGAATGATCAAGTAAGGCGTCAATTTATGAAAAAACACACAAAGAGATAAGAGGTTTCTGCCCGACAACAACGAATTGTAACCCCTAGGACATACATGGGCAACTGGCAGCCCGAGGGCCACATGCGGCCCCCAGCCCCCCACCTTCACTTAATACCCCCAACCTTCATATATTATATAGTGATATATTATATAGTGATATATTATATAGTGATATATATTATATAGTGATATATTATTGAGTTCAGCTGTTACAATTCCTAACATGAAACATGACCTGCTTTAATTACTTCAGTCTATATTATAGTAGCGACTAGTATTAAAATTCTATTTTCTTTTTTATGACCAATGTATTTGTATTTAAAGTAATACTAGGTAACGTTTTCAACAAAACTAAAGTTAAATTGTATATCTTTTGCGAGTGGCAAAAGTTTCACAACACCCACTCCGTGAATTTCACCCCCGGAAGCCTTTTATTTATATATTTTCTATTGAACGTGTACGGGGGGGACTTTCCCGGGAAAATGACGTTCCTGGCCAACGTCATGACGTCGTGGCCGACGTCCTCAGGAACTACCGCAACGGTTTCCTGTTTGGCCAGGAACTACCGCGCTATTAACAAAAAGGAACCTCACGCTGATTTTAAGATAATGTAGGATTGGGAGATCGAAAAAGAACAGAAAAAGAAAGCACAGCTCATGGTAACTAATGCTCCACTGGCTAAGAGAAACGATCCGTAGATAGTATAAAACAATTAAAAGATCGCTTTTTGAAACGCTTCCGGCTTCCGGTGAAAACGAATGGAATTCTGGGTAATCGAGGACTAGGGAAATTGTATGCAGTGACGGTAGTGACCAGCAGAGGTTGCTAAAAATCGTTATTTGTGATTTTGCATTGTACAACTTTAAGTTCATAAAGTTAACATAATGTATAACTAAATGCATTTGAAATTAAATAAAAATATTATTTTCAGGATTCCAATTTAAAAATGACAAAAAAAAAAAAATCAGGATTCCAATTCAAAAATAGCAGATCTACAAGCTCAAGACGCGTCGCACTGCGACGCGTCTTGAGCTTGTAGATCGGCTATTTTAGCTACTTTTGTGTGACATAGAATGGCCCGACAGTATATGCAAAGTGGCCCTATCTGGAGTGAGTGTAGAGATATAGTGGCCCTCTCCATGGTCAAAGGTGCATCACCCCCGGCCCGAGGACATTTACTTGTGGATGAAGTCGTGGCCAGACATCAGGTTGCCCAGCTGGTCGGTGCCTCCCAGCTGGATCTTGCAGCCGTACACCTGGTTGAGGTGGTAGAAGTCGTAGGCCTGGAAGCACTGGTACGTGAACTCTGTCAGACTCATCCCGTCAGAGCTCTTCAGTCTGGACTGAACGCTGTGCCTGCTGAGCATGGTGCCCATCCGGAAGTGTCTGCCGGCCTCCGCCAGGAAGGAAACCACGTTCCACTCCTTGTACCTACGGAGGCGTGTCAAAAGAATTATCGAAAGCTGTCGGGCAGAAACCGCTTATCTCAATATTTTAAATTTGTGTTTTTTCGTGAATTAACGCCGTACTTGATCATACTACAGCGTCAACAAAAGTAGCAGATCTACAAGCTCGAAACGCGGCGCGAAGCGACGCGTTTCGAGCTTGTAGATCTGCTACATAATTGTCGGAATCCTTTCAAAACGTTCATAAATTAAAAAAAAAAAATCTGAAATGGCGGAAATAGCTGTTCTACAAGTTCACAACCTTGTCGCAATGCAACACGTTGTGAGCTTGGAGATCGGCTAATTCAGCTATAGTTTTTTTGTGTATAAAATGATTAAATGCATGGCTGTGTTTTGGTCATAGTACATTATTTTCATTATTTGTCTATTAATTTATTGCTGCGACTTGGGGTCAGCTAGTGTAATCTACTTTCATATCCATTTGAAAGTTGTGGCAGAAAACGTGTGTTTAGTAAAAAATCTCCACTTTTCCACAAGTTTCACACAGGCCACATTCTCTGCACGCGACAGACAGCGCCCGCAATGACTGCAGGATTGTTGTGATTGGTGTGGGGTAATTAATCACACCTGTCCATTGTGCGCCCCATAGCAAAGATGGTTCATTTAGGTAGATCTGCCTGCAATCCCAATTGGAGCCACTAGAGGCCAAATGATACACTAACGTTTCTCCTAAGTGGGCGCGGGCGTCTGACGGCAAATCTCGCAATGGTCGTATGTTTACCAATAGGACCTGCTAGATCCCGCGAGAGTGTGTTGCTGGGACAAACAAAGGTCCATAATAAAGATGATTTTCTCCACTAAAAAAAGCCATTTTAGTATGAACATCTTGGGAAGATTGTGTGGCTTGTGAAGATCGGGTCCAATATTTAGTTCAGTGACCATGGCGCTAAAGAATGTGTTCACGTTCACTCTTCCATTGGAATTAATAGACTCATAATCATAATAATAATAATAATAATAATAATAATAAAGAATGGATCAGAAGATGTGTTCACGGTCACTCTTCCATTGGAATGAATAGACTCCAACCTGCTTCCGTTCTCCTTAAAAGGCGTCCGCTCACTTAACACAGATACTGGAAGATACTTAGAATACATAGAAGTCTTTTTGTCTGAGCCCATAGTGCTCACTGGAGGAAGAGGAGAGAATGTGGTCTGTGCCAAACTCGTGGGCGATGAAGATATTTTCCTAAACGCACGTTTTCTGACAGAATTTTCAAATGGATATGAAACTAGAGGACTACTAGAGCTGACCCCAAGACGCAGCAATTCATTATTGGGCGAGGACACACAATGACTGGAGGGCATATATTATTATATATATATTATATATATATTATTGGGAGAGGACACACAATGACTCCCCACCCCTGGAGGGCATATATTATTATATATATATTATATTATATTATTGGGCGAGGACACACAACGACTCCCCCCCCCTGGAGGGCATATATTATTATATATATATTATATATATATTATTGGGCGAGGACACACAACAACTCCTCCCCCGGGGAGGGCTTAGGTGTGATCTATGGCTGTGTTATGGCACACATGATGTAGCCTTCAAAAACTCGCCCTTTGGCACCTCCTAGAGGCACTTGCTGTGCAAATGCAAGTCCATTTCACTAGGGGTGCCGATGGCCTAACGGTTAAACCACATTATAGGCTCTGCTGCGCCCTGACAGCAAGTCGTGGGTTCGATTCCCGAGCCCTACGGCCTTTGCTGCGTGTCACTCCCCGTCTCTCTCCTGTTTCCTGTCAATCTATACTCACAGTACTATCCAAATAAAGGCATAAAAACACTAAAACAAGAGAGATTAACCCATTTAGACTGGGAAAGTTTAGACTGTGGCATTTTTTTATTTCTTTGGCTATTCAAAAATAGCAGATCTACAAGCTCATAGCGCGGCACTCGGTGCCGTGCTATGAGCTTGTAGATCTGATATTTTTGTAAAATCGTGAACATTAATGTGCAAATCTTTGAATATATATACACTGTATATATTTTTAAAGCAAACAACTCCAATCTTTGCTTGTGGGGATTCTACAAATGTCTTCTAAATCTTAACAGTTTTCTGACAAACATATATTGCTTTAATATCAGTGGTTCTCAAACGTTTTATCAAAAATTATATGTATTCGTCTGCCGACCCCCGTCTTAAAATATGTTGTTCCAGGGACCCCCAGAAGCAAAGATTTGAGTTACAAATGTTCCCTTTAAAAATGTATATATTTATACACAAATATTCGCACAAATGGTCAAGATTTAAAAAAAAATAGCAGATATACAAGCTCATAGCGCGGCACCGAGTGCTGCGCTATGAGCTTGTATATCTGCTATTTTTCAATACCATAAAACACATGCGTTCCTGGTTTGGATGGGTTAGAGTGGTCAAAGCTCTATGTACTGATGACAGAAATCACAGCCATTGTAGAGCTATAGGATAGTCGTACCAGCTGAGGTTGTTGAGCACTGTGACGGTGCCCAGCGTTCTGCTAAATGACTGTAATGTAATGTAATGTACAGTAATACTATAGGATAGTTGTACTATAGGATAGTTGTACTATAGGATAGTCGTACCAGCTGAGGTTGTTGAGCTATAGGATAGTTGCTATAGGATTGTAGAGCTATAGGATAGTTGCTATAGGATTGTAGAGCTATAGGATAGTTGCTATAGGATTGTAGAGCTATAGGATAGTCGTACCAGCTGAGGTTGTTGAGCACGGTGACGGTGCCCAGCGTTCTGCTAAATGACTGTAATGTACAGTAATACTATAGGATAGTTGTACTATAGGATAGTTGTACTATAGGATAGTCGTACTAGCTGTAGAGCTATAGGATAGTTGCTATAGGATTGTAGAGCTATAGGATAGTCGTACCAGCTGAGGTTGTTGAGCACGGTGACGGTGCCCAGCGTTCTGCTAAATGACTGTAATGTAATGTAATGTACAGTAATACTATAGGATAGTTGTTCTATAGGATAGTTGTACTATAGGATAGTTGTACTATAGGATAGTTGTACTATAGGATTGTAGAGCTATAGGATAGTCGTATAGTTGTATAGTTGTACTATAGGATAGTCGTACCAGCTGAGGTTGTTGAGCACGGTGACGGTGCCCAGCGTTCTGCTGTCATGGCGGTGGAACAGCAGCTCGTGGTTGGTGAAGACCCTCTGGATGCTCTCCCTGATGCCGTTGGTGTTGTCCTGCACCAGCTCCGGGGACAGACGGTCCCTCTCGCTGCTCTTGCCGCTGGGGTCCCCGATCTGGGCCGTGGCCCCGCCCAGCACGGCCAGGACGTGGTGCCCCGCGCTGCGGAAGTGCAGCAGGCCGATGAGGGCCAGCAGGTTGCCCACATGCAGGCTGTCCGCCGTGGGGTCAAAGCCGCAGTACACCTGTGGGTGGGGGGTGGGGGGGGGGGGGTAAATTAATGCCCTGGATCATACTACAGCGTCACGCTAAAGCATCAAAAGTAGCACATCTGCAAGCGACGTATTTCGAGCTTGTAGATCTACTATTTTTTTATTTGAATCCTGAAAAGTAACAGTTTTGGACATTATGACTCATACGACCAAACCGTCGACACCTCATATAATATGAAACCTCATATAATATGAGGTTTAAAACCTCATATTATATGAGGTTTAAAACCTCATATAATATGAGGTTTAAAACCTCATATAATATGAGGTTTAAAACCTCATATTATATGAGGTTTAAAATCTCAAATAATATGAGGTTTAAAACCTTTTGGACCCGATAGAGACGATATAAACTCAAGTTAAATCTCCAGTATTCAAAAGTACATATTACCAAGTTCTTTCTTTAATATCAGTGCATTGCTGCTGTTGGGCTTTAGAGGTTCATTCACAATATATTTTTGTAATGTTGTGTTCCCAAGAGAAATGTAGTGAAAGTCATTTGTTTTATAAATAAATAAAATAAACTCCCAAAATGTGCTTAAGTACAGTACTCCAGAGGTTCTCAAAGTGGGGCCCGTGACCCCTTCAAAGGGTTCCAGGGGGATCCCAACAGAATATGTTAATATGCATCACAATCAGTTTAACCACTTTAACCCTATTTTATTAAAATAATAATAATATAATAATAATTCAATCTTGGGAGGAAAATGTAAGAATTCAGAAATGTTTTAACACAAGTCGGGTCAAAGTAACGTAACCTTGGATCAAGACTATCATAGATGTATTTGATAAAGTCTGACTCTTACTTTCTTATCTATGTCTTGGGCTTCACCCCCAATTCTCACTAGACATCCGCGCGTGAAGCCCGTACTTCTCCGTACACAATAAATCATATAAAGTGCTGACCCTGTAGCCCCGGATGTTAACTCAACATTAGGAACATGTGTTCACTGCATTAGCCCGTATTTTTCAATAGATAGAAGTTCCCTGTATTCCTCTATGGGTGGTAGTGACGGGGCGCATCCGGTGAAAGCCGGCATTACACTCAACGTAAATAGGAAGTAAACGAGGGGGGGGAAATGGCGTTCGGCCACATACAAGATTAAAACACATATCTATTGAGAAATACAGACTAACACATTGCAGAAAGATTCTGGACCGCTAGTTAACATTTGGGGCAACAGGTTAAGCATCTTATATGTGTTTTTTGAACATGTACGGAGAAGTATGGGCTTTACTGGTGAAAGTGCAGCACGGCCTGGGGGGTGCTAGGCAAGACTACCGTAGATACCAAAGTAAAAGTCAAGACTCGATTAAATACATCTATGATCGTGTTGATCCAAGACTACAGTAAATGTACTCTCTGTGTACTGAGTACATTTACTCAGTACACAGTAAATGTACTCTGTCTGTCCACTGACCGTCTGATCTCCAGACTCCAACAGGAGGGGCAGCTGGTCTCCTCCTGCGCTCTGAGGGAAGGAGTCTTTGAGGACTCCTCTTCTGTACAGGGAGGCCAGGAGGCCGCTGTGGACGGAGGAGGAGGAGGAGGAGGAGGAGGAGGAGTGGAGGTTGGATGTGAGAGGTAGAGGAGGAGAACGGCATGTTGTTGTGTTCTTCAGGAGGACACATGATGATGATGAAGAGGCTCCGTGTCGCCATACAGAAGCAGAGCGGCAGCTCTGCCGCACCATGGAGGCCGCCATGTTGGATTATGTGACGACACACCAGAGGGAGGAGCCAAGGCCAAGGCAGCTTTAGAGCGCCCCCCGCCCACTTCCTGGTGCCGGAAGGAAAAACTCAATGCATTTTTCCCATTGACATTTCCAAAAATATTTATATCAATTAATTTAAGCCTAGAATCAAGCCATCCAGGGTCCTGGTGAATCATGACCATAAAACGTTTTTTTCTGTGATTTTTTTTATTTTATATTTAATTATATGATATACTATATTTAATAAATACCCTTTGTTTTGCCGTTTTCAACAACAAAAAAATCACAGAATCAAACGTTTTATGGTCATGATTCACCAGGATATTTATATCAATTAATTTAAGCCTAGAATCAAACCATCCAGGGTCCTGGTGAATCATGACCATAAAACGTTTGATTCTGTGAAAAAACTTTTTTGAAAATGGCAAAACAAAGGGTATTTATTAAATATAGTATATCATATAATTAAATATAAAATAAAATAAATCACAGAAAAAAAAAATTATGGTCATGATTCACCAGGACCCTGGATGGCTTGATTCTAGGCTTAAATTAATTGATATAAATATTTTTGGAAATGTCAATGGGAAAAATGCATTGAGTAGTTTGAAGTGGAACCAGGAAGTGGGCGGGAACTGCGATGCTCTATTGGACTATCTCAGAACTATCTTAGTATCTTCTTTCTTTTCTTTTCTCTTTTTGTTTTAAATAAGTTTATTTAAATGTTTGTAGGCCCTGTAATATAGTGGTTCACTAATGTTTTCATGTCAAGGACCTCTCAAATGAATATGTATTTTGGCCCCATCTGAAAATATGTCTTGCCAGGGACCCCCATGCAAAATGAGTGTTAAAATGTTTCAAATATATTACAAATATTTCAAATTGTGTTAAACGTACCTGTTCATCACGGGTTGTGGGTTTGAATCCACCGTGGTGCATCCGGCTTTGTCGGGCGTCAGTTTGGCCCGTGTCTGGACTGGGGGAGAGAGACGCAGAGACAAGCAGGGAGGGGTTAGTCACCGTATGTCCTCCTACGGACTGGGGGGAGGGGGGAGGGGGGAGGGGTTAGTCACCGTACGTCCTCCTACGGACTGGGGGGCGGCACCTGTCAGCGGGGAGTGTTGGGCGGGAGGAGTAGGACGAAGGCTCTACATCCTCTCGGTGGGGTCTCCTCACTGGCAGGTCAGTCAGTAGGATATAACAGCAGTGACAACACACTGTGTGTGGGGAGGAATTCATTGGCATAATAATGACTAAATTGAAGGGGAAAGGCAACCCAAAAAAAAGCAGATCTACAAGCTCACAATGCCTTTTTTTGGCTGGGGACCCCCTGGAACCCCCTTAAAGACCCCTGGGGGTCCTGGGACACCACTTTGAGAACCACCGCTCTAGGAACGTCTTCTTTCTTGTCTCTTGTTTTTGTTTTTGTTTTTGTTAATCAAGATATTATTTTGTTGTTTATGTAAAGCGTTTCTAATTCCCTCTAACGTTTGACTTCTTCTATTCTTCTTCTTCTTCTTCTCATTATCCTTTGTCAATTCATCATTTGACTTTCTTATGTGTATATAGGCCTACTAATTAAACCAATAATATGGTGCTTCCTATGGTGCTTCCTATGGTGCTTCCTATGGTGCTTCCCTGTCTTATGGGGTGCAGACAGACAAATATTTCTTCCCCCCTTTGGTTATATGTATTTATCTCAAATACCTACTTTATATATGATACAGATAACTCAATAGAGAGTCTCCATAAGGCCTTTCCTTAGTTATAAAACTACACAGTTTGTTACACAATAATAGGCCTGCAGTACAACGTGCAGGTTTGCCTAAACACCAGCAGAGGGCAGGCGTGCATCAGGTTCAGTGCCAGGGTTGTTCATTGACTGTACTGTAGAAATGAGACAGACAGGGTAAGTGATTAAAGGTAGGGTAAGTGATATATATACATATTTTTTTGTTTTTGTTTTTGTTAAAAAGGTTAAAGTACTATATTGTGATAGTAATCATTGCTACAGAGCGTTTGTTCAGTCACAGGGGTCTCTCCAGCTCTTTAGTAAACACAATATAGTACATTTTCAGGTAGGTGACAACATTTAAGCCAATCAGGAGAGAGCACTGAAAATACATTTTCTGTTTAATAAAGAGCTGGAGAGACATGGAGACTCCTTTTACTGAACAAACACTCTATAGCAATGATTACTATCACAATATAGAGCTATTTAACACTTATTTTAACCAAAGTAGCCTAAATCACTTTCCCAATACCTTTAAAGTTAATACGTTAGAGCGAGGGTGCCCAAACTTTTCAGGCCGTGACCCCCCAAAAGAATCATATTTGAACTGGGGACCCCCCTGGGGACCCCCTGGGGACCCCCCACCCTGACAAGCACTTGGCATTATTTAGTTCGACTTGGTTCCACAGATAGATAGTGAGAAAATAGCCGAACTACAAGCTCACAACGCCTCGCATTGTGAGGCGTTGTGAGCTTGTAGATCGGCTATTTTCACAATGTTTGCCGCTTTCTTATGTAATATTTGACAATTTGGCCAATTTGGTTTTAAAAGGGTCTTAAAAGTCCTTAAATTGTAACTTTATAAATGTGCAGATACCCTGTATACACTTATAGTCTACTGTATGTTGGTTTGTTTACTGTTGAGTGAGAAAACAATGTTGCACATTAAAGGGATATTTCACTTTCAAAAAAACTTTGGGTCATTTTATTGTCTACTCAGGCTTTTGTGAGCCACCCAGACAGTTTTTAAGTTGCTTGATTCAGTATTTATATATTTGATATTCATTTTATCAGACACGCCCCCTTCCTATACAAACCTATTGTAACTTCAAACTCCATTTTTAACATGTTAGATTCAATAAAAACACCCGTCCTTGGTTCTGGTAACTCACCCTGACCTCCTAATACGCGAGGGGGCCGTGTTTTTTCCATAACGTTTTTCATTTATTTTTTATATTTTTTTGGGAAAATGAAAAAAATTAAATACAATAAATAAATTAAATTAAATAAATGAAAAAAGTAATCGAAAAAACACAGCCCCCTCACGTATTAGGAGGGCAAGGTGAGTCACCAGAACCAAGGACGGGTGTTTTTGATGAATCTAACATGTTAAAAATGGAGTTTGAAGTTATAATGGGTTTGTATAGGAAGGGGGCGTGTCTGATAAAATGAATATCAAATATCTAAATACTGAATCAAGCAACTTAAAAACGGTCTGGGGGGCTCACAAAAGCCTGAGTAGACGATAAAATGACCCAAAGTTTTTTTGAAAGTGAAATATCCCTTTAAGCTAATCATCTGGGGACCCTCCTAAATAACTTGGGGTCCACTCCTGACCCTCAGTTTGGGAACCACTGTGTTTTTGTTTTGTTTTTGTTAATGTTAATTTGTATTGTTTTTTTATAAGACATGACATCAACAACACCTAACAAGACAAACAAACACCAGACTATAATGCATGTTAAAAATGAGTAATTAACCTATCATAATGAGGTACTGCATAGGCAAACAGAATACAACAGTTGGACACATTAATAATTGAGCTTGTACAAAACAGAGCAGTCACACAACAGAGTCGAGATGACCCGTGATAGCAGGACCCCATATGTATTCAAATATCGCCAGACTGTCCTGTTTGTTGTAACGCAGCCTCTCCAGGTGTATCAGTGATACAAACTCATTAAGCCATCTGGTAAAACAAGGCGCGATGGAAGTCTTCCTCTCTTTGCTACCAGTGTACCAAGAATAAGAGTCTGCTGGACAGAGAACGGCAGAGCAAGAGAAGCTTCGGAGCAACCAAGCAAGGCATCAGGTTCGATATGAAAACCATATACTCTGCTGTACCAAGCAAAAATGTTTTGCCAGAATAAAACAATCCTTGGGCAAGAGCAGAAAGTGTGACCCAACGTGCCCTTAGAGACGTTGCATCTGTCACAAGTATCGGAAACAGTTGGATACATTTTATTCATTTGAACCTTAGAGTAATGTAATCATGATCTTGAACTGGACAAGCTGCAATCTGGCATTGACTGAGCCCTAGTGAATCCTCTTCAAACCCTGGCTCCAGATCTCATCAGACAGGGAACCACTGTGGTCGTCAAACTTTTCACTTTTCATTTTACAAGTATTACAAACGTTTTAAAAGCCCTCAAAGGGATAGTTCACCCCAAAAAATACTTTTTTTCTATCTTTTTTTCTAACTTTTTGGTTTCTGCAAAACGCCGGGACCGGGATGACCAGGAGACCAGGCTAGGTTTGTTGAGTGATAAAACAATTCATCTGTGGACCCCCGTTGGGACCCCCGTGGACCCCCGTTGGGACCCCCGTGGACCCCCGTTGGGACCCCCGTGGACCCCCGTTGGGATCCCGGCCCACAGTTTGTGAACTACTGCTATTAGAAAGAGAACGTGACGTCACACCATTGAGAGTAATAGGTGAAAACCTCTGAAGATGGCGCCACCTGTCCATTGAACTCCATTGAACGGTTCCTCAAGCTAGTTAGAGCAGTGGTTCTCAAACCTTTTCATGTCAAGGACCCCCAAATTGATATATATTTGTCCGCGGACCCCCCCATCTGAAAACATATTGAGCCAGGGACCCCCAGAAGAGAAGATTTGTGTTGCAAATGCAAAATGATCAAAAGAATTTCACGATATTTCAAAAATGACCAAAAATAGCAGATCTACAAGCTCGCAGCGCGGCACGAAGTGTGAGCTTGTAGATCTGCTATTTTTGAATAGCCAACTTATAAACGGATAAAGTGGTTAACTACTTTTGCTGGGGACCCCCTGGAACCACCCCGAGGACACCTGGGGGTCCCCGGACCCCACTTTGAGAACCAATGAGCTAGAACACATGGGCAACATGCGGCCCGGGGACCGGAACCGGCAACCCGTCTCAAACAGCCTCTTTTAAAACTCTAACTTAAATCATTGTCCAGTGTGTGGAAGTCAGAATGACCCTATAACAAGCTGTTTGTTCAGTAACTGGGTCTCCCTGTCTCTCCAGCTCTTTAGTAAACAGAAAATATATTTTCCACTTGGGTTACACATTTCATCCAATCGGGAGAGAGAACCCCACAAAGATCATTTATCAGCTTGTGTTCCAGTTCCAATGTTAGTTTTGTTTCATCACTTCCCATTAGCCTGTATCCTATATGAGTTCTCTCTCCTGATTGGATAAAAATGTTATCCCTATGAAATGTATTTTCTGTTCACTAAAGAGCTGGAGAGATGGATAAACCCCCTACTGAACACTCAACACAAGAGATGGAAAAAAACCCTACTGAACACTCAACACAAGAGATGGAAAAACCCTACTGAACACTCAACACAAGAGATGGAAAAAAAAACTACTGAACACTCAACACAAGAGATGGAAAACCCCCCTACTGAACACTCAACACAAGAGATGGAGAAACCCCCTACTGAACACTCAACACAAGAGATGGAGAAACCCCTACTGAACACTCAACACAAGAGATGGAAAAAAAACCTACTGAACACTCAACACAAGAGATGGAGAAACCCCCTACGCAACACTCAACACAAGAGATGGAGAAACCCCCTACTGAACACTCAACACAAGGTCATTAACCATAGTCAGCAGTGGCACCATAGTCATTATTAACCATAGTCATTAACCATAGTCATTATCTATATAGTCAGCACCATAGTCATTAACCATAACCATAGTCATTAACTATAGTCAGCACCATAGTCATTAACTATAGTTATTAACCATAGTCAGTATCATAGTCATTAACCATGGTCAACACCATAGTCCGTACCATAGTCAGTATCATAGTCATTAACCATGGTCAACACCATAGTCCGTACCATAGTCAGTATCATAGTCATTAACTATAGTCATGAACCATACTCAGCACCATAGTCATTAACCATTGTCAGCACCATGGTCAGCGCCATAGTCAGAACCATAGTCATTAACCATAGTCATTGGCCGCCATCCACACTATTATTACATATACAAT